>NC_089873.1:154275000-154596666 GCF_040182565.1 Anser cygnoides | reverse complement strand
CAGAGAGTTTCCCTTTGATTGAGATAAATGATTTTTTTCAGAGCGATTACTTCATATTCTCTACAAGCTTGGACAAACATTGCTATGTTGATTAAACTTCAGCCGTTCTTCCATTTTTTTTCCTATCTTTTGGTGACAAGAATTGTATTTAAAAAAAAACAATTGAAATCTGTGATTCTGCACAGTCAGTGACCAGATTCAAGGCCTAGGAATGTGCTTACCAGACCAGATTCAACCTCCATGCCTTCAGACTGAGGTACCTACCTTAGTTAATTCCATTTTGATTGTTATAGTCTCTTTATAGCCAAAAGACACAAGTACACACTTCATAGTGGTCAGTTCAGGTAGTGGGTTTGCTGTGTATTTCGGCCATGCTTATCTTTTTCCATTGACTAAACAGGGAACTTAAATCCAGCATGTTTTTTAAGTCACATGTGTGATGCCCAGTGAAATAGATAATGGAAATGAAACATACATTTAATGCTAACATATTAACTGTTCTTTTAATAGCTTTTTCACATAAAAATTGCATCTTTGCCACTTTCATATTAATTATTTTTCTTTTGGGGTAAGTAGCAGAAATATCTTTGTTTCCATACAAAGGTTATTGAGTCACAGAAGAATATCCATTATAATAAAAACATGCATTACATGCTCCATTTCATCAGAGGAAACTGCTTGAGACTTCACCACAACTAGGCACCATTATTTGTTATGAATTGTATGTCCTGATGAATAAGCAACTAACATATTCTCAAGTGAACAAATGCACAAGATGTATGGTTTCTGCTCTTGTACAAACAGAATCATTCAATATTGACTAGGTACAATGTGTTAATCTTCCAAGACATATGGCAAGATTAATTACAACCTGAACGGGTGTTTCTGTCTGGGAAGCAAAGGAAGTAGCATTGCAGGGAAATTCAGAGACTCTTAATGTTTGCTTACCTACTCCAGACCCTGCACAAAGGAAGATTCATGGAGGTAGCTCTGTAAATGGCGCTTACTAACATGTTGTCAAGACATACAAATTCATCTGCTCTGCTAGGTTCACAGAAAAATAGGGCCAATCTGGGAAATGATAATTACAGACAGACTTTCAAAGGTTCTCACCACAGGCAGCTCCCATTTAGTTAAAAAGGAGCCGAAGAGAACCGGGCTGTGATTGACCAAGGAAGTCATCATCTTGACCTCCTATCAAGGTACAGACAGTGGGAAGCATAAAAAATGCAGAATGGTACTGAGGTCACATGGATAAAAGACTCAATCTGCAGGGAATCTGTGTATCTCTGCCCACAGCATGACCAAAAAAAAAAAAAAAAAAAAAGTAACTTTCACTAGCAAATTATAGGAAGACTGGAATTTGATGCAAAAACTTTACTCCTTGTAATTCATTTAGGTCGATTAATGGATTAATGCATTGTCCTGGGGATTACACAGGATGGATCATGAGTAAACTGGTGTGGAGATACAGCATATCCAACCTGATACACTCCAGAAGCCCCTTCCAACCTGGACTTTTCTATGATTCTATTTTGGTGATAGTTATCTGACCCAAGACAATTCTTCAACTGCTTTCAATTTCACTGTTGTATGCCTGCATCTGCCATCTCCTGATAACTTGTACTTTCATTCAAACCATTACCGGGCTCTGTTAGATTCTGTGAGAGTATAATTTATATAACTTAGATTTAAGCTAGTATTTGCAATCAACACGGTGGACCAAGTTCTGCAATTGAATATCCGTAACACTGAGAAAACATAACTGAACTTGAGAAAAAAATCAAGGCTGAAGCTTGAGGCCAGAATACAGTATATTTCTTTAAACAAGAAAGACTCTGTCTTTGCACAAATGAGCTGCCCCTTGCTTTTTCAGCGGTTTCTTTGTTTTGAATCAGAGGCAGTACATTTTACTTGACACAGTTGCCCTGAGTTTTAGATTCATTGCGGTTTTACAGTATTTCTCCAGTACAGAAATTCACACATAAAATCAATTTAAACAAAGAACACGAAGAGGCAAACCTATATGAGTAATAATGGGAAGGCCACAGAGGCTGATGCAAGCTACTTCAGAAACCTTAGCTGGACTAGATGAAAAGAAAGCTTGGTGTTACTTGCTGTCCTTTCTACCATACAAGTTTGCTGATGAAATTTTAGCTGGGGCTGGAATTATGCATCCTGCTTTTTCCCTTTCACAGGCAGTGGGAATGGTTCTCTTTGTGTTCATGTGATGATGGATTGCATCTTTGGAGAGGAAGATATGGCATGAATTCTCCCTTAATTCTGAAATAGTGCTTCCATTTGTTGGATATTATGCAGCAAAAACTGTGTGTGCTTCCTCATCTTCTGTCATGCTGTTTTGAAAAGAGTGACTTACCTGATTCATTCTTGAGCTAGATTAGTGAGCAAAGAATTAAATCTCATGCAAAGCCTCTATTTTTGTAAGGATCGTAGAATCACAGAATCATAGAATCATATAATGTTTTAGGTTGGAAAGGACATTAAAGATCATCTAATTCCACTCCCCCTGCTGTAGGCAGGGACACCTCCCACCAGACCAAAGCCCCATCCAGCCTGGCCTTGAACACCTCCAGGGATGGGGCATCCACAGCTTCTTTGGGCAACCTGTGCCAGTGCCTCACCACCCTCAGAGTAAAGAATTTCTTCCTTACAGCTAATCTAAATCTACCCTATTTTAGTTTAAAACCACTACTCCTTGTCCTGCCACTACACTCCCTGACAGAGTCCCTCCCCAGCTTTCCTGTAGGTCCCCCTTAGGTACTGGAAAGTTGTTATAACGTCTCCCCACAGCCTTCTCTTCTTCAGGCAGAACAACTCCAACTCCTTCAGCCTGTTTTCATAGGAGAGGTGCTCCAGCCCTCTGATCATCTTTGTGACCCTCCTTAGGACTCATTCTAAGATGTCCATGTCCTTCTTGTGCTGGGGGCCCCAGAGCTGAAGGCAGCACCCCAGGTGGGGTCTCACGAGAGCAGAGGGGGCGAATCATCTGCATTGACCAGCTGGCCACTCTGCTTTTGATGCAGCCCTGGACATGGTTGGCTTTCTGGGCTGCAAGTGCACAAAGGATACAAAGGTTGTCTACAGTGTTTACAGAAGTACACAGATCCACAAGCTCCTATGGGCCTAAGCCAGATCAGAAAAGGCAATGCAAACTTGCATGACACAAATGAACCCCAAAGAAAATATAGCACGGATTTGCAATTGCCATCAAAATAATGAGCAATGCTACACAAGCCCTCTCCTTCCTTCCAAAGACCAACAGGATTGTCCCTTGCTTCAGAGGATGGAACATCTAGAATCACTATGTGCGCTGGGAAGCACTTGCATTTTTTTTTTAGGTATCAATGAAATAAAAAATAAAGATTAGATGGTGATATAAAAGCTAGGTAAGTATTTTCTTCCCTAGTGATATAAAATGAAGCAGCAGCAGCTTACATTTATATTTTTGTTACTGCTACTCACACATTCATAGTCAATCGAACTCCCATCTCTCCTCCTTGAAAAGTGTGTGCTTTGACTATGATCATTGACTAGAATTTTCGAAGGCCCTTATCTGATACAATAAAATCTTCCTCCAAGAGAAACCCTCTTAAATTCAATGTGTGTTCTTGACAAATAATACAGTACTGCAAATACCAGGCAGTGGCAACTTCTGAATTAATACTCAGATGTTTATTTTACCACTGGGCAGAAATATATAAGCCACAATTTATGATCCAGTTATACTGTTTTTAAAAAAAAGATGGTAGATGAGGTAAGGGGTGGAATAAACAAAGATGGAAGCTACAACCTTCAGGGAGACTTTCAAAATTTTTTTAGTTACTCAAAAGTAAAGACTCTGGCACAAGTAGTTTTCCAGCTGACCACATTTTTCAATTTTGGAAGGACAGCTTGTTTTCTAGAAATGGAAACATTCTCTGTTGGGTTTTAAAATAACACTGCTTTAAATACTCTGTATATGGCCTGTGAATGGAGGACCAACATGTGGTTTTGAACTTCCTAGTATCTTCCCTCTATGATGAAAAGATGGATTTCATCCATATTATGTAGTACTTAAAATTCAGTTTGGAACCATTATTGTACTTTCCATTTGTTAATAAAATGTGCTCAACACTTATCTTTCCTACCAATTGTTAAAAATCCATTTACATGGCATCAGATATAATGGAAAGGTAATTTTTCATTTTTATTCTATTTTGTAGTTATTTCCCATTTGGAATTACCTCAAGCACTATCCTCAGAATAATAATACTCTGGAGGCAAGTAATCTAACTAGGCTTTAAAAAGCTCCTTGATTTTCACACACACACTCACATATATATATATATATACATAATGTCATGCCAAGAGGGTGTTTAAATTAGATATACCAATTATAACACCTTGTTCACACAATATGTTCACAAAAAAATCCCTATGCTGAAACTCCTACTTCAGTGATGAAACCTCAGCACCCAAATTTTGGAAGTGGCAGGTTCGATGCTACTGCTGAAACTGTCATTGGCATCTTCCTAGATCTGCTGAGTGTCTGGTGGTGCTTGGGGAAAGGCACCAGGATCAGGCTCTGTGTTCTGACCATCCTAGCCCTATCAGGACTGGATTAGGAATACCTCGATTTTTTGCCTTTTAGCTCTTCACTGTGCGATTCTGAGGAGAGGAGAGGAGAGGAGAGGAGAGGAGAGGAGAGGAGAGGAGAGGAGAGGAGAGGAGAGGAGAGGAGAGGAGAGGAGAGGAGAGGAGAGGAGAGGAGAGGAGAGGAGAGGAGAGGAGAGGAGAGGAGAGGAGAGGAGAGGAATTAAAAAGAAAAAAAAAGACAAAAAGAAAAAAAAAGAAAAAAGGAAAAAAGAGAAAACGAAAAAAAAGAAAAAAGAAAAAAGAAAAAGAAAAAAGTAAGAAGAGAAAAAGAAAAAAGGGAAAAAAGAAAAAAAGAAAAAAGAAAAAAAGAAAAAAAAGAAAAAAAAAGGAAAAAAGAAAAAAGAAAAAAAGAAAAGAAAACCCCATTCACACTTAAAGGTACAACTGGGTCACCAAGTGTGAATATGGTTTTGCTCCTCGCTGAATAAAGGAGTTGTTAATAGCTCTGCCAAAATGATGCTTGCATTGCCAGGATAGTGACACTCCTTAGTATTAATAGGAGTAAGGTCAGAACTATCTTCTGAATGAATAATGACTGTATCTGGATGGCCTGGACTTCCCCTAGAAACAGCTTGCTTTCAAATACTAAGCTGCTTCGCCAGAAAATACATCTGAGGAGAGGAAATGGAGACACAGAGGAGGCAAAAAGATGGACTCCCTGAAAACAGCATCAGTAAGCCAGCTGAATGCAGGGAGGCAGGACTTCTGATTATTTCAGACCGTCTTGCTAATATATATTTTTTTCTGTTATTGACAAGATGTTTGTATTTCATGTTAAAAAAATGCAATTTCCAGGAAGTGGTGTTATAGAAATTCTATCCTATGCTTAGAAAAATCTTATAGGTTTTGCAATGGATATTAAATATGACTTATTCCAAGATGTGTTAGTTAAACTGCCAAATGTGCTTGCAAATGCAGAACGCTTTAAATAGACTTACCCAGTGAACTGAAAGTTTGGTCCGATTGCAAAGCTGTATGTACAGTTATACAAAAAGAGAATACAGTGGAAGTAATAACAGGCACTGTAGGAAGGAGAGAGCAATAGGGAATTGTTTGACTGGAATAACTACACTTTGTAACAAAAAAGCTAAGGGGCATCGTAGGAAATAATCAAGTGGCAGATTCATAAATATCTCTTCACATAATGCATAGTAAAATTTATCATTGCTACTGCACACTGTAAATGGTAAAATGTACATAGATTTGAAAATAGATTTAACAAATACGCGCAAGAACTGCTAAACAAAAATACAGCACGTTAGGCACAGGAAGTTCCCAAGCCACATATGCCTGGAGAGAGTGAGTATCACTGAAGTATGAAATATCACTAAGAGAATGAAATACTACTCACTGTGTGCCTTCCCTGTTCTTCTGCTATTCCCCAGACATCTTTATTGGCCTCTGCCAGAGACTGCATATTGAACCAGAACAATAAATTTTTTTCCCCCCATTATAGCTGTTGTTACATTCTGAACCTACAGGCTCTTCCTTGGAAGAACCTTCATAATAACCTTTTTCTCATTATGAACCTTCTCATAATAGATGTTTAAGCACAATACTGGCATTACTTTTTCACCTGAAACATTGCTAGTGAAATCGTATCAGTCATTGGTCAAAAGAAACCACCAAGTGACTGTCAGTGCCTTGGTTTTCCTTTCAGATGACTGCCATGTTGGGACCAATCTAATCAGGGCTAAAAGGGACACACAGGTTACCAGGAACTATCCCTGCCTCAGAAATAGCGGTTCCTGAGGGAAAGGGCTGCAGAAGGCTTCCCTCTGATGTCAGTGACCATCATCTTGCATGAGTAACATCAAGTAAAATCGTACTCAAAGAGCAGTAGTTTTAGGGTAGAGGCACAACATGACTTATATTTGAACTTGGTATACTTGGATGACCAAAATAAATTATTTTAATGATAACTTTTTCTCTAAGGACAGTCCACTGCCATTACAAACAAGATATGTATGTAAGTACCGCACACCATTCCGTTATTGACAATAGATAAAATAATCTTGTGGAATTACAACATGCCTGGTAAAAAAAAAAACCAAAGTACTAAACACAAGAAGTCTCATTAGAGGTGCTGTGTTATATATGGCACTGTAGGAGCTGTTAAAACTTGAGGATTTTTTTTTTTTTTTCAGAAGCAGCATTCTTATAAGGCATGCATACAAACTTTCAAGCTTTGGGAATACAGTCAGCACTTACATAGAATTGACCTGATTTTGAAAGGGATCTGTTGTCATTCTGCAACCTGCAAAAATCAGGGCACTTTGAAAAATTCTGTATATTTGACAAGTTTATTGCGTGTGGGTGGGTGTGCACACCTGCATTCACATATGCATATATAAGGAAGGTATTTGCAGGAGCAGAAACGGAGGAAAACTTTTATGGTTCTGAAACCATTTGTGCATATGTGTCAGTAAATTCTAAATCATATAAGCTGCTAGTATGTTTATACATTTGAAAACAAAAATATATATTACGTTTTTGTGGTTCGACAGGAAAGCAGACACAAAATATACATTTAGGATACGATAATCATATGCCTAGAACAGAAAAATATGCATCTGCAAAAACACTCAGGAGGTCTTCATATTCTTTACTCTTTTCAAATAGCATAAAAAAAACTGCATAAAGAAAAGCTTGTCCTGACATTTTGATCAGTGCTTTTTTGCCCCGAACATAACTGCTTATACCACTGCCCAGAGGGTACCTCATCTTCCCAGAACTCACATGTTATTTTTAGTGCAGGATGGAATGTAGCACTCTGTAAGCATTCTACCTACCCCAAGGCACTGCTGGTATAACCAAAAAATATCTGTTTCAGATATTTTTTTCTTTTTTGAATGGCTTTAAAGATAAATATTAAGATTCTTTAGTTTTTTATCTTTTTTTTTTCCTCTTTTTTAAAACCTGTGTGAAATATTTTAAACAAGACCGAAGTACATGTTTCTTTTCAGAAGGATATGGTCAATGCAAATGACAGTTCGCCTCTCCATTCTTCGTTGCGAACTGCATTGTACCTTTTCTACTAGTTCTTTGTGTTAGTCTGCTCTCCCATCCTAGTTTTTAGCCTGATGCTTGGAGCCCTCTGATCGGTAAGTTAGTGAAATTAATTGCTATTGGCTTGTATGTTTAGTAGCTGCACTTCTACAAACATACTGCTTCCATGTGTAGGGACATAATATGAACCTAAAGTGACTGAATTTTGAATTACTTCTCCAGTAAAAGTTGCTCTGTGACACTGAATTAATTTCTGTCAACTGTAAGCAATTAGCTAAGTAACCTAGCTTAGTAGAACAGGTACCTGGACTCCAGCTGCAGGAAACAATGAGATGGAGAGAAAGATCTGAAGAAGACAATTTAGGATACCTAAGATCTCACTCTGTCTCTGGAGAAGCCTATTCCCCTTCATTGCTCAGAGAATGGAGGCAACAACTATATTGATAAGGCCAGAAGTTAGAGACTGTGAACCCAAGCCTTAAAAGTCAGCTCCTACAGGACTAGGGTTAGTGAGTTTTAGCAAGATCTAGGCTTCAACATTTAAATGATTAGCTGTGAGCATTTATAATTTAAAATTCTGTATACCATTTTATGATGGCTTTGATTTAGTTTAAGCATTTACATGACTGGCTCAATCTAGTACATATGTCACTGTATTTTAAGGTAAGATAGGTAAGGATTACACTACCTCTAGTAGTGTAAACCAGAAATGAGTGTTTTTTTTTTTTTTTTTCTATAAAGAAAAAGAAACGCCTTGAAAGGTTTCTAGAATAGCTTGCATAGCCAAACAACCAATACCATTTCCCTATGCTGAGTTAGTGGCACTGTTCCCACTATGGCAGTATAAACCCATTAACTGAGATCTACTGTTTTGTCTACTGCTTTCGAAGGAGCTGGGCAACCACCACCAATATGAAGTTTAATGAGAGCAGGTGAGAGATTCTGCACCTCGGAAGGGGCAACCTTGAATATCAGACACACGGTCTGATTTTTGGGTGGTCCTGTGCAGAGTCAGGAGCTGGACTTGATGATCCTTGTGGGTTCCTTCCAACTCAGGATATTCTATGATTCTATTCATATAAATGTAAATTATATTACCTGGTTATGTGAAAGTTTAATCTGCATGTATCATGCATCTTTTTCTTCAGCACACAATCATCACAATCTAAACACTTATGCAAAGAAGGAGAAAGTATGTGGACCCCTTTTCTCTGCTATCTCCTAGCAAAAGCCCTCACCAGCATCTAATAATTATTACAGATATTCCGACAGTGCTTAGAGGTTTCAGCAGAGCCTGGGACCACACCATGTCAGACTCTATCTGTATCAACACACCGTAAACAGGCCTTGTCTGTCTTCAGGAGGTTAGAATCTGAATTCACCGAGACACAGGAAGATTGGACTGTAAGAATTTCTGTTATCCCTGTTTGGTAAATGTGAAAGCAAAAGGTTAGCATTTCACTCATATTGAACTTGTTTTATTCTTTAAAGTGATAGTAAGAGGCCTCCATAGAAATAAGGAATGGTCCTTAGCAACCTGTCCAAATTAGCAAAGGAAGCCAGGTTTCAAGAAAATAAAGCCTTTCCCCCCCAAGTTTTCACAAGGACACTGAAAGACTTATGGAGCTCAAGAATGAAAAGAGTAGTGGGTGAGGCATGGAAGAAATGAATGTCCAAAAAGATTAAATCAGGCCTAAGGTCACTGGTGCTATTTGAAATCATGCAAGAGATCACTTCTGCTCAGTTGGGCATGACATTGTGAGGACAGTCCTGAAAAACGGCAATGATAATGATGATGCAACATTGACCTAAGTTTATACTAGAAATAAAAAATCAGCAACCAGATAGCTGGTAATGTAATTCAGAAATCTTAGCTGCTGCTTGACCATTTTGTGGAAGTTTTATTGACACATTTCGGCAATAGGAATTCATCATCATTGTACTGTGATGACCAATAGACAGTAAGTGTTACCATGGCTATGTCTCATTTTTCTAGATTTTGTTTTCTCTGGTGGATAGGAAACTCCATTTTAAAGTATATTCATTTCAGCTGCCAACAGGAGAGCTTGAACTAACAGATTTGATTTCCACATGAAGTGATACTGAGTGGAGATGATGGTCATTATCGAGGTTGTACTGCAGTTCACCTTAGCTTTATCTAACTTGATTCTGTTGAAGTCAATGTTGAAGCCCCTGCCACTTGCACCAGTAAGTCAGCTTCAGTATTTTGCAGTGGCAAATATAACTGTTTTTTAGCTAGTAGGGTTCTTAACAGAAAAAACATAGCAGACGTGTTTGTGCATCTGTGCACATATGCATGTTTAACACAGAGGAGGTCTGAGAGAACAATATCATACAAAGCAAGAGTATATGCTATTCTTTTTCAGAGTAACAAGACAAGGAACATTTAGTTGTTATATATTGGAAAATAGAAAGCAATGGCCACCTCATTGTGAAGGCCCTTATAACCTTCTGCACACACCTGCTCATGCTCAACCCAAATTGCCATGTTCCTGTGAGCTTCGGGGGAGCCAGTGAAGTCCTCACACAAACGCACAGAACATGCATTCTCTGTATCACATTAAGTGTGGATAAAAAGTATCTGCTGAAAATTTTACCATCTCTAACAAATTAAAATTTTCAGCAGGTTTCCATGGGTAATATTCTACTTTTTTATTTTTTTTTTTCAAACTTAAATGCATTAAAGACTGTCATGTCAGATTTTCAAGACAGACACGTTTTGAAAGAAAGGAAAATAAAAGTGGTGTCAAATGTAAATGAAGATCACATTAAGGTACTCATGGAGAAAGTCTAGTAACAATTTCTTACAACTCCTATGAACTCCAATATAAGCTACGGATTCTGTAAATGAACTAGGAGAAGTCTGCTTTCCTAGAACTGAACCAGAAAATAATTTTTTCACATCATATAAAATAGAAAAATAGTGTAAGGATTTTGAGAGAGATTCACTGAGTTTTTAAAGGAGAAGAATAAAAAGAGAAAGAGGATGAGGGATAGTCCAGAACCATAGAGATGAAGTACTGTTTTACACCATGTGGGATTTCATCCTGTATCCCATCAAAATGTATTGTCCATTGCTTTTTGAAAGACTTTAATGTAAGCCTATGATATCTTGACATGATGTGGTAAATGGATAAAAGCTGACACCAGAAAGTCTTTTTAGAGAAGCTTTATGCATATCTGTTGATATCACAATTCAAAGATTAAAAATGACAGCTAGCATTAACAGTTTTAGTTCCTACAGTAGCTCTGGCAAGTCTTTAAAAGTACTTGCAGCTACTGCTAGCAGCTTGTTTTCTCCAAGCTCATCTACATCTTTTCATGATTTCAAAATTACTTGATACACATCAGAAACTTACCTAAGATACAGACTGAACAAATGAATGCATTGTATTTTTCTCATCTGTTATCCATATGAGTATCCAGATCCAAAAGGCTAAGGCACACACTTAACATAGGGAGCATTCTGAAATAACAGGCTGTTGAATACAGCTACGTTGTTTGATATAACTTTTGTTGTTTTTAATGTTGTTAAAACTGCCAATTGTTTAAAGCTTCACAGTTGCAGATGTTCTGGTTTCAGAATAATGCAGATTCTTGCACTCTAAATACCCATTCACAGATGGTTTGGGCTGCAGATAGCTGTGTACCTGTGCCTTGTTCTGAAACCTGAATTGTTTATGCTTTGGTTTTCATACTAAGGTGAAAGGGAGGATCAAGGACTCTTCCAAATCATTATTTTCTTTTCCTTAACAGAGTGCTTTTTAAAATGGATTGCGTTACAAAGAGCTATTTCCCTCCAAAAAAAGGAAAGTACTTTGCTTTTAACAAGCCATGCACGGTAGTTTGGCAGGCAGTTCACAGAATACCGGCTAGCTGGCATGTGAGCGTGTTCTGTGGGAAAGCAAGGTTCTACATTGAGAACACAAGCCCTGCAGGGCCTTGGTTGGTTTATGTGCTTTCTTTTTAACAGAGGTGAAAATCATTGTTTTCTAGAGCTTTTTTACAGTATGTAACTTTATTTTCCAAATCCACATTAAGGAAACCTTTTAATTTTTGTATTGTTTCAAGAATCCCACTTCAGTTATCCCTCATGTCAGACAATCTAGATTTCCTTCTCCTTCTGGAACCAAGCTTAGGAAGAACTTCGCAGCCTTACTCATTGTACTTCACCACACAGGCTTCATTTTGGCTGACAGTCATATTGTGACTTATCTTCTCTTTATGACCAATTCTGCTGAATAAATTACTTTTTTAGCCCTTACCTCTGTAAAGTTATCAGAGGGGTTTAATTATGAAGATTTATTGACAAAAACATAAGCAAAGACCAATGCAAAAATATTTATTCTTAGAAGTTCACAGGGAAAAGTTAAAGGAAAATAAGCAGGGGACTGAGTTCAGGTTGGTTTCTTCATTTGTTCTATAGACAATCATACAGAAAGACAGCAGCAGGAGTGTCTAGCAGAAGCTATAAAAATAGCATGTATTTTCACTAGCGAGAAAACCAATGTGCTGTTTCAGTTGTTAGAACTGTTTTACATAGAGATGATGAGTATCTGGAGGGCAAAAGCATATGGAAACCAAATTCCGTATCTTAGTATCTAGGAACAGTTACAAAGAAAACAAAACCTAGAAAGGTTTAAATACACTGATAAACTGTCTCAGCAAACATGGTGTGCTCCATCAAAACAAAAGTTATCATGTGATTCAGGTCAGTGGCAGTACCCTGGCTTTTTCTTCCTGTTCATTTGACTTCAACAGAAAAACAACAAAAATAACTCAAGCCTGAAAATGAGTTAAAATTCGTAAGTCTTCCCCAGCACCCATGCTATATGTGAGACAGAGAAAAGCACACTAACGGAAGACTAAGTTGCAGAATGGACTTCTGTGTTTAGCTCTGGGAAAGATCAGCGTACTGCTCATTTTTATCTCTTTGCCAGTGTGACTCCCATATTGGAAACCTGGTTTGTGTGAAAGCTTTTTCTCACATCACAAACTTCAGCAATAAGTACATGCTTTGGACACAGAAACACTGAGCATCAAATATCAGTAGGAAGTTTTGTCCAAAAGAGAGCAGTGATCATTCGCAGAGCAACAGCCAAGTTCAAAAAGGAGAGAAACCTTGAAAGACTGCAAAGAAACCAGTACTGCATTTGTGAATTTTTGGAGGCTCTCTTAATAAAGAGATGGCTGTTTTGCAAATTTTCAATGATGGAGGGATGGATAAATCTCTTTGACAATGAATGGGGAGAAGTGAATACAGGCAGATGTGAACATATGAACTAATGTAAACAAAAGACTATCCTTATTGCATCTAGATATGAAAGAAAAAGAAATGGCCGGTGAAAAAATCAGAACCATAACAACGATGGTGCTGAGCATATTGACAAGAAGAATGAAGTATCATAAGAAATAAAATAAATAAATAAGTAAATAAATCCCAGAATCCTGGTACTGATGTAGCAACACAAGCTAATGTGTCAGTGCAGGGAAAATAAGATGGCTATCCTCAACATTATTGGTGGTACAATTAGAGCTTTATTCTCTGGGGAAGCAATTATTTGTGTCTTTAAGATCAAATATAACTAAAAAAACTTAGTGGGATACATTAAGACCCATGAGAGCCACATTTCTGACATATTCCCATGGCAAATGGTGAATATCTGGTTTCACACAGTCCATCCTGTCTTTTTTTTCTGTGGATACCTCTTCAGCTAAATAAGGTCCATATTTCCTGTGCCCATCAAGATGGAAGTTGGGAAACTCTGCAAAGATCCTATTGGATTCTTGTAACACACCTTTAGAAAACTAACTGAAGTGCCAAAGCCAGGAACCCGTTACTTTATGAACCTAAGTTCACAAACTACTAACTCTTTCTCTGCTGCGAATGGAGAGAGATAGGCAGCTTTAAATGTTGATTTTTGTGCTTCTTTCTTTCTATTAACGTGTGAGTGCCTAACCTAAATTAGGATCCCAACCAAGGAACTTCTGTAAGATGCTTAACATTACACATGGTGATTTTGGGCCTCAGTAATATAAAAGCACCCATACTATTAAATGTCAATGAAACACGGTTCCCAAAGTTGGAGATTCATGTCATTAAACTTTATCCATTGGAAGTCAGACACTGCCTAATTAGTTGTCTAGACTCCCTCTGTAATAAATAGAAAAAGTGAGCACCCATTTTGGAAGGTATGAATCATTTCTCAGAGGGTGACTATGACTACAGGGGAAGCAGAGATGACTAGTTTAGACTAATGTCTAACTTTTTGCATGGCTAACAAGGTAACATGAATTCTGTCCTCTGACATTTTAGAAAATTGCAACCTTTTTCTAAAAGAATAAGAATTTGTTCTCTTGGTACATAATTGTTCTAAAACTTGAGGATAGTAGCTTCTAAAATTCTGAGTGTTGGATAAACTACAAAAGCATGAAAATGTTTTGTTATGCTGCTTACTGCATAAGCATAGAGAATTCTAAGGATTTATTTATTTATTTATTCAGTGTATATTAGAATAGAATAGAATAGAATAGAATAGAATAGAATAGAATAGAATAGAATAGAATAGAATAGAATAGAATAGAATAGAATAGGTTTCAGTTGGAAGAGACCTACAAAGATCAAATATCAGAGTACTCTGGGGCCGATCCGAAGTTAAAACATATCGTCAAGAGCATTATCCAAAAGCCTCTGTAAGACAGGTAGGCACATCAACCACCTCTTTAGGAAGCCTGTCCCAATGTCTGACTGTTCTCTTGGTAAAGAAGTTTATCCAAGTCTAGTCTGAAGCTCCTCTGGTACAGCTTTGAGCCATTCCCAAGTGTCTTGCCACTAGATGCCAGGGAGAAAAGACGAGTACCTCCCTCTCCACTCCCCTTCTTCAGGAAGTTGTAGAGAGCAATGAGGTCGCCTCTCGACCTCTTTTCCTCAAAACTAGACAAACCCAGTGTCCTCAGCTTCTCCTGAGGAGAAGATATGCTGTTACTTCTGTCTCAAAAATAAATGCATCTTTTTAAGTGCACTACATTATTATTTTTTCATTCTTTGGAGATTCCTTTTACAGAAATTCAAAACATGTATTTAATTGATTTAAGTGAGATATGAAAAGCCCAGACATTGGAAATATTTTTATCTGCATAAAAATAATAACTGTGAAATCAACAACTAGTGGGGTCCTGCAGCGCTCAACTTTAAGGCCAGTTCTCTTTAATGTATTCATAATTGACATGGACGCAGAACTTGAAGGTATACTAAGTAATTTTGCATATGGCTCTAAATTGGGAGGAATGGTTGACTCTGTCAAGGGTAGAGAGGCCTTGCAGAGAGATCTTGACAAACTGAAGGGCTGGACAATAATAATACAAAGTTTAACAAGAGCAGGTGCTGCAACTGGGAAGGGGCAACCCTGAATACGTACAAGACTGAGGGACGAGAGGCTGGAGAGCAACACTGCAGAAAGGGATCTTGGTGTTTTGGCTGATGGCAAGTTGAATATGAGCCATCAGTGTGCCCTGGCAGCTAGGAGGGCCAACCACATCCTGGGGAGCATCAGGCACGACACTGCTAGCTGGTTGAGGGAAGGGATTGTCCTGCTCTGCTCTGCACTGGTGCAGTCTCACCTCAAGAACTGTGTACAGTTTTGGGTGCCACAATATAAGAAAGACATAAAGCTGTTAGAGAGTGTCCAAAGGAGGGCCAGCAAAGATGGTGAAGGGCCTACAGGGGAAGATGTACAAGAAGCGGCTGAGCTCACTTAGTTTGTTCAGCGCAGAGCAGGCTGAGGGGAGGCCTCATGGCGGCCTGCAGCTCCCTCACGAGGGGAGCGGAGGGGCAGGCGCTGAGCTCTGCTCTCTGGGGACAGCGACAGGACCCGAGGGAACAGCATGGAGCTGGGACAGGGGAGGTTCAGGCTGGGGCTATCAGAAAAAGGTTCTGCACCCAGAGGGTGGTTGGGCACTGGGACAGGCTCCCCAGGGAAGAGGTCATGGCACCGAGCCTGTCAGAGTTCCAGAAGAATTTGGACAATGCTCTGGGACTCACTGTCTGATTTTTGGGTGGTCCTGTGCAGAGGCAGGAGCTGGACTTGATGATCCGTGTGGGTCCCTTCCAACTCAGCATAGTCTATGATTCTTTGAACTGATTGCATGAGAACTTAAGATCAAAGGTATACATTTTGCTTTTTCTCTCCAGCTTACAGACAAACAAAACTGAAAACTATAGCAATCACAGAAAGGAAAATTTATATTTGTTCTTGGGATGTAAGTTGGAATTCTCTGGCATGTGAGTGCTGCTATTAGTTGAATAAAAATTACAACTCTACAAGCAACTAAGTTCCAGTAACCCTCTTAAAATCAACAAGATGCTATGGTGATCAGAATCCTATAACTCTGAAAAAATGCTTTATCCTACTTAGCATAAATCTTTGATTTGAGTCTTTTATTTTAATTAATTCTACTTTAGAGAATAATGTAGAAGGACTAAGCACAATTTTTTGAAGACTAACTTATCTTGTCTTCACTGACATTAACCAAAATTTTATGTATGCATTCTGCACGAAAAGTGATCGGTATCAAAATCATTTTTAGAATATTGTCCCCAGAAATATCTTGTATATGTTCAGTAAACACCAGGTACTCTTCTTTTACATAGTAAGAAGCCAAAATTTTCATTATAAATCAGGGATTTTCTAACCTTAGTACCAAGCAGAATAGTGAAGAAACAGAAGTAACTGCTTAGTGAGAAAAAAAAGAAGTGTTAATTGCTCTGTTTCCCTAACAACAAAACTAGAAAAAAATCAAAGAAAAACCAAGGCAGATTTTAAGAGCAAACGGATTAACACCTAAAACTTTTCCTCCTTTATTTTTTTTTCCCTTTTGTTTATTTTTAAAGACATCTGTACCCTGCTGGTGCTGTAGTTCTGCATAATCAGGTGGTAGTGGATTCTAGTACCAGTACCTCCCTACTCCCTATGCCCCCATCACTACCACCACCACAAAAGACAACAAGGAGTACTATGGAACCAGATGCCATCATTGAATGGATGGTACCCAAGTCTTGATTAACTTTATTCTGCTACAATTGCTCCTTCTTATCAAACAGAGTACCTAACGGTTTCCTTCTTGTCTTTCACTATGAAAGTCCTGTCAAGAATACTGATGCTTCTTGAACTGTTTCATTTTGGAAAGCTTCTAAGCATTTTAAAACCTGACCCTAAGTCACTGATGTCAAATTGAGTTATTCAGACATTAACTGTTGCCAAAAACAAGAATCTATCACAAAAGACAAAACAAGCAAAGAAGCTATCTTTATCTCCAGGCTTCTCTGTTTATGAAAGTTTCTGTTTTCAACATCAAAGAGTTAACACTGGGATTTTAAAAAAGAGAAACTAAACATAGTAAACATCTGCTGTTTTTAAAAGCACAGAGGCCAAATAATGTATTTCTAAAGGCAGGATTTCTTAAGAATATATACTATATGTATATACTTATACACATCTCTGCATCCTCCTGCATATACTGCTTAGATATGGATTCAGGGGAAAAAAAAAAAACTTGTATGAATTTTATGGTGTGGAGCAGAATGGGAGGGAAAGGAGTATGTATATTTGGCAAGTACCTTCACTGGTGAGAATAAGAATTTCATTAAATTGGAAGAAAAATGTCCTTACTGCATATTCCTATTAACTCCTCCAAGAATTTCTGTTGCTAGGTAGTAACGCATGTATTGAGAAAATATTTTTAGTAATGAATGCAATCTGTACTCATGTTTTAAATGCGCATAAGAGAGCAAAGACAGCACATGTGTGATGGTATGACAGAAATCTGACCTTCCCTAAGGGAATATTCCTTTGAAGCAGCAGGACTACACTTATGTATGACTTCGGTAATTGAAAGTGGATGGATATTCCTGTCTGACTTGAGGGGCCTAGGCACCAGAGGGACTTTGTTCTCCTCCTCTCCATGTATGAAAACCCAGATGTTGTCAAATTATATATGAACCTAAAGATGACACTTCAGCTTTGATTCTCTAGTTCTAAAATAGGGATACAACAGTCTCGTCTGATATAAGCCTTAAGGTGAACCCTTCAAAGTTAGTAAGGTAGGCAGGGGTTGTTATCAGAAGCATAAAGCATATCAAGAAAATTTTATCTTCTAATACTGTTGAAATTACATATATTTTAACTGTGGAGCTCCAGAAAATAGGATTACAGAAGTAGGATAACATGGCCAAGGAAGAACTGCTTACATTCAGAGATGCTTGAGAGGCTTGCTCTTTCCCTTGTGGAAATACAACACACTTAAATGGTGCATTGTTTTAACCATCACTGAGCTCTATGGCTTTAGTTCTTCATTGTGCTACCTGCAAATTGCTTCTGAAATCCCGTTCAGATTGTGGAAAATTAGAGGCTTAAAAATGACTGCACTGGGTCGGATCAAAGGTCCACCTCACCAGTGTCCAGTCTCTGACACGACCAGCAGAAGATGTCTAGGAAATGAGTATAAGAACAGATCAAATACAGATCAGTTATGCTTCCTGCATATTCTCTCAGCTTTGACAACCTCTGGGGCTCAACCCTGAAATCAGTAAATGTGTGGAAAATATGATGGGAAAAGTTAACAGAGCTGTTGTGAAGGAAAGTCATGCTTCACAATCTGTTAAGAGTTCTTTGAAGTAGTCTAACAACACCTGGATTATAACTCACACTATGCAGCTGAATATCCAGAAAGAAAAGTCCAAAAATTGGCTTTCAAAGAAATCCTTTCAGCTTCTTAAATTTTAAGCAACAGTTTATGGACAGGGGGCAGAAGAAAAGAATAAAAGGGGAGGAAAGCAAGATTGTAGCTGATAGATTTCTTGTTCCTTAGATCCTTGTCATCCGCATAACTCATGATAACACTGAACACCACAGAAGAGGGCATTACTGGAGAATGAGCAGGATCAACCTCGTATCTGAAGATGAGCAAACGTGTTAGGGTCAGTCTGTATTGCAGCAAAGGATCAAGTTTATTGTACAGACAGCTAGTGAACATGAGCTATTGTACAAGCCCTTTTCACTTGACATGAGCTATCAAGGCAGACAAAGCCAAGATGAGACATGTGGCAGGGGATGGGAGACATATTGTGAATGAAACACAGAGCTGTAAGAATACAAAGAATGATTCTGTTCCTAAACCAACTGAATGGCATATTGGAAAAATAGATTCTATTCCTATGTACACCTGTGAAGCTAAGTAAATCACTTAAATCAATCTTTTACAAGTGTTATTTTTGGTCTAGATACTTATGAAGGGCATCATAGAAAGTCAGGAAGGCGATTAATAGTTTTGTCTTCACAGCAAAGCTTGAATACTGTGCAATAAATAATACACACATCACACATTGTACAATAAAGAGAAAAAATATCAGCTAGTTGTTTGTTAAAGTGAGTTGTATGTGTTCTTTGTCCTATATGAGGTTAGACTTTTGGAAAGAATATTATATAATGATCTAATTGAAAACTGAATCATGATGTATATCCTTAAATAAATTGAGGATATAAATTCACACAGGTACATTTAATTCTAAAAGTTTACTAGCTTTTAATTACATTATTTTACATTCCTACTTATAATCTCCTACTTGTGTAATGTATTCTTTGCTTGGATTTATTCTTATGTAAACACATTTACTGAACCAACACGAATACCAAGTGTTTATATATCACTTTACATTTTAGAGTACATTGCAAATATTAGCTAATTAGTCCCTTCTCAATAATCTGAAAGATAAGTAATAATATTTCTGTTATCAAGATCAAGAAAACGAATTAAGTTATAATTAAGAAGTACACATCCCAAAGGGATTATTAGCTAGGTGTCATATTCTCCCTTCTTCCTTGAAAATCCAAATACTTCATCATTTGAAAATGCCCCCAAGTTTAACAGCCATTAAATGTAGAGAAAAAAATGCAAACATGAGGACAGAAATACTTTTGAGAGCATTATAGTTTCACCATTTC
This sequence comes from Anser cygnoides, assembly GCF_040182565.1. Lineage (NCBI taxonomy): Eukaryota > Metazoa > Chordata > Aves > Anseriformes > Anatidae > Anser > Anser cygnoides. The sequence continues at coordinate 154,576,981 of NC_089873.1, read as the reverse complement.
TAACAAATCAATGTCTTTTACATTAACAGTTTGAATGATTGATTTATCCCTTGGCACCATTCAGCTTTGAATTATAGATGTCAAAAAACTTCCTTTGCAGTGATACAGATCTGTTTCCTTATAGAAATGGTCTTGGTTAAAACATAACAATTACCTCACAATCTTCCTTCTTCTTATAGTTCATTTTTAGTGGAGAATTCAAAATATCATTGAATTAAAAACTCTTCCTGCTTTATCTTCTGAGATAAGACAACCAATATTTCAGTATAATAGTGCACAGTCACTATCAGCACTGAGCCTGTGATACCATCGCATTTACCCCACAGGAAACCTTTTCTCTTCTAGTCACTTAGTCAGGTGTGCAATCATTCCAATAATTCCCCATGATTCAGCTCCAAGAACCAATCTCTTACTTTCTTTCACCTTAAGCATTTTTAAACCGTACAACACTTTTCATATGAATTTGTTTGGATAAAACACCAGAAGAGAATATATTCAGTAGTATTGAGCAATAGTCTTTGAAGAGAGGCTACTGTTTAAAGCAATATTTTAAAGCATAAGTACAAGGGAATCACTGTCAGCCAACCTGGATACATTTATACATCAAAATGGTGTATAACAAATGCATCATTATGCCAGAGTCAAACAAACTGGCATGTTCAATGGCAAAGTGCAATCCTTTTCCTTAAATACTGGCTTGGTCATGGGAATAAAATGTACTGTCAGTGAAGTGATGGTGTCACACTGCATGACAGCTAGAAAGTTTGGCAGCTAGAAGGTCTGCTCACTTGGGCATCTGTTTTGCTATGGCCCAGCATCCAACTTGTGTAGTTTTGCTGCTGCCACTCTCAAAGTTATGAAATTTGGGGACTTTTTTCAATAATTATATTTACGTCTTTTAATTGAGTATGGTCTACTTATACTCTATGGTTATTATGGAGACAGGGTTCCTACCTGGCTCAGATTTCAGGTTAACACAGTGGCAAGCACTGCAAGTGGTGCTGCTTCCACAGACATGGCCAAACATTGCTCATTGATGGGAAGTAAAGAATAATTTTTCCCCTCTTTGCTTCTATGTGTCCTTTGCTTGTTTTTTCCTCCTTTTTCCCTTTGATTAAATTATCCTTATCTCAACCCATTATTATTATTATTATTTAATTTCCATCATACTTTCTTCTCCCCCTCATCTTTTGAGGAGGGGAAGTGAGAGAGCAGTTGTCGAGTTTAGCTGCCCAGCTGGGTAAAACCACCACAGCCTCTCATCATTGCTTTTTGTTCACCAGTTCCAGAGGGGTGCACCTAAAACACAAAGTCATGTTGCTGTCATCTCATAAGCAAACGTGTAGATTTTAAAAGTGGTTTATGAACCAAAGAAGCTAAGTTTCACAGGAAAGCTACAGGATTTTACGTCTCAAGCTGTTCACTTCAGAAAGTTGATTTGTGCTCCTAATTCATGCAGACATTATGAAAATTTTCCTGTAAGATTATCAGTATGATATCACATTGCTTATCATATATCTGAGTCATTTTCATTTCAGATCATTTTACCTCTTGAGACTGGTAAGGAGCAAAATGAGTAAACTTGATTTGGTCTATTCAATTTGCATACTCAAGATTGTCTGGCCATCCCAGAATCAACTATAAGATCTCTCATTTCACATATGTGAGCTGATTAACTGATATCCAGTATTTATATTTCTTTGTGCCCAAAAATGCCTGCTCTTTTAACTCACTGCATTTGCAGTATACACTGATATTTAATACTGCAGCAGCAAATGCCGTAATGGTTTTTAGATTGAGTTCTATAAAGAAGATCTTAAAGGGCCTATATTTTTATTTTGTAGTGCCCTGAATATTAAAATTTTGGGAAGGAATAGTAGTTTGACACATTACTATCATTCAGTGAGCATACATGAAACATACAATCCTTAAATCCACATTTAACATTCTTACACAAATGGGAAATTTATAGAAAATAAGCACAACCGATACAAACATAATAAATGAAGAAATGCATAACTTCAGTTTTAAAACTAAAAGAGAAATAATATGGATGGAAAAATAAGGGAAAGTTAATCTGTCGCATTAGCTCCAGTGCAAAATAAGTAAATCATCTGGGAGATTATTTTTCAAGGATTAAAGGAATAAAATTCTACACAAATTGCTGATGCACATTAAAGAAAAACAAAACCAACAAATGATGGGTAAAAGAAGGCTAAAACCCAAATATTTCAAAAGCACTTTTGACATATTAAGCTCTCAGTATGCTATCTCACACATGAAATAGGCAAATGCTTATGATTTTGCATCTCTGCACAAATAAAAACATACGCGTGTATTTATGTAAAACATAGAGACACCTTCCTCTCTGGTGATTTTCCCACAAGGTCAGAATGGCCAGCATGAACCCTCTAGTTATATTTGTTTTATCTGATTTTCATTCTGGGGTTCAAACCCGTAACAGTGGCTTCTAGGTAATCTTGATCCTCAAATTTCATTCTGGTTCCCTGTAACAGTGGCTTCTAGGTAATCTTGATCCTCAAATCTGGAGAATCAAGAAGCAAGGCAACTTTGACAAGTGTCTTTAGGACTCACCCAACACATTCAACGTAGGCCCCTCTATCACTTCCTGTCTGTTGACTCTTGCCAGTACTCTCACCTGCAGCAGTTCCACAGTGTGCTCATATATTGTCATATGGCTCATAGCATTTTAACATTTGAGGCCTAAAGTCAGGGAGATTGTCTGCCTTGCTGTAAATCAAGTATTTTTACTTAATTTTACTTACAAAAGGCTATGGGAACTACATCTTACAAAAGTTTACCCTCTGCAGAAGTGGGTCCATGGTGCTTCATATCCTACTGATGACAGATGTGGTAAAGGGGAAACACTGTATTTTTGCCTTTTTTTTTCATAGTGCAGTGCAAATACAGACCTATAACTACTTAGGCTGTAATACAGTAGTCACGTGGTAGAGCCTTTGTGAACACAAAAATAAGCTAAACAACATTTTGTTTATCAACAAGTAGATTATAAGCAAAAAGATTACCTAGCTATGATTTTTACATTATTTCAAATATATGACAATCTGTGGGGTTGGAGCTAGATGATCTTTAAATTCCCTTTCAACCAGAGCCATTCAATGATGGCTATTTTCTAAATCTTCTAATTTAGAAGAAATTTTCTAAGCTATTTTCTAAATCTTTTTTTTTTTTTTTTAAATAATCTCTTAATTTCTACCTTATATTGTGTGATGGTCAACTATCCATCAAAGTATGGCTATTCTTTTCAACATCTACCGTTTTCTTCATACTCAAGAAATGTCTCACATCTTTTGCCATAAGAACAACAGTAGAGAAATGTTTTATTGAAAATACTTTCAAGCACAGAAAAAACATGTTCTTACTTGTTTAAGTTTCTTCAGATCTTCATCAAGTTCCAAGTTGTCCAGAATAACAGCAACAAACAAACTGAGTAGAATCTACAAAACAATTACAAATTATTTTTTAAAGCTTGCCTTATATTTCTCAAGAAATACTATTAAATACAATGGAAAAGTGAGGGTGCTATTGATGTAAAAGGGGGTACTGCCTTTGACATTTGTTGAACTAATATCGCTTGCCTATATATGCCTGCTAGTCATTTTGTAAGTAGTAAATTGTTTCTGGCATGTTTGACTTGCTTAATGCTCACAATGTCTCTGTGCAAAGTAGCTAACTGCACTTGGAAAGAAAAGTAAAATTATTTGAGTGCATCAGGAGCCACAGTGTTGGAAACACATGCATTTTCAATTAGTGTCCATTAAATATTGTGTAGATATGCCTTTAGGAAGAAGAATCACAGAAAAAGAAAGTATGTGTATATCAGATGATATTTTCCTTGCGTAGAGGCAGTGACTAGAGGCCAAAGAAGGGGAAAATTTCACTGATATAGCTGTGAAGGAGACCGAACAGGCGGAGAATGGATATAGGTGAGGGAGGATACCTCCATTCAGCATCTCTCTTCAGATGACATGTCTTAAAGCAGAAAATGCATATAGATGTAGCTTTACAGCTACTGCAAAGGTTTTAATCTCTGAGGATCAAGGCAACTATTTACAAACATATTGAGCTTCTACAGGCAAACACCAGTTTCCTAGAGATATCAGTAAGAATTTCATCTCTTTTACAGGAGTTACAGGCCTAAAATATTTCTTTGGTTTTGAACCACTGACTGACAACCAGAGCAGACAATCGTATCTGTTCACAACTGTTGAAGTTTGCTGTTATTCAAGCACACTGGAAAGAAGACAAAGAAAGGACTCTCACTCATAAATTTATAAAATGCCAGTCTTCAAAAAAGGGTTTTTTTTTTTTTTTTAAATAGTGAACTGTCTTTAGCAATATTTAGAATTTCCTGCATCTTTTAGAAAAGACACATTAAATATGCCACATACTTAACCAGGACTTCAAACTGTTTTCGATGATCTGATTACTGTGAACTGTGAAAGTTAAGATGGCCTTCAGAATGCAAAACAGGACAGAGTTCTGAAAAAATACTTAATCCGTGGCACAAAGCACTTTGATTCCCAATTGCTAATGAACGGTTTTGCTATCATTCTGTCAGGATTTTACAGTATGGTGTTTTTCTTCTTCAGATACTTTACACAGCCTATGATACTCTAGTACCTGCAGCTCAGAGAATAGTAGTTAAGGAAATATTGTTCCACACGAAAAAGAAATACAGTACTCAGTAAATATATCACCGCTTACAGCATTGCTGCTTCATGCACAGATTTGTATCAAGGAATGAAGACTTTCATTAACTCCGTTTTCACTTTCTTCAACAAGAACCTAAGACCACGTACCACAAAAGAAAAGTTAAAAGCAAACTTATTATTTGTTTAACTTCCTCCAACGCCATCTCAACTAATAACAGTCTTGACTTCCAAGAGAGGTTTTTTTTTTTGAGCTTTTCAACTTTTCTTTGCTTTCTCATGTGAAACCTATTCATTTCTTTCCAAAGCTCTACAGTCTGTTTTGCCAAATGCCTGCAATTATCACTTCTCAATTCTAATCCTCCCCCTTCTTCTGGCTGGTGAAAGTTATTTCTCCATTTGACTTCATTTTTGTTTTTCACTTAGGGCTGTTTATTCTTAGATCTCTTCTTTTTGGTTTCAGGAGCAGTCCAACTGTTTTCATGCTACTTTACCAATTCCACGATATTTTCTTTCTTTAAGCTTCTTTTGCCTCTAGACAACTTTGTCCTACATAGCTTTTCTCTTCCAAGGTCTGAGGAAAATCTTAGAACTGAAGCTAACAACTTCATAAGGCCAGGTAGTTTTACAAAGTTCTCTTAAAAAATAGTTTCTTCATCCATATAAAATTTGCACAGGTGAATGAGAAGTATACACTTATAGAGCAAAGCAAGGACTGCTTACTTAAACTGTGAATGCCCTGGAAAAGGAGTGAAGGACGGTGTACAGACAGGTGATTTAGCTCCTAGTAAAATAAGTAGTTTGAGTAAACAAATGTAGGAATCCCAGAAAATTCTTTCAAAACATAACACATAAAGCAGAATACTAAAAATTTCTTACAGCTAAGTTACTTTTAAATTAAGATGTGAATTTTTAGCACAGAGGCCACCTGGCACTACTTTATTACTTGTTTAATGCTTATCTAAGAGGAAAAAAAAAACGAAACAAAAAAACAGATTCCAGTTCACACTTGAAAAAAAAGCAGTAAGATTCTCTAACCAGCAACTTTTTTAAAATTCATGACCAAAATCCTCTTCCTTTTTGCTTTTTTTCCCCACTTCCCATGGAGTTTTAAGGATTTCTTTGGCATAAGAAGTTGCTTTTCCAGACCCAATACTCCTAAAAGTATAAGTTCCATGTAACTGCTGACAATGTACCTTTGCTCAGATTATATTTTAATTTGGTTAAGCAGCTCTAAGAGAATTGAATGCCCTTTACTGCCACTTATTGAGGATTTAAACCCATGTGAAGAAATCTCCTGCACCCACAATTACAGTCTGATCAGTCAGTCATTATGAGTGAAGTGGAACACATAATAAAGTAAAAATGTAACAGGAATCTGATGGAGATTGTATAAATACAGTTAGCACCTCACCTAAGTAGGCAACTGAGCAAAAAAAAAAAATGAAGAAAATGAAAATATGAATAAGTGCATCAAAAACTGCAGTGAATGCAAAATACAAAATGAACAAAAGTAGGAGTGAAATAAAAAGTGGATAAAATGGTTATTCCCCCGATTGTGGTATTTTCTCTGTGTTGGTATTCAAAATATGGTGCCAAGCCCGTATTGATATAGGATTTCCAAAACCATGTTTTCCATACCATTTTCTCAACTGAAAAATGTAATCATCTCATTTGAAATGCATACAAAAAAACCATCTTTTTATATATAATCCCCATTTTCATATACATGCAGGAACTGCTTCATTAATTCTCATCCTTTTATTGCCTGATATACTATATCACATATTTTCCATGCATTGATTTTGCATCAGACAACAGGAAAGCACTGCTTTATAGTTAGGAGTTTGCATCCTAAGGCTTAACAATTCTGACTTTAATTATAGCTGCAAAGAAACCGCAATGGAAATTGAGAAGACCATTTCAACATGATAAATAAAAGTGCTTGCTTCACTCTGCAATCATCAGAGCTGTGAAGGCACAAGACAGTTAACAATTATATTATTAGTCTACCAGTGTGACTTGGATCTTAGGAAGAACAACTCACACCAGAACAAAAGCTCCCCACTTATGCCACATGGCTGAAGGGTGAATTCTACTACATCAAAGAACTAAAACAAAAGCCCCCTATGCTGAAAATAAGCATCACAATTAGTTTTAACTAGATGAGAAAAGCATTGAATAGTTATGAGAGTAATTCAAAACAAAGAAAAGCACAGTGCATTTGCAAGTCAAAACTTACCAGTGTAGCAAAAAGATGATATAGTATAAAATAAATGGCAACTACTGGTGCCCACATATGTCCTACAGCATTCAGTGTCTGATCCATGACATCTACCCATCCTTCCTGTGTGAGAATCTGAAACATCGACATGAATGCCTGCAAGAAAAAAAATCACATAAATATTAAAAATTCATTAACTATATTAATATGTTTTTATAGACACATTCCTCAAGTTGATTTAACAGAGCAAAACATTTACTTTTTTTTTTTTTTTAAATCTTAATAAATTAGTGTATTTCAATGTGTAAAGTCAGGTGAAATGTTATTTCAGAGCACAAGCAGAAATAAATAGCTTAACCTCTGACTGCACTGTAATCTGCAACTTGTAAGTATAGTCTTGCCTCCATTAGCCCATATAAATACCTTTTTGGTTTCCTTGTGGGCTAACAAAATAGGAATGATAACCTGAGCATCACAGCTCATTGTTTACAATACAACAACGTATTGTAATTCTTTGTTTATACACATTCTTCAGGGTTGCCTCTCTATAAATATGCCTACGATAAAATGTAAAAGTTAAACGAGATCATACACTGATGTTATCTTAACAGCAGAAGCACTTTAGGCTTCCTACTGATGAGACTAAGCAATACAAAACAAGGTCCCAGTTCTTCCATCTGTTTCAGTCAGTCATACCCTTCCCCTACATTTTTTAGAGAATCACAGAATCATTAAGGTTGGAAAAGACCTCCAAGATCATCTGGTCCAACCATCCCCCTACTACCAATATCACCCACTAAACCGTGCCCCTAAGCATCACGTCCAACCTTTTCTTAAACACCCCCAGGGACAGTGACTCCACCACCTCCCTGGGCAACCCGTCCCAATGCATAACCAAGTTTTGATGGTAGCATTCTTTGTGCAATTGTTTCCGTAACATTTTCAAATTCCTTCAGACCAGGGATGCATGTCAAAAACAGAAGGAATAAATGAAATGTTTTCCTATCTTTGGTGATAGGATACGAATCCAGATGAGCCCTAGAACCCAGATGCCTCATACCTTTGAAACCCCATATGGACACTTGAGGCACAGGTCAAAAGGCAAGCACTACACAGTGTAAAGCACAAGACAAGCTACATCCCAACCCACAGTGGATAGTGAGATGCCAGTAATATGCCAAAACTGTTATCCTTTTACAGTGCAGACAAGTGGTTACTATCCATTCGTGCAGCCTAGCTGCCGGAGGTGTGTTAAAATCTTTTCAGGTCAGAATTTGGAAAGAGGCTCAGAGAGAATGAGGCCAAAGGTGGTACCTGACACGCACACTCTCAAAATGAGCCCTCTGGGCCAAGCTGAGACAGCTCCATTTTCACACAGACTCAAAGGATTGATTGCTCATGGAACTGGGAATCACCAGGTAAAAAAAACAGAACCTGAGTCAGGGGATAGGATTTATTTGATCAGATTCAGCCATAATCATGACAGACGTTTACATCTGGGTATTCATTAAAAGCTTGCTCAACATTGCTCATCTGCTTCAGCAGATGCATCACCCTCTGTCTCCATCTCTTCATTGACTGTGGAGGCAAGGTGGAATGCATAGATCCAAAGGTTTACATAGTCACTGGCTCAAGGTAGGTTAGCTAATGGCATCCATAGACCATGGCACAGACCAGAATCTAACTCAATATGACAAACCTGTGAGCATGAAATGTACGTCATACACAGGCACTGATGACTGCTCCGCCTTAGTCACAGAAGTTTGAATACAGAGTAGGAATAATGTGTGGATCCTGATGGTACTAAATCTTTCAATGATGCCAAACTATCACACAAGCTTCCTTTGCTTTTGCCTGGCATCAGAGATACTATCATTCCAGACAGCAAAGATCAAAGCTGAGATCTTACTAAAGTATAATACATACCAAAAAAGTGCTAGAAATTGAAGACGTTACACCCATGAAAAAACTTTATCTGGAGAGCCTTCCATATCAACTTATCCTAAACCCAAATGCATGTGGAATAAGCTGAAAATACGTAGACGCAAACTTTTTCACTTGAAAAACAATGAAATGGATTCTCTGAAGCAAACAGAAGCATAAGCAGTCAGGCTAAGACCATGGAGTTTGAGTGAGGCACCTATTTTTACAGTTGTTTTTTGGAATTAAATCACACTAACCAAATTTTCAGAGATGATTAGGCCTACACGTCCAAATCACTCATAAGAAGGGAAGCTAAGGTGTACATGGAATAGATCAAAGCATCCACGTGAGCAATTGCACACACTGGGGGATGAAGTTTGGCTTATGACTGCAATTTCTGTGTCAGCAACATCTTGACCAAATGTCATGTCCCAGATTTTCCTTTCAACACATAGATCACACACAGAACAAAGGCTAGTATAAACTAGAAGAGAAAACTGTTCACTATTTCCTTTCTATACATCCTTTATGTCAGCTAAAATCTTTTCTATGTTATTGTTAGGAGAGCCCGAATACAGACTGGAATTTGCACAGTGCCCTCTACTTGCATGTTCCTGCCCGTAGGCTTGGTGTTAACCAGTGTGCCGCAGGCCTGTGCCCAGGTCCTGCCACAGGCACGACGCCTTTGGACTCGTGTCCCCTCCCAGCCACAACTGCAGACTCCTTGCATGGTGCCAAGACAGAATCCTATTAGTGATTCTTTTCCTCACAAAAAATCATGCTGAGAATCCTGCAAAAAAACAGACACAAAACTAACCCCTGACCCTGTCAAAATACCAACCTGTGTTATCTAGCTCTGTGAAATACCTCTAGTCCCTCCCATGCAAAACGTATGGAGAAGGAGACATCTGGGATCTTTGGCTGTGGAGAGGCTGTAGACAGAGGAGCATGTTTGAAACAAATGGGACATTCAGCCTCCTTTATATCGGCCAGTGGTCCTTAAGGACAAGAAGACAATGACCCCATCAGTGCACAGCACCGGTTCTCAGCCTCCTGTTATGAAGTGCAGATAAAGCTAAAAGAGGCAATTGCTGTTTCACTGTGCTCAGAGCATCTCTGGAGACAGTAGTGGCCATACCTGATGGGTGTGATGCTCTTTAGCGAAATATGAGATAGGGGGATACTACATTAAGTAATACATCCCACTGCTGGCTTTAAAAACACCTGGGTTACTGGGTAATTGAACCAGTGCAGTATCCTTCATTCTGAATCACATTAAAATATTACAGTTTCTTGCTCTTTAAAAACATGTATTTTAATTAATTCTTCAGGTATAAAGATACCTCCAGTTCTCTGTTGTGGACCCTGTATTAGCACAGGCACTATATTAATTTGGAAAAAGCCCACTTTTAAGTCCGGTATAACACAAAATGTTAGTTTTAAGAAAACACGGCAGTGCACAATGAGTTTGTTTTGCACCCGGCAATCTCCTTCAGAGCAAGCTATTTTTAGCTGAAAGGTGCTCTTCCCACTGTTTATTTTAAAATGAATTTGAAATGCAACTATCTAGCTGACAGAATCAACATCTGTGAAGATGAGACTTAGAGATTTATGCAAATGGTGACTTTCTGAATTAATTTATGTTATAGAAAAGGCTGTCAATTTCTTTGAGTATTTATGCCCTATTACTTAATTAGCTGTTTTGATGATGGAAGTCAAACTACCTTTTTATTTTTAGTGGAAGACTGGCAAATGTTTGGTGGTACATACAAGCAAAAGTGCCAGGTCTGATAGCCTGTCCATCTACTTTGGGGTGGTGCCACGCAAAGAACTACTTTCAGCTATAATGTACGTGACTTTAACTGCTGCTTTGTCCAAAAAAAGTTATGGGCCAAATCCCTAAGGAATTTGGTAATCAGTTCCCAAATTCCCTAATTCATGGAAGCTGTCCTACAATCAGTGGGATTACTTCTGCAAATGAAAATAACAGGATGTACGCCAATGCTGTGCAATGCTTGCACTGCATCTACTCACGTTGAACTTTTTCTCTTGACTCAGTAACGAGTGCTCCATGACACTCTGCGAGAAGAGCAGCTGCCCTCCAAAAACATGTCCACAGCACCGAGATTGTAACTGCATCAGAGAATTAAGACTATGTGGTTTAGTTTTCTTAAGGGAACTTAAAATTATATTGAACTAACAAGCCACAAATGGAGCTTCCTCCAAGCTCAAGGCTACTTCGTGGTTTTACTGAAGATGGTGGGATTGTTGCTGTTGGGATATGCTGGGCCTGGATTTCATTTTGTATTGACTCATTTAACAGAAGAGCAGCGTTCCTGGCTTATCGTTTATCTGAGCCACGGGGTAGTCAAATACATGGCCCCAAACTTCAAGAGAAACTGGGGCATGGAAGTCAGAAACACTAACAACATATTTTGTTGTCTATATAGTGAATGCTTAAATTTCTTAGCAGCCATCTTACGCTGCTGTCTTTGAACAGAACTCCCCCTCTCATTTCTTCTTCATTTAGGGGCCCAACACTCAGCCACCCTCTTTTTTATTTCCCCTCCTGGCTCAGTACGTGCAGCCAAAGAAGACATGCAAAAATAGAGATGGCAGATCTGTTAGAAACAGGAGAGCAAACATCTATATTTTTATACTTTAGTATTAGAGAGAAAGCCAGTCCATTTGGAAAGTTGCAATGGGCAAAAGAAGAGTGAAATTTGTAACCATGGCAACACCGAGCTTGTGCCTATTGACTGTTGTCAGGAAACCATGTGAAAACATGCAATTTATGGGCATTAGTGAAAGGAGGAGGTCTCCTTGTTCCAAAACCCATACTGTGCCTTCTTATAAAGCACTTACGGCTTCAAAAATGATTTTACGTTTTGTCTGTCTCACTGTGGAAGGCACTTCAACGTAAAAACTCCAAATTTAACCTCTGGTGCCACCACTTTGTTAGCGTACTTGTCCTCTGCATATTCAGAAGTGAAAGAAGCCCACAGCAACAGTGCTGGCCATTTGGGGTTCACTCTTATTTGGGGGTAAGCCCCTAAAAATTCATTGTCACAAATCCTGCTGATGCAGACCTCGTATTGTCTCCTACACTATATAGTAATGCAAGCATTTCTTCCGTACATTATGAAAAGAATATGTTCCAGGCAAACCCAGAGCTGCATATTTTATTACTGCCTTATTGCAAACTCGTCTTACTTACTTGTCTTGCATTATTTGTCTTATTCTGTGCTCTTTATTCCGAGCAGACAACATTAGAGGTGATCCCCCAGCCTTTAGTAGGAAGACACACTTTAGAGGGGCATTGTCAGTCAAAATTTCTTTAGTACAAAATTTTCGCTGACTCTATTGAACTATTAAAAACTGCTTCACTAGAAAATTACATAAAGAAAACACTGTAAATTAGACTTCTGAATCATTTATGACTAGCTGAATATGTATACGAATAAACAATATCTAAAAAACAAGCAGGCACTCTTACTATAGGCTATCATAAAAAAACTATTGAAAATATTTCAATTCATTACTGCTGGAACACTCCTTTATTATTGGTAACTGGCAACATTTTTTTTTCCAGAAAATTCTATCAGAAAATAGAAAACAACCTCGGATATTTTCTGGTTTTTTTTTTTGTTTGTTTGTTTTTGTTTTTAGATGTATAATTGACTGGAGAAAATATTTTCTCACTCTTCAAATGTATTTTAGTATATACATATATCTGTTAAAATTCAATACACTAAAAGTTCTTATTAAGTCCTAACTGGCCTCAGATTGAACACCCAAAATCATTTAAAACTTTCCTAACATCCTGATATATCTTGGCAACATTTTACTGCAAATCAATCTTTCTCAGATATTTATACCAATTAATCTAGTTAAAATACACATGTTGTTGTGAATGTCTCTTATTTTAATTATACAACAATAATTCCTTCAGGACCGTCATCACCATTTTGCATAAATAACAAATTAATAATAAAACTAAATTCTATGGCACTTTCAAACTTCTGCAGCTAGATTTTTTTAATCAGAAGTTACGCATTGGACTTGGACAAAGAATACGATGGTAATATCACTCACTTTAGAGACAGAGGCCTGATTTCATAAGTAAAGCATAGGTTATATTATCTTCTTTTTGCTTTCTTCAGCATTTCAAAAATGAATTATACTGAGTTCGTTATGATCCTACTGGCTGTTTTTCTAAGCACATTTTCTAAACTAGAAAGCATGGCACTACTTTTTTATTCCCCATGGGTAGGTATTTTTTGTCTTACATTCGATGGCTAGCATCCCATAAATCAAATCCAGGTTGATAATTACAAATTGTTGCCTAGCCATTTTGTTTGCTAAATGCATGATCCTTGAGGCTGTCTTGTTCATTGTTGTTTAATTGTTCCCACCAGTGCACTTTCACCAAAATAGATACATTGAATAACCAAGCTGTAATGATAGAAACAAATAAATTGTGACTAGAACCAATCCATGTACACTCAGTCTAATACATTATTAAAGAAATGGCAGTATTTTCATTCAGAACAGTGTGCTTCAATAAATACATTAGCTCCAATTTCCACTGATTTTCAGTGTTCTGTTCTGAATTAACGTAATGCCCATAAATATCCACTATTTATACCCAAAAGGCAAACACTTATTTTGTCAATGCAGACAGGTTTTATAACCCTATGTAAAACAAGCATTCCTATACAAATCAAGATCAACCACTTCACAATATGTAGATATAAATCACATGAAGACATTTTATATAAATTTTGTGGATAATATCTATGATTATGCAGATGGATTTTTTTTTTGTAGCATGCTAGACTACTGTTAAGCCATATGCTTTGTTTTATCATCATCCATGTCCACACATAAAAATTCTCCATATTCCCTGAACAACAGAAATAGAACACAAAACTCAACCAAAATACAAACTTCGCTACTGAAGGAGTAGTGGAAGACTATTGCACACAGAAAATAAAATTATTTTCTCTCTGCCTAACTTGATCCTGCTCCATGGTTCTTAGAAGAAAAGGAAAACTGGTCATGTAATAATTAATATAATATATATAAGAAAATAATAATACAAAGTATCAATGCGTCTTATACTTGCCCGTGGAAAGGTTGTAAATCTATCCAGTTCTTCCACAAAGCAAAACATCTGTAAACTGATCGCTGACATTACAATCAAAAGGCTGGCAGTGAATACTACCAAACTCCCAAGTTTTTTTCCTGGTCCAAATATCTTATACACAAAATCCTCCAAAGCAGGAGAAATCTTTATAAGCCGAACTACTCTAAGAACCTGTAAAGAAAGAGAAAATACAACTGCATTAATTATTTGATTACTATGTTAACCAACAACTTTTCAGGAGACTTCAAGGCAAAAGGAACCTGTCAAGCTTTGTACTTATCTAGACGTGCCTTCGGCTTTGTTTTAGCTAGTAACAGCAGTTACCTAATGATCAGGTGACTGGTCATTATTTTGTCTATTTTGTCTTTTGCATAGCCTTTTAAAATTGTGTGCTGTAATGCTTATTGTTCCATATATCTTTGCATCTAACATATTGTAATAAAAAGCTGAAATTTTGCATAGAATAAGTTATGTATGGTCCTTTCATAAAATGCAGCATCAAGGTATACAGGCATGGTATGACAGCAGAGGTCTTGAAAGTATAGGCACAGGAGTATAGTGAAAGTGCTAAAATCAACTCACCAATGACCAATTGTCATCACAGAAATGCAGCTGGGGCTTTTTTAGGGGTTACAAACGGAACAAAAACATACGCAAAACATATCATAGATAGTAAATCTGGATGTAATGAGGGATTCCAGAATAATAAGAATGGTCTCCAGCAGAGGACAAAATAATCTGTCTTGATATAGCAACTGAGAATTGATTGCAATGCTAGGTAAATTGCTCCAAAGCTTGCTTATCATCACTGTTAAAAAAATCAGACTTATTTTAAATGGACAAGGTCCTGAATAGTCTTTGAAGAAAGCTCTGCTTAGGGCAGCAGGCTGAACAAGATGATACTAAAAGGCCACTTCTAACCTAAACTTTTCTGTTATTTGTTATTTGTTACTCCAGGTTACATATCTGCATGAAAACTGCCAAATCTTCCACAGGTCATCTTTCCATTTCAGTGACCCAAGGCAAAATTGCTTGACATTGCGTACAGTATAACCTAGCAAGTTTGGTAATAAGCACATGCTGCTATTTCATACTCTGAACAACAAGGGAATTTTGGGTGGTATTTCTCAATATCAGAGGAAACAGCACTGGGGGCCACTGATGTATTTGACATATTTTACGCCTCTCAGTGTTAGTAGTGGCAGCAGAACTGTGATCATGTATGGAATTCCTGACCCATTCGCTACTGAATCTACCTTGGAAAAGCTGGTGAAAGCTCTGATCCTCCCATGTAGATCAAAAAACTGTGGCAGAAACAGTGACATGAACGTTAATATCAACAGGAGGCAGTGGCAAACCACAGCAGTCGCTGGAGACAACTGACAGGATTCTATGACTCTGTGATTCTCTGTGGGGCAAATGATATTTGGCAGTTCTTAAAAAAAAGATTCTCTAGCCCAAGTTAGAGCCCATATTTCCACATGAATTACACTGAAACTGAAAGGTAGGAATTACAGTGCAATTATAGACTGACCCTATGTGCAAGTCAAATACAATTACCGTGCTGCTTTTGGATAGAAAATAAGATTGACAGAAGGATATGGCAGTTGTTCACAAAAAGACTTCAATGTACCTTGTAGCTTGCTAATAATGTACACCTTTGTATTTTGCATGCAAATCATCTCCCTACCTATCTGTTGAGTACCCAGAATATGCTGTAATGTCTGGCAGGGCTCAGAACAGGCTTTACTGTCAAAGTGGAGATGGAAAGTTAACACCAGAGAGCAACTTATTTCAAACATGCCAAACCCCTAGTGTGAGATGGGGGAGCCTTCGCTGTCTTCAATATTTAAAAAGGGCCCTGGACAGAGAGCTTACACTAGACAGCTTAACTTTCACATCGTTAGAATAAGGTGAGATACTTAAAAACGTTGGTAATGTATTCACATTACAAATAATCTAAGTACATAAAACTGGTTACTAAGACAGTGACAGCCAAAGACATTAGTGAGAATTCTAAGTACTACGAACATTTAAATGTGGTGTCTTTACTTACAAGATCTACCTACAGTGTAAATGTTAGCACATCTACTTTGTGTGTAAATGTTCTTCAGTACTAGTGTCAACAATGACCCCAGTGGAGTGAAGATTTCATGCTAGTCTGTATTCTGAGTTGTGTTTTAGATAAACTTACTTTAGATAAACTTTACTAAATGCCTTAATTTTTTCCCTTCCTTTGGGGAGCTTTAATTGACCTTTAAGCAACACACTAATCTTATTGATACTGTATTTTTCATTTATTTTCATTAGGCAACAAATTAAATCTAGCAAAAGTACACTGTAATGAACATTTATTCATTCCATGTAGTTGGATGGCAAACTGTATTAAATTTGAAAGATGTAGAAGGTACCCTATCTGGATTAAATGTAAAAATATGCTGAAAAATGAATCAAAAATAAAACTACAAGAGAAACCACCGCTCTGTCCCAAATAATAGCTGCATTTCCTAAAAGTGATATTTATTCAGAAAATGACTCAGCAATATTTTCCCAGACACAAATACTCTCTTCAATCCAGTGTAGTTCAAATTCTGTTTAAATCTCTAATAAACTGGCATTTTTATGCCAGATATCTGCAATAATATGCAAATTCTGCCATTTCTCCGCTGATGAGATGTTCTACAGGTAATGGCCACGGAATGGTGCCTTGCTTGTTCATAGACATTTTCTTTCACAGACAGCTTTGCAAAGTGCTTTGAATGAACATACAGCGAGTATGTTGTCAGTATGTTGTATGTTGTAAGAAAGACAGGTGGGAAGCTGGACAGTAGCCAATGTGGTGAAGAGCAAATGATGTGCTGGCAAAAGGTAATGAATGATGAAGGCCGATGAATAATGCAGACTGAAATATATGCTAAGGAAGACTAGACAAGGAAAATAATATGTCTGCTTACTATCCTGGAATGTGTCAAATAAGACTTGTGTTTGCAGTAACCTGTTTTGTTGGCTGACAAGGAACACATTTAACCTGTCATTATTAATATCTAAAGGCCTGGAACTCTGCCTAGCATCAAGATTTATCCAAGTGAAAAAGACTTTTTGACCTTGGTTGATTTGAAAATGTGTTATCTAGCTTGCCAAGAAGCTTAGTTGCTGGAGAATATGGTGTGTACTTCCTTTACACGCTGACATCAAAGGTAAAGTATTTTCCAACCTTACTGTCATCTGCCTCTTTGGGGATTTGGATTGCAAAAGACAACCCAAATCGTTCAGCATAGCAACTGTTTCTGCTTGTAAAACGTATGTCTCTTATACACATATATTTTGATAAAAATCATATCCTGAAATTTTCTGTCAGAAAAGCAAGCACTTAGAAAAAAACCACAAAACAACAAAAAAGTGGAAACTACTTAAAATCATTAAAAATAAATAACTTCTTGTATTATTTTATTACCAACATCTGGCTATATTTTAATTATTCTTTCAGTCCTATGATTTAGTGATAATATTATGTATTTAGTCCAAAGTGCCCATAATTTATACTTTAAAATTCTAGAAAGAAATCAACAAATGTGAGCGGGCTCTGCCCTAGTAACTGCGTATTAATGTGTTAACTAAGTGGCTAACTAATTTAACTGAGAGCTCCCAGTTAGGTTTCCTGGGTGCTTTTGCACAGGAGTACAAAGGCATTCTCCTACACATGTATCCTTTCTTGCACGTTAGGAATATCATGCCACGTTTGAATTACAAAATTTTACACATTTGGACAGAAAAATCAAAGGTATAACCATGTAAAAGCTTTCAAATGGTACCAGGTGAAAGCAAAACAGAATTTGAAATTTTGAAATCCTTCTTGAGCAGGTTTGTAGAAAAAATACAAGATGGGATTTGGAGAAGTCTGAAAAGGCCATTATGTTTCAACCCGCACCTGGAGAGAGTGCCACCCTCATAGTGTACTCACTTGATTACTGGGTGTTACTGGAGCTAATCACATATATCAACAGGATTCTGTCAGGCCATTTATTATTTGCCTTTACTTATTATTAACCTTGCATCATGACAATCCACTGCTGAATAATGGACAAACATGATATGCATCCTTTAGTATTTTTTTTAAAGAAAATCACTTTCTTCTGCAGTGTAGAATATAGCACATTATAATAAATCTTAACACCTTATCCCACAACTGGCACAACCCTAAGCACTCTGATGAGGCTGAACAGGGAATTGGTTGGATTGGTTTGCAGAAGAAGAATTCAGAAGTCTAATTAATCAATCTTTCCTCGTCTCTATTCCCTACTCTTCCAAAGTGAAAATGTAGGAAGAGCCTCGACACACTTTCCCTCTCAATTAGGAATGGTTAGAGAGCTATAAATCAAACCCTAAGATGGTTCTGGAGAAAACACACAATGACTGGAGTGGAGACTTGTCTCGGTTAGAGATGTGGCTGCTGCAGACATTAAGATTTGAAGGAGCAACAGCAAGTTTGTTGAGGTGTCAGGGACGGAAGACAGGAAAGCAGTGGTGGACTCTACAGGAAGGTGACAAAGTAAACAGCTGTATGCAAGGTCAAAGCTGAATGAAGGACGAAGAATAAACTAATCCAGAACCTACTGAACAGTGCAGCCTAGATAAGATGGGAGTTACTGAAAAAAAATAAAATGGGAGTTACTGAAAACAGAAAGTTGCAGGACTGCTAGACGAAGGTAGAAATAATCCTATTTCTGTAAATCCACCCAAGAAACATAGTTAAGAACAGACTTAGCTGGAATTTAAAAGACATTTTCAGCAGGAGTCCATAGTGTGAGAACATCAGTAATCTGAGAATAGAAGTAAATGCGAGTGAAATATATACTCCTTTTGATGGGTAATGTTTTTAATTGGTATTTAGGGTAAAATGTGAACGTAGCTGATCGTACCTGGAAATATGTAAACTGAGAGTGATAGAGGTCTGGATAAATGTGAAGAGTGGTTCCAATTACAAGTAGTAACTCAAATTTGTGAAGAGATGAGCTGATGTATCCTGTGAAACCCAAACACCAGATCTTCAGGAGAGCTTCTAAATCAAACAGAACTGTAAAAGCAACCTAGACGAATATATAAAAAGAGAGAGAAGTGTTCAAAACACTGAGTTCAATTAAAACTTTCTATGTCATAACACCTATAAAGGTTTTGTTTGGTAAAAATAAAGATCTTCATTGTATTAGGAAAAACAATCATTCTCTAAACGTAATAAACAATGAATAATAGATTTTTTAAAAAATTCTGTGATTGCATGGCACTTATTTGTTCATTGGTCAACTATGAAATATATAGAACTGAAATGAATTTTTACATTTTCAGAACAATTTACAGAAATTGTTATATTTTGAAAGCTTTCTGTTAATACACATATTTATAAATAACTATTAAAATGATTTATTTAAAAAAAAAGATAATATAATGAAAATCAACTGTGACAAATCATGTATCTACTATTCCTTTAAGTAATTACATCTACTGCACCAAAAAACTAGTCAAATTCTTTATTCAGCTTCCCTTACAAATAGTTGAAAAATTGACTTATTCATACAAACAGTTGTACAATCAGACACCTAAGTTTTCAAGAGTTGTATGCTCAATTTGTAAATTTGTTGATTAATACCCTAATGTTAAATTCAGATCAGACTTCTTTTATAAAATGTTGTCTTTTTTTAATTTTTTTTTTTATTTTTTTGCTCATATCATTCCTTAAAATGTACACTTTGTGAACATTTCTGAAGTCCTAACACCCAGACATGTAGATGTCACAATCTGGAGGGCATGAAATAATAGATCCAATTAACTTTTCACTTTGTGTACATGTATAAGAAGGAAAACCTGAAGAGACTTTTTTCCAAATGTGAAGCAACACATATAAGCTGTCTGAAAAATTTTAAGAGATCTAAGAAAGAAACCGAAGTTAAAAGGTGCCTTGTTTGAAAACTACAGAATCCTAGAATGGCTGAGGTTGGAAGGGACCTCTGGAGATCATGTAGTCCAACCCCCTTGCTCAAGCAGGGTCACCTAGAGGATCACATCCAGGTGGGTTTTGAGTATCTCCAGAGAATGAGACTCCACAGCCTCTCTGGGCAACCTGCTCCAGTGCTCTGTCACCCTCAGAGCACAGAAGGTTCTTCCTCATATTCAGATGGAACTTCCTGGGTTTCTGTTTGTGCCCCTTGCTTCTTGTCCTATGACTGGGCACCACTGAAAAGAGTCTGGCCCCATCATGTTGACAACGTCTCTTAAGATATTTATATACATTGGTAAGATCAAAATTGCTACTTCAATTTTCCAAAAACTTCCATAGTAATAAAACAACTGAAACAGGTTAAAAAAAGGGGTGATGGGACTTAATCATTAAAACAAAAACAAAGAAGAGGAGATTCAAGCTCAATCCAGAATTGGCAAATTTTCACAATTTTAAAAAGAGATGGTGTTAAAGAAGTTGAGCAGAGGGAATAAGGAGAGAAGTTACAGAGGAAAAAAACTGTATAACCCATGGGGTTCTTATAGAGGCCTTTCCTGAAATAGTTACGCAGTGAAATGCATGATATACACCTTGAAAAAAGGGAGACAATTCTGTATAGATTTATATCTTCAAAACTTACTCTCTTTCTTCTCTCATTAACAAAAACCATCCTGGCTAGACACACTTCTTTCCCACTTGCTTTCTTCATTTACCTCTCTGTATACTCTGAGATATTCTCTCCCTCATTTCCCAGCAGCCACGAAACCCAGTATGGAAAAGATGTTTTTCCTTCTCTCAGTAGTCTTTCTCTCTGACCCTTAACATGCTTCAGGGCATAAAGGAGACACTGAAATAACATTAGGTGGTATCTATATACAAACAATAATTTACAACTGCTGTGCAAACATTAACAAAGTACAGCTCAAACCTTCTTTGAGCTAAAGTGTTATTAGTCTTTTTTTTATTACAGAATGTTATGGTAAAAGATGGAGAGATTAACTGATCGCAATGAGGCTTACTGGATTTGGTAGGTGGTAACAAAGTTAGAAACTAATATTTGAATCCTGAATCTGACAGTGACAGTCTCTGGGATTCTGCCTTAAGTACTTACGTTATTTAAAATTTAAACACTTCAGTCCATCAAAAATACATTTATCAACATGAAAGATGTTGTTTTTGAGACAGCTAATTAAAATTTTATATATTTTATGTGTACAGGACTATCACAAGAAGGAGTAATGATGGAAATTAAACACTAAGTATATGTCCTATGCTAATTCCTCTAGACCATACAGCTGTTTATGGGTGGTGCTATCAGCTATACTAACATGGCTTTCTCAAGGCATGCAAAACAATTACCAGGCTTCAAATACCCTCTGAATGATTAAATCACGGAAAAATGCTTCATAGCCCTCCAAATCTTTCATTAAATTAGGAAAGAAACATTGCAAATAAATATTTGTGTGATTTCATATATACACACATTAATGTACACAGGATGCTCGTATTCTCAAATGTATCTACCTATTTTTTTCAGCTCTTATAGTTCAAAGAGCTCTGGGAGAACAATATGTCAAGTCTGAAGAAACTACTCCTCCACATGAAAACCTCTATCTAGAACACAAGGAAAATGCTATATCAAAATTTTTAAAAATGAAAGCTCATTTCTGAAGTAAAACAGATCTAATTAAGTCTTAACAGAATAAGGGGTGCAAATTAGGAATGGGGGGTAGAAAGCTGCTGGAATTCAGTTTCAGAGCAGGTGGAATAACAATACTATTTAAATACACACATACATACTTCAGAGCACATAGCCTTCCCATTAGGGACAAGACTAACAAATATGATGTTAAGTGTATTTTAATTTATTCTAAAAATGTGTGGGCGGGATCATTTGCATTTTACATGCTTGTCAAACGAATTCAAACCACTAGCACTTAAAAATGTATCAAATGGTTTGCATAACATCTGATTACATTTATACACCTGTCTTCCTGCTGACAGAGCTTGTATTTTTTTTCCTTCCTTGTAATTAATTACAGGAGAAGATTGAGAATATCTGAGTAGAACTTTTTCTTAGGTGTGAAATGTAATGCAATTTTACAGACATTTTTTTAAGCTGAAATCACTCCTTCCATTGCTGTAGAGACAGGGGAAAAGCAGATTCACCTAAGAAGCCAGAACAGACCTGCACACGAAAAACAGGTGTAACACATGAGTGGCCATCCTCCACCAGTTTGCAAACTTTGCTTTGCCAACATGCCTGGCTGTCCTTGCTCTGAATGATGAAATGAGGGTGGAAGGCAAGGGAGGCAATGGAGGAGATACCCCACTGCTCTCTGAGGGCTGCCTCCCAGCCAGCCACCTGGAAGCTTTATAGTGTTAATGCTGCCTTCAGCAACATTTTTCAGGCCCTTTGAAACAGTACTTGTAGGAATCCCACCTGTGCCTGGTAAGACTTCTAATGTGTAACCTCCGTTAATGGAAGACACTGTGGCAGTTGCATAAAGACAAACATTCAGCACTGTTTTGTCTAGGTATTGAGCAGGTTAAGTCAACGCCCTCAGTCATGACTACCAAAATGAGTTTGGAGCTCTACTCTTTCCAAGTTTGCAGATAATGTACGGTTTTCTTGGCTCATCCTGTTAAGTCTCTCTTTGCTTCCTTTGCTGATGTATACAAGCTGAAAAGCTTCCCCAATTTCTATTTACTACCGGGTATACTAAATCATGCAAACAACAGAACCTGGGTTTAGAATTCATTTCTACCCTCTTTTTGCCTCACCTTTGCCTTGTTTTCTTTTGAGACTGTCTTCTCTTTCCAACAACAACAAAAAAGCAGGATTTTTTTCTTGGTACTGAATATCTCAGTAACTTAACTTAGGCTTGTCTGTTTGGTTTAAATGGACATAGTTGTGCATTTATAGGCCACTACAACTTGTGACCATGAGAATGGAGCTACTTTTTTAGACTACATCTGCTCCTTAAGCCAGCAGCTTCCAGGATGACTTCTGGAAAAGGCACTAGCTGGATGCATTTGCTTTAACCTGTCTGGCCATTTCCTTAAGCAAAGGGAATCCTCACTGCTGTTGGCTGCTCCAGTAAGCTGTCTCTGAAGGGAAAGCTTTCTCCAGACCAGTTTAATGGAAAATAAAAAGCAACAGCAGTGCATCTTGCTCAAACCAGTCCCTCACCAAGGAAACGACACAGTCACTGTGGAATAGTCTGCATTCTTTGAGTATGCAGCCTTTTTAAGGCTCTTAAAAACAATTTATTTGTATACACTGTGCTGTGAATAATAAGATTCACAATAACTGAGTAGGAAATGAAACCAGCTTATCAGTTTCTCTTCTTTCCTAGGATTTTTTAGGCTCTTCAGCTCTTCTGATGCTGCATTTTATACCACCTGCCATAAAGTACTAGGGGGTTGTTATTTGATTTTCATAGGTTCTGTAGTGAATGCATCACAGGTTAAAAAACAAACAACAAAAGAAACAAAAGCCAAATGGATATCAAACCAGTATGCCTTACAGATAAACAGAATACCTTTCTCTATTCCAGACTAATTTAGCTTATAGAAAAGTAAACATGTAGAATGTAAGCAAATTATTTTTCTGACAGCTTCCTCACTAATAAAGCGGTATTCTGATCAATCTAAGCTATGCAGAGACAGAAAAATATATCCTTAAAGAAAATGAGACATTGTTCATAGGTCAGAAATTTAGTACACTAATCTACACAATACACTCATTTTGAAGTATAAAACCCTGGCAAGTATTTCTGTTGAAAAAAAAACACTAAACCCTAGACTTCAAATAGATGTGGAAGAGAGTATTTCTAGCACTGATTAATAAAAGCATAATTATACTATATATTCAGTGCCAAAATAGAAATAGCACATGCAGCGTTTCCTATTTTGAATATAAATAGAATTAAAGTTATTTTGTTAAGAATCCAGGCTCCACTTGCTGTATCCTGGGCATAAAGAAAAAATGCCTTCCATGAAAAGTTCATGGTCTCAGGCTTTAATGCTGATTTAATTATTCATTCCGGCCTGGAGATTAAAATGAGTTTCACTGTCTTCACTTCTATGAAGTGAAAATATTGTCAACGCTGCAGGGGTTATCATAAGAGAATCCAGACTTTGTTGGTTTTATTCCAACATCTTATTCCCAGGATCATCTTCTTTCACATTCATGTTGTTTTTAGAATATGCTCAGAACTCAAGACAAAATAAAGATAATACATTTCAAAGATAATACATTTCACAATTACTCTTTCTATGACAACTGTCTAAAAGTTGAGATAATTTCAGTATGTTAAATGTGTGGGCTTTTTTTAAGAACTTGTTTAATGTCTGGAACAAAGTAGTTTCATAGTTCTTTGGGAGGAGGTTGTTTAGTCTTGCTTATAATTTGAAAATATGAGCCACCACTTAGCTACCTTCTGACTGAAATTCTGGTTCTAAACAGTGTAACTAAGCCAGAACTTGTTTTTTTGAGATGTACGGTGAATTCCACATTTGAGATCTGACATGACTCCTACCATTTGCTGATCAGCAGTATGGGATATATTGCTATGATATGGGAAAGGACTGATTTTATACAGATGTTTATTCAGTTTAACAATGACAAAGTTTACTGGATTTCTTAAAACTGTGTATATTTAAAGGTTTTTTGAATAGATCCCTTCCTTTCAAAACACTTTGCATATTTGATAATAGGAAAATCCATTAAATCTATTAAGTACTATCAGAATATATTATAATAAACATTAAATATTTTCTGAACATTTTAAAGTGCATATTGGCAAATGGGCTGTCTTCATCTGTGAATGGACTTGGCTAAGGAGTTCAAACACCCTGACTTTAACAGCCATTTTAAAGAAATTTCAATCTAGCATATAATTTTGCTGGAACTCAAATGCCCAGAAAGACAAGGAGGTTTAATGAAATGCCGAAAAGTTAGTTTCTCTTCTAAGAGGAGGGATAAGGTTGAGAGTGTTATACTTCAAGGCTGTGATCCCAGGTTTCAGTGAGGAAACAATCACACAATTTGCCAACCAGCAATGATGACTAACAAACATTCATAGTAGTCTTAGATATCCATCCCTCCTAATTACTATTCAGTTTGACATTTTAGGGTGCTATTTAGTCATCCACTTCTGTTACCACTTGAAAGAAAGGAGGAGAACACAGAACTAGAGTGGTTAATTTCACATGCATTAGCCTTTGCTTTTCACACAAACCCCAGTAACAAAGACAGGTATACTGGCATACGCAGCTTCTGTTTTAGGTATTTTTCCTAGGTCAAGGCCAACATTTACTCAATATTCATACAAAATACAGCCATCCTCAGTTGCCTGAGATAGAACAGGGAATGGTGCAGCACTGATGCAACCTGCACTCTTTTGAAGGTTTGGACTCTGGTGCTACCTCTAATTTTTCTTTGTTTTCATGTTTTTTTCTCAGAATTGGTGAAGTCTCTGCTTTGTTGAACTTTAAAGAGATCACATACAAATTCTAAAACTAACAGAAATTTAAAAATGAGTACCAACTCAACTTCCCTTAAAACAATGAAATGCATTAACCACCCTAATGTTAAGCACTACAAGGTTTAAGTTTTTAAAGTTGAGCACTTCAGTGTGACTCACAAGTCTATTCAGACATTTAAAACCCCAAGAGTACAAGCCATCAAACTTCTTGACTTGCAATTCTTCTGCCACTGTCATTGTCAGCCTTGAAGGCAATACTAGAGGCAGTGGAATCACAAGTCAAAACATGCTGTCAAGTGCCCTAGTCTAAGAATGTCAGCCTTCAGGAAGTGAGGCCATAAATTACTCTCAGGGCTTCTTCTTTTCAACTGGACCCTCCGGCTCCAAAGAAGGACTGTGTAATTACTGAAGTCAGGGGGGAACTGCAGTAACCACTCAGCTAGACGTGTACAGTCCAGGCAACTGTGATTAGCATCTTCAGAGAACCAATCTCAGTGAATTTCAGCAGTGGTGGCTTTATCCTCAGGTAAAGTGACACTTCATAGTGCTCCTGGAATTAAGTATTGTTAATAAGGAATCCTACAGTACTGATTTCACTCTTGATTCAGAAAAAATATCTATTTGAAGCTATACCTATACATTACTATCAAAGACTTCAAAGCTTTTATTTATTTTTTTGATAACTGAACTAAACTAAAAAACTAAAAAAATCATGTAAGCAATGTTCTAGGCACTTTAGCACGTGCTCTACAGCAATATCTTTGACAAACTAAACAGTCAAGCAGGCTCTCAGCCAGAATGCCACATAAAAAGAAACTGTTTTCCTCTGCTTCACTGGTCCAGGAGCACATCCTTCTCCTTCGCTAAATTTAAGACTGAATAAATGTTTCTTTGCAGTGTGCTCTTGAGGTTACTGAAGCCAGGCTACTTGCAACACTATTCTGGCTATGCTCAAGGACTATCTTGAAGACCCATATATGTCAAACAAAGATGATTTAGAAAGAAATACAATATTTAAAGACAGAGTTTTGCCATTTTTTAAAGTTAAATTCTTATGAATGTTACAGTTCTGCTAGAAAAAGATAGCAACTCAGCAGCCATGCATTGCCTGCAAATGTTATACTTAAGCCTCAGCTCATTACCACTGACATTTTGTTTGAGGAAATTACCTTTCAAAAGGTTGTAAAATAGGGCTGTCAGACATTGTCAGACAGAGGAACTTGAACAAGTTAGCAAAGAATTCTTGGAATGCTTCAGGGAATAAAAAAATTACGCACTTAAATGTGCTTGACATTCACATTTTCTACTTTAGCTTATCTTCAAAAACATCTAGATAGTCATTTCAGCATACTCACCTCAGCTAGGTAAAATTCATCATACTGTCTCTTGAAATTTTCTCCTTTGTAGTAGTTACTAGCAGCAACAATCACATCTACAGCCACCATGCTTAGTATGAACATATGAAACACTGATGACCTCATCATTTTCTGCAAAAGAAAAAGAAAATTGTATCATCAAAATGAGTCAACCACATGCATTATAAAGCTTTATTACACTGTCAAAATACATTCAGCTATAATAATATGTTTTATAAAGCTTTTTTACAAAATTCTAAGTTATTAATCTTTAAAAATATTCCAATATATTGCTTCAGCTGGTTTATATATGCAAGATTATATATATTTTTTTTACTTTTCAGTTTGTTATTTGCCAATTGGCTTCTTACTGGAGGTTTATGATGTAACGTGATTTACATTACTTTAGTAAGTTTAAAGCCTAAATCATATTTCTAACTACTCAGTTCCCCTTGGTTAATACTCCATTTGATTTCTTCATGCAGATCTTACTGACTTGCTCAGGATCAAGTAACATCAATTCTATCTTCATCATTGCCTTTGCTCCAAGAAAGACAAGTGATATGGGATTTTCCTACAGTATTCTCCTGGAGAAGCTGGCAGCCCATGGCTTGGACAGGTACACTCTTTGCTGGGTTAAAAACTGGCTGGATGGCTGGGCCCAGAGAATGGTGATGGATGGAGATAAATCCAGCTGGCGACCAGTCACGAGTGGTGTTCCCCAGGGGTCGGTGTTGGGGCCCATCCTATTTAATATCTTTGCTGATGATTTGGATGAGGGAACTGAGTGAACCCACCGTAAATTCGCAGATGACACCAAGCTGGGGGGAAGTGTTGATCTGCAGGAGGGTAGGAAGGCCCTGCAGAGGGACCTGGGCAAGTTGGATTGATGGGCAGAGGCCAATGGGATGATATTCAATGTGGCTAAGTGACAGGTCCTGCACTTTGGTCACAACAACCCCATGCAATGGTACAGACTTGGGGGAGAGTGGCTGGAAAGCTGTGCAGAGGAAAAGGACCTGGGGGTGCTGATTGATGCCCACCTGAATATGAGCCAGCAGTGTGCCCAGGTGGCGAAGAAGGCCAACAGCATCCTGGCTTGTGTCAGGAATAGTGTAGCCAGCAGGACCAAGGAAGTGATCGTCCCCCTGTACTCGGCTCTGGTGAGGCCGCACCTCGAGTACTGTGTTCAGTTTTGGGTCCCTCAGTACAAGAAGGACATCGAGGCTCTGGAGTGTGTCCAGAGAAGGGCTACGACGCTGGTGAAGGGCCTGGAACACAAGTCCTGTGAGGAGCAGCTGAGGGAACTGGGGTTGTTTGGTCTGGAGAAGAGAAGGCTCAGGGAAGACCTTATTGCTCTCTACAGGTACCTGAAAGGAAGGTGTGGGGAGCTGGGGGTCAGCCTCTTCTCACAGATAACTAGTGACAGGACTAGAGGGAATGGCCTCAAGTTTCGCCAGGGGAGGTTTAGGTTGGAAATGAGAAGAGATTTCTTCTCGGAAAGAGCAGTCAGGCATTGGGGTGGGTTGCCCAGGGAAGTGGTGGAGTCACCGTCTCTGGGGGTGTTTAAGGAAAGGCTGGACGTGATGCTTAGGAACATGGTTTAGTGGGTGATATTGGTGGTAGGGTGATGGTTGGACCAGATAATTTTGGAGGCTTTTTCCAACCTTAATGATTCTATGATTCAACAAATGTGAAACTCTTGCCTAAAAGTATATATTATTCTATAGTAGATCTCCACATCTGGCCCAATAAACTTGAAGTATCTTCAAGGTCCCTTCTCTGCCTTGACAAGTTTGTATGTAAACCTCTACATAAGCATGTTTAAATGTAGGTGAGATGAACTCCACCTGGAACTGTTGAATGGGCAGCCATGTGAAATGCTGACAGCCTCCTAGCAGAGCTTCACATATCTGTGCACTAAATGCTTTTTGTTACCTGTTCTAGTAGAAGCCTACAGCATCAACAGGAAGAATATGGTGTTACTATACATTAAACCATCTGTGAATGAATGGTCACTAATATCTACAGTCTTTTAGAATCACAGAATGGTCAAGGTGGGAAGGGACCTCTGAAGATCATCTAGTCCAACCCCCCTGCCGAGCACAATCACTTCAGCACATTGCACAGGATGGCATCCAGGAGGGTTTTGAATATCTCCAGAGAAGGAGACTCCACAACTTCTCTGGGCAACCTGTTCCAGTGCTCTGTCACCCCAACAGTAAAGAAGTGCCCCCTCATATTCAGCTGGAACTTGCTGTGCTTCAGTCTGTGCCTGTTGCCTCTTGTCCTGTCACTGGACACCACTGAAGGAGCCTGGCTCTATCTTCTTCTCACTCTCCCTTCAGGTATGCATAGACATTCAAGAGGTTCCACATTCTCTTTTCTAAGCTAAAAGTCCCAGCTCTCTCAGCCTTTCCTCATAGGAGAGGTGCTCCAGTCCCTTAATCATTTTTGTGGCCCTTTGCTGGACTCTCTCCAGTATGTCCACATCTCTCTTGTACTGGCGAGCCCAGAACTGGACCCAGCACTCCAAGTGTGGCCTCACCAGTGCTGAGTAGAAGGGAAGGATCACCTCCTTCAATCTGCTGGCAACACTTTTCCTAATGTTGGCCAGAGAGCTGTTCGCCTTCTTTGTGGCACATTGCTGACTTGTTCAACTTGTCCCTCCAAACTTGCAAGGACTTTTCTGCTAAGCTACTCTCCAGCTGATTGGTCTTAAGCCTACACTGGTTTATTCCTCCTTCAGCGCAGGACTTTGCACTTCCCCTTGTTGAGTATCTTGAAGTTCTTGTTGGGTCAGTTCTCCAGCCTAACAAGGACCCTTTAAATGGCAGCACAATCATCTGCTGATCAGCCACTCCTACCAGTTTTCTATTATTTGCAGAGTTGCTGAAACTCTGCTGCTGCGGAGTTGCAGGTCATTAAAGAGGATGTTGATGAACAAAGCATGGCCTTGCAAGAACATTGTCCAGATCCCTCAGCAATCATGGATGTATCCCATCAGATTGCATGGACTTCTGCATGTTCAGTTTGTTTAAATGTTCCTTAACCTGATTCTCTTCCACTAATGGTTCCAGACTTTCTCATGAGTTTCAGGACTTGGGATTCCTGAAGGTCAGTCTTACCCATCAAGACTGAGGTGAAGAAGGCACAAAGTATCTCAGCCATTTCCACGTCACCAGCTTCCCTAACCCGTTCAGCAGCAGGCCCATTTTTTCCCTAGTCTTCCTTTAGCTGCTGTTATACCCATGGAGGCCCTTCATGTTGCAGATTCAACTCCATGTGGGCTTTGACTTTCCTAATCCCATCTCCGCCCAATAGTAGCAGTACCCCATCTCTGCTCAGACAGTAGCTCTGTATTCCTCATGGGCTACCTGGTCCAGCTTCCACCTCATGTGTGCTTCCTTTTTATGTATGAGTTTTGACAGCCTCTACTTTTTCATCCACGTGAGACTCCTGCCACATTTTCTTGATTTCCCGTACTTGGGGATGAAACATTCTGAAGCCTGTAGAAGATCCTTGAAAATCAGCCAGCTGTTCTAGACTCTCTTCTCTTCAGAACTGTATCTGACAGAATTCTCCCAAGCAGATACCCAACCAGAAAAAGTTTCTCCTGAACTCCAGGGTCATGGCCCTGCTTTTAGCTTTATCCCCTCCTTGCAGAACCCTGAACTCCAACATTTCATGGTCACTGCAGCCAAGGCTGCCCTGACTCTCACAACCCAACCAGTTCCTCTTTGTTTCTAAGAGGTCCAGCCAGAACACCTGCCATCATCATCTCCTCAGCCTGTGTTAGGAAGCTACCATCACAGCACTCCAGAAATCTCCTGGATTGCTTGCTCCCTGCTGTGTTGCACCTCCCGCAAATATCAGGGAGGTTAAAATGCCCCTGAAAAAAATGGGGGACTGTGAACATGAAAACGTTATAGTAGAAGTAAGTAACATATGTATTTATATTTGTAAGGATAAATTAACTGTTAGAAGACTTGTACACATATTTGTAAAATACTAACTCGGTCTTCAGTGAGCTGAGGCTATGTTGACAAAGACATATTTACATTTTATGTTTAACCCTGCCAGGAGCTTAGGGTCTTGACTGAACTAGAGTCCTGCTGTGTTTTACTTAGTTCTTTTTTTTTTTGTCCTTTTTTGGACAAACTAGAACAGAGTACACTACATATGGCAGGTTGCAAGGACCAGCAGTTGTTCAGGATTTTAGCAAAGACTTGCTAAAAGGAGAATTCATTCTATTTGAATTCCACTTAAATTGCAGTGGAGTGGAGGATTTGCACAGATGCATGCATTCAGCTAACAGGAGTGCCTCTTGCCTCTTAACATCTGGATTTAATCTGTGATTCACTGTTAACATTGGAGACAGAGGACAGTCCAACACTAATTCCAACTGGCTTTCTTTTAAACCTAGTGGCACAAAAAAATGCTTATATATTCCCACCAAGAAAGGGATTAGGAGATAAAGCCTGACAGGCAGAAATGTACATAACAAGCCTTGGCTCATAACAATGCCTAAAGTGCAGTGAAGTCACTAAAACTTGAGTGGCTAAATGAGGTCTTGCTTTTATTTTTAATGTACAAGGCATGCTATCAGGATACGATAATAAAAGACATGACTACTGTTTTCAAGCATGCATTTTTGTAAGTGTATGATTCAGAACAGGTAGCATCTTATCTGTTACATTTCTATTTCACACAAGTTCTAAACAGACAGCTAGTCTCTCTGCATATTTTACACTGTATTTTTAATAAGTGTCAAAATTTCCTTCATAGTAACAAAAAGTATTCTGTCTCAATTGTGAAAGGACTTGCTAAAAAAAACTAGTAAGTCAGGCTGTAAAATGCACTTTTCTCTCCCTTTGTAAAAACAAAAACAAAATCAGGAAAGAAAAATGGTACTAGAAGACTAAACATACATAAACCACTTTGGTATACATGTGTAAACATGCATATTATCTCATTACAGTCTGTATCTTGGGATACTCGTAAAAAGGTTTTCCAGTGCTATATTTAATTCTGGAAAAAAAGATGCAAAAATGTAAATAATATGCTAACAGAAGTATAATAAGCTCAGTAACATTCAATAAAGCTTCTTGTCAATTAGTAAATGCTGCCTTCCCCTCTCAGATAAACTGAAAGTAGACAATTTAGCTAACAGTATTATGTTTGCATATCACAATTCAGCACCAAGATAATAATGAAAGAGGTCCAGACAGGATACAAGCTAGGCACTGGCTATATAAAGGCAGCAACACCTGGATGAGGCAGCAGATTAGGAGATGGCTGTGGCAGGCAATGTCAAAAGCAGCCTGTTGCTAGCAGAAAGACAGAAAGCCCAGAGGGCCTGCAAGACACAAGTATGTGAGCACATGCACAGCAAAAACAGTATGCTGAGGAGACCCAAATCAGAAACTCATTACTTTTAAATCCCAGGACTGGGCTGCTCACGGGCGCCATATATGCATCCTGTGGCTTCATATTCTATTATAACTTTTTGGTATCAAAGGTGAATACATGCTCATTATATACAAGCACAAAATATTCTTCCTGGAGGAACAAATAACTGGATTTAGATTAGCTGTGTGACCCTTTATGACATCTTTATTACTGTGCCTTGAAACATCGAATGGGCTACTTTCTTATTTTTTTCTTTAGCATTGCAAAATCTAGCTGCTCACCTGTCATGAACACTATACATGATAAGCTTCCTTCCTGTTGGCCTCTCTGTGACAGACTGCAATATCCTTAGGAGATCAATCTAGCCCACACACCTACTGTGCCCAGCTTCCCCCCTACTTTCATCTGTCTTATTTTGTTCCTTTTGCATCACAGAATTTAATTTGGATTTGTACCCTTGAAGTGGCTCAGCTGCACCTCTATTGTAATGTTTGACCACAAGTCTTCACTGTCTCTACAAATTTCTGTAGGACATTTGGAACGAAGTGTAAGAAAAAGCTGAATTTAGCCCACAGCACTTACCCAAGCCTTAAAAATTATTTTGGATCACCAGATTAGCAGTGTGTCATTTGGAGTACAGCCCTTTTCAGAGCACAGAGCCATGGAAAATTCTCTTTGCAAACTTGAAAGGGACATAATGCCAGGTTTTGTTCTTGTTTAATTTACTGACCTTTCTCAGCCCTTGGATGTACGTTTCTTAAACTGTGCAGGAATAAGATGAGAGAAATGTTCTGATGTTGCTGTCAGCCAGTTGCATGATGGGAAAATTGAGTCTAATATTAAATTGGACTACGATTAGCTGTGCTGAAGCAGTCTCAAGTGAAATGTCCTGTTGCTGCCATCAATCAGCTACAGCAGTGAAGAATTTCTTACATCTACTGTGAGTCACTTCTAATGCCAGCATCTGGCTTCATGCAGTATGACGGTTCTCAGTGTCCAGGACAACAATGTGATGAATGTGGATGGCACGGGGCATTAAACCTTCCAGGGCCCTCAAAACCAGTGTAGGACAAACCTTGAACAATCCAAACTCTTTCAGTGTTTGGAAACACACAAGGGAATTGAACATTTGCTTTGTGAGTAGACTGGAATTTCATGAGAGCAGAAAAGCCTTCTAAAATTCTACATTTTTATTTTTTCTTTCCATTAGGAATGTGTTTATTACAGCTGAGGCACTCTAAATGAAACCAAACAAACAAACAAACCCCCCTATATTTAACATTGCAGATTCACCCGAAAGCTCAAGTAAGCAATGACATGAATTGCTGACTGGAGAATACTACCTGGGTCACTTAGTCTGACAGAGCTTTACCACACATGGGCCTAAAGCAGGCTTTTGTCACTCCAGGAGTGTCAGAACGTAGTACACTGCTCTAATACTCCTTCCAGCTTCCTACATGGCAGAGGGAGGATGAGTGACATAAATTGGCCTTTGTCAGCTCTCTGCCGTGGAGGATATCCACAGCTGCTGCCACCTTACACAGCCGGAGCCACATATGCCCTGGGTTAGGAAAGCAGCACTCCATGCAAAATGCAGTCACGATGCAAACTAGAATAACTAAATGAGATGGAAGTATGTTTTCCTGATGCTGAACACCTTTTGTGGGCTCTGCTTGTATAAGGTCGTTCCTTATACCACCATCCTTTACATCATATTTTTATTTCAAGTCTATAACAGACCTTACTTACCAAGTGAGCAGGTATGCATTGCAAACTTCTAGGGTCTGACTGACCTACTAGTAACATGTGGGCTATTTTACCCTGATGTTACTAGCTCAAAATTGGCCAAGCCGGTAACGCTCAATATTATCACATGAAACCTTGAAAGAGGTGTCTTCAGAGGGGGCAATGGTTTTAGTTCAGATTTATGGAAATTCAGACTGCATTTGACAATAATTAACTCTTGGTGATGACCTAAGGAAAAAATGCTGTGACAAATTGGCCTGAAGAATAAAAAAAATACCTACAAAGTCCTTAAGTTTATTAGTACTGAGCAACACACGGTGACAATTTCATACACAGAAGAAGTTCTGCTTGTTTTGGCCATTTAATGTGTTAAAAGCTCAGAGAACATAATTGTCAGACTGGCAGGGCAGCTCTTAAAAGTACCAGATCAATTAATGAGCAGTGTAAACATCATTTAACTAAAAGACTTTGATAACTCTCTATATGGGTATGCAGTCTTTCTCCTAAGTTAGTACTCTCAAAGTTTGTATCCATCAACAGGAAAAATGCAAAATATCTTTGTATTTTAGATATACTTTAACATTTCATAAAACAGCAGCATCTCCTCCTCCATGTTTGAATAGGATGGCTTGGGCAAGCTCTTTACTCCCTTTTCGTCTTCATTAGCTTTTGCCATTTACCTAAGGAAGCTAGGTCCTACTAAAATACTCCAGCAAAGCTTGCGGATATGGCTATCAAAAGACTGTACATTAGCTACATGATTATTGTGGTTAATTTTGCACCTATCACTACAGTGGTGTTGCGGATTATTTGTACTAATGTCTACACATGCCTACTGCAACACGACCCGTTCAGGTAGATAGAATAGCTTTTGGTTTATGAAAGTTGTTATTTACATGTGGACAAGAGAGTTGATATTTTTATATTTTAAAATAGTTATCGCAATTGAAATGGTTATATTTATGCTACTCCAATCTTTTTTGCTCACAGGCCTGTTACAGCCTAGATTGCGCCAATGCAGTGGCATGAAGGCAGTATGGCTTCTAGCTCATTTCCATGTGCAGCACCACCGTGACCTGTGGGGGCATTAGAATTTGTAACTGCACTGTAAGTCTTATGGTACCTGGTGCTTTTCTTAGAGCACCACTAGCTGGAGTTATGTGAGTATCACAGAATACAAAAGCCTTGTTCAGAAAAGCCAACAGAACATTTCTCAAGTTCGTTATGGCAGCACAGAAAACAGTAAGTCAAATAAAAAAATAAAATGCATTATCAGAAAATTCTCATACTTTTTGGCCTTATCCTCAGAGCTTGACCCACAACACCAAAATACATATAGAGGGATCATGTGTTTTATATAATAGGGACAAGTTAAGATGTATGCACAGAATTCTTACCACTAAGAAAGCAACATGGAAAATGGTCACTCAACTTGCTAGCCAATTTTGGTTTGATATTGGCAGCAGGAGACATAACATGCCTGAGTCTATTATAAGGTACAGATCCTGCAACAAGTCTAGAAATAACAAAAAGAAAGCTTGACTTTTAGGATTCTGTGCAACAGGAAAATACAAGGTTTGATCCTGTACAGGTTTATTATACTTGTGGTGTTTATTTAATCTTTTTCTTCTTTTTTTTCTTTTTTTTCTTTCTTTTTTTTTTTTTTAATGAAGTGCTTGAAGATACCTTGTCTATGAAAGAAGCTTTAGAAAATCACATTCTATACACTGCTAATCATAGATAATTCATAGCATGAATAGGATAAATTTGATTTTCATCTTGTTGGTTAATGGCCATCTGAGCAAGTACAAAATTGTGAAATTGCAGAAAATTTTCCCTTTTGTTTGCAGAACATTGTAGAGCATTTTACAAGCTGTGTAACTAATTTTCTATAAACCATTTTGCTTTCAACCTACTTTATGACTGCCTGACAAAGATATGCTTGTAAGGAGAATTTAGCAAATTATTCTCATGCTCTGCAATCTGTACATTTATGGGAATTATTAAGCATTAACCACAAATTTTAAGGGAACAGGCTTTTTAATATCTTATACTGATGCAGTTATATATCAATGTAGGGCATTATAAGCCACGATAAATCTGAGATATCATCTGTATTGCAGAGGAACTTCCAGGTGCTAGAGAAATTCAAGTAATGCAACTTCATTGACAAAACAAAGTGAAGGGTGAGTTTGAAAGACACTGAGAGGGATGGCATATAGACAGTGCAAAGAAAATCTCAGCTCAGACATTCACAACTTCGGTGAAAGCAGGGAGGTAGTCCCTCCCAGTGAAGTGAGAATTGAACAATTCCTCACCGGTTTAGGCAATGGAAACAGTTGCTTTAGCATTCTTCATGAAGGCAGAGAACCTTTCAGGGCAGTGATATAGTAGAGATGGATGTAAAGACCCTTTCAGGTACAACAGTCTAATGGAAAATCTCCTTGAAAACTCTAGTAACTTTAAGATGATCTTGTACATCATGGAGAACCTTTGTTCCCAGTCGTAGGAGATAATGCAGAAGATGTGGAGATATTCAAGGAAGCACAAAACCCCGCAGAACAAATAAGATCTTAACTCTTGCAAGTTTTAGAATATGCAGTCAGAAACCTTTCTATAAATGCTATATATCTGGCTGCTGCAGAGGTGACTCTAGTCTGGCAGAAAGAACAGCGTAGACAGAAAACTGCCCTGGCATGAAAAATATTCTACGCATTTTACTTTACCACGCTTCTCTTTTCCACCTTCTACCTTATCTGATCAGCATGTAAAAGTTGAGGATCTATGTGTTTTTACATGGTGTGCTATTTCTGTGGCCTCAAAATAAGCTGCAAATTGGAGTATTATTGAATAATGGCACTATATCAGAACAGGACAATATGACATACCAGAAGATGCAAATATGTGCTCCAATATGCAAGCACAGTCCTGCTTTTCATGCTGTCATAATATATTTCTTAAGGCAACACATATCACTTTCAGATTATTTGTAGCTAAAATTATACAAAAATCAGCAGTTGTCAAGGTCTATCTTCCAATAATCTAAATGTATTTTTAATATAAGCAATTCACTGAATTGTTTGAAAATACAAGCAATTCATGAATCTGTCATATTGTACCAGACCTTCCTGTCTTCTTTTGCTCAGCAAATTTTGATGAAAATAAAAATGTACTTAAAAAGAAGAGAACAGAATTCTAGTCAAAGAAACAAAGTAAAGTCAGTAAAACAGGAAGAAAGAGAATATACACTTAGGAAGTAAATGAATGGAAGTAATGATAGAAAGCTTATTGAAGAGAAATGAAAACCTGTAAGATATGACTTTTACAATTAACCAAACTTTAAAGGGAAAAGTTTCTGTCAGCAATTATATACTCTTTTCCCCTACATCCTAGATTTGATAGCCAAAGCCTTATTTCTGCTACAGGGCAAAAGAGTGTTGCATATGCTTTTTTCAGACAAGCTGCATTCTGTTAATTCCCATCCTGTAATAACAGTGTAAAGCAGTAGTATAGATATGCTACCACTAACAGACGCACTTTTCTCCTTCCATAAACTTCCAAGAGAACAGTCAATAAGAGAAACGGTGACTCTTCTGCCCTAAGAATCCATGAAATAATGGCTTCTTTGAAACTAAATGAACCTCCTCCTCCTCACCAGTTTATAAATTAGCTAGCGCAGATATGTCATTTTCTTTGCAAAAGATACAGAGGAAGTAAGCAGCCTTTCAGTGCCTGCAATCTGACTTAGAGAAATGGAGAGCTGCAGCTGCAACATAAAAGAAACCTAAAAATACTACTTAAATTGTTCATGACAACAATAATGCATAAGGATTGTTACCTTCCTCTCAGATTTTAAAACTCTTAGTAAGTCTATCATCACCTCAGCAGTAATTTTCTTAAAGCTGCATACTCTGAAATTCAAAACAGAACTGACATAAGATGAATACAAATTTAACTCTTTTTTTCTAAGCATTGCAACAATGTTCAATTCAGAAAATACAGTGAATCAAAAGAATTATTTTATAAAAAATGAAACAAAATAGGCCAAAGTAATTTTTGGTTTATTTCTAGTCTCTTCACCTAAGCTGTAGGGATGAAGAGGACCCTGTACTTTAACAAGATATAATTAATCACCTATCTGTCCTGTGTGGATTCGTATGCTTCCTAGCACCATAGTACTTTCAGAAATAAAGCCTACAGCTTCTTTTCCTTTCAAAATAAAAAATATTTTACATTTTCAAATTATCACTGATCTCTTAGCAGCAGCTTAGATATCTGAATTAGTTTAAATGCACAGTGGCAAATGCACTTAATGTCAGATGCAGGAAGAGGTAAAGACCCAACCTAACACTCCCACCACGCTACATTATGGATTAATATACCATATATATATATAAATGCGTTTTAAAAAGTATGTACACACATCTGTATATATGTATGTGTGTGTATAAACACACTTAGAGAGTAGGCCAAATTTCTAGCTGGTTGTTGAAGCTGTGCTCTGTTGGTGACATTATAATGGATGCTTTTCACATTCTTAATCTACATTTTCTAATTTTCTCTGAAATCTCAAGTTCCTTCAGAAACTGCACTACAACATTATATTTACATATTGTTTCTGAATCCTTTAGATATCACGAATCATAGAATAGTTTGGACTGGAAAGCACTTTAAAGATCATCTAATTCCACTCCCCTGCCATGGGCAGGGACACCTCCCACCAGACCAGGTTGCCCAAAGCCCCATCCAACCTGGTCTTGAGCACCTCCAGGGATGGGGCAGCCACAGCTTCTCTGAGCAACCTGTGCCTCACCACCCTTGTAGGAAAAAAAAATCTTCCTAATATCTAATCTACATCTACTACCCTATTTTAGTTTAAAACCACTACTACTTGTCCTATCACTCCACTCCATGACAAAGAGTCTCTCTCCTGCTTTCTTTTAGGTCCCCTTTAGGTACTGGAAAGGCCCTCTTTAGGTACTATTTTATGTATGTCAACAATGTTGATATTTCCTATTTTTGTATATTTTTATTTTGAAAATATGTTAACCACAAAAAGGAAAAAACAAACAAACAAACAAACAAAAAACCAACATAATAATAATGTCCTGCTTACTATGTAGCAGGACAGCTCCATCTCTAAGACTAAATCCATTTGTCATTATTCAAAAGCTGTACCATGTACAAGCAGTGGTACGTAAAATATTGATCATTCCTATGGCAACACATTAACTCTATTTTTGACTAGTAACTGATTATCACATGTGCTTCAACTTTCCTCCAAATTGCAGGGGTGATGAGTGAGTACATAAGGAATTTGGACCCCCCCTGCCCTGTGGTGAAGTGATGGTGAAAAAGCAGAAATAAAACCCAAATGTTTCAAAGGTTGTCTAATATGAGAACAGCAATAAATATGTCCCTCTGAATAACTTCTTTTCCAGTATAAAAATATGTGTGTGGAAGGATTTAGTTCCCCCTTCAGACATTTTGCTGCCAGAATTTCCAAACGGCATAAAAATGAGGTTCTTAGAAAGCAGATCCTTAAGGAACTTTTCTTTAGTGGGTTTTCTTTTTACTACTATTGAATTATGCTATTTGCATTTCCCAGACAAAGACTGGGAATCCCATCCTTCATGGAAAAGTTCCAAACTCAAGTAGAGTTACTTATCTTCTCATAGGTCTTATTATAGCTTTTTATCTTACTACAGCACTTATAGCATGAGTGTTTTGAAATTCTTTAATGAGCTAAATTTCAGTGCTTTTTCATAGCTCTTAGATGGTCGAGCTGTTTAAAACTTACAGAAGTACTTGGTCAGCATTAGAAGTACCAGAATACGTCAATTCTTTGAAAACTTCCCTTCCTAACCAAAAACTGCCAAATGTGTGCTTTGTGCAATTCTACCCAGAATTACTGAAAATCTTTTCCTGGGTTGTGCTGCTCATTTGTATCGATTATTGATTTCTCATTGCAATGCCTTGCCTAATAGAGTTTTAATCTTCTGGGTTACTGTGTGTACTTGTCTTAGGAACACAGAGTACTATATAGTTCGGATAGGCAATAGTTACCTCCCTTAAAATACTTTAGGTTCTGGTCTCTATCACCTTTATATAATGGCTTTTATGTGCCCAAATGAAGCAATAAAACTTCACACTGTGGGAGAAGTTTTCATGTCAGGAAATTGGTAATTGAATTAAATTCAGCACACAGTGGATGTATTTCAAAACACACATGCATCTGCTTCATACAAAAAGGTTTAGAACATTCAGAAGTAGTTACTCAGGTATGGGAGGGGAAAAATAGAGAACATACCCATAGCAGCATGCTACAGAAAATCTCATTTTTAGAAAATAATGTTTTTCTAAAATGAGTTACTTGGCTATATAAATAAATATAAAACATTTTGATGGAATTTCCACCTTTTGATTAGAACAGTTTTTCTTTGCATTTTCCTTGCATAATTTAATTACCACACTCTTCTCAAAAACTTGTGATTTACATATAAAAGCAGAGTTTACTTTGAAATAAATCAAATGCTCCATTAAAGAAGTGATCAGATGAATAATTAGAAGGAAAGAAGAATTTGCACTCAGACTCAAAACCTACTTTCTAATAAAGCAGCTTGCATTCAAACAAAATCTAACTCACAGAAGAGTCATTGGAGTATTTTCACCGAACTGGAATAGTGTGGGAAACTGCTGACTACTTATAGGCTCTGTCACCTTTAGTCAGGGGACAGCAGAGCTAATCAGAGATTTCGACTGCCATTAATTTGTAGGGCTAGAGGCAGTGACTGCCTATGTCCTTTCCTTTTTCTTAAAAGGAATCCGTTCTCCAAGTCCACCCACTACACCCGTTACTGAACGAAAGCTGTGAAAGCTGTCTTCCCTTCACTGAGGTAGACCTGGAGGTGTAGGTATGGAAAGGCAACTCGAACTAGTGTGGCCTGGATGAAATGCAACAGCATTTCAGAATGAAAATAGGTTGAATCTTAGGTCATGAAATTAAGGTTGGATTTGGACTGGACTAAATAGGAATCTGATGAGGCAGGCATCATAAGATATGGGAGACTGCAGCCCTCTGGTTATTTTGAAGTTCACCCTTACAAATTTAGTTGAATATCCACTCAAAATTAGTTTGGTAATTGAATGAGTCGTACAATAGCTCTTCAGTTTTGTAACGAAAGTGACCTGTAACGGTCATTTTCAATGTTGCTGTCTTCTATAATGTTTATTTT
The DNA here is from genome assembly GCF_040182565.1 of Anser cygnoides. Taxonomy (NCBI): domain Eukaryota; kingdom Metazoa; phylum Chordata; class Aves; order Anseriformes; family Anatidae; genus Anser; species Anser cygnoides. Next base: position 154,535,759 of record NC_089873.1, on the reverse strand, counting down.
AAGAAATTTATTTAAAGAAAAGAGATAAAAGACAGTAAGATTGTCTCAAGTCTAATAATACAAATCATCATTAATCCAAATTTCAGTCCTCTTTGAAAATCATTCCACTACCCCCCCCGCCCAAAAAAAAAGTATTTCCCAAACCTGCACATCATTTCTATGCTTCTTACTGTTTTTCCCAAATAGGATTAAGAAGAGTTAAAAAGGTAGATACCATATGAAAAGAGATAAACACACCACACAGTGTCATAACTATGGTCATACTTATTGCAGAAAACCCAGCAGGTCTTTGAAAAGGCAAATCAACAGATGGATCAAATGCAGGTAAGTCTTGTTTCAAAGGCTGGGAGACCATTTTTAGGGGTGTAAAATTCCATTTTTTGGACTCTTTTCCCCATCACAACTTGTTGGAACTGTGTCTGCTTCTTCTAGTTTTCTGGGTAAAGCTTCTTCATGTCTGCTTAGCTGCAGGTAGGCCCTGTTTGTAACAATGTCAGTTTTACCTCGATAAGAGCTGCTTTGCTGAATGCTGCTAGAAATGGATGAGATTACAGTAAAATAAGTGGGATTGAGAAAGCAGTAAAGACACCCAAGGTAATGTGTGACTTTGGATGAAAATGATAAATTTTGTGGGCATGCCCTCAATACAGAAAAACACCATGGATAGGAAAATGTTGTTTAAGTAAGAAAGAAAATATGTTACTTCAGCTCTTATGATGCTCTTCTCCCTAAAACCAATCCTTCCAAAAATTATTCCCATATTTTCATTTCACAAATATTTACCTGGTGTGAGAGTATATGGGGTGGAAAGTAAAAAATCTGATCATCACTTCAAGTGAAGGACAGGAAAGCAGAACTGAAGCAAAGGAGAACAAAGCTTTTAGTACCATAGTGAGCTTGTTAAGAGTACTTGATGTACCTTGGTGGCAATGATAGGGGATTTGCCATTTGTGGACTGTGTAACTCATTCTAGGATAAGGATTTACATGAGTCTTACATCTACTTCTTGCTTTTCAACTGGTGAGTGCACTGTTCACCTAAACATGCAGAATGTTAAATCAAGGTGGGAATTGAAAGGAAAAGAAATTAAATAAAAGAGAAAGGCAGGTTAAAAGTTTGCCATCAGCACATACAGAGCTGTTTTAAAAAGTTTAATTAAAAAAATAATCTATAATTGTGAATTGATTTTGATATATACTAAATCAAAATGAAGCAGCTAATTAGTAAACTAAATCTCTTCTAGTTTGAATGGTAAGAGTTTCCATTGAAGTTAACTTCAAAGGGTTTCTTTAAAAATGTTAGCATCAAACATTTTTGGAGCAACAAAGGAATAGCCTTTGATAGGAAAACTCTGTTGTCCTATATTTGTAGCACATAATTCTTATTTGACAATTCTCAATGGAATTATAAGGTATCTCATAAGACTTGAGGAAAGAAGAAGTATGCTGTAATTAAATGATAAAACAAGCTAATAACATAAATCTGATAATATTGGTGCAAGTTCTGCAAATTTTTTGTTTTCTCATTTTAAAATTATGCAGTTGATTTTATTTTTCCAAGAAAGAAGATCTAGAGCTCTTTCTTAAAAGGTTATGTTAATATATATGATAAAATAATATTTTCATGTATACACTCATCCCTGAAAAACAGGAAAGTATAGAAATTCCAGCTATTTCATAAGCATGTAGTTTATATGATTTTGATTGTATCAGGTATTAAGAAAGCTATTTTGTCTTTACCAAAACCAATGGCCACTGAAATACATGCAAAATTGAAGAACTATTTGTAAGACATCATGAAACACACACTCCCAGTGTACTTTTATCCTCTACAAATTATTTAGAGGGAATTGCTGTCATTGTCATATTGTAGTATACTGAGTTAATATGCCCTTCTAAATACCTATGAATTACAACCTATACAGACATATATGTCTAATTTTCAGCTTTGGCAAACTATAGCTTTATTTTTAACAGTGAATAGGGGTGGAATCTCGAATCACCTTTAAATTACCTAGGCTTTGAGCTATCATCAACAGCCATCTTAAAATTATATGAATCACCTTCTGTAGATTTCTTTCTGCTAATGATAAGAGTGCGTAAGGTAATCAACTTTGATCAGCACATTTAATTGTCAGACTCGTCGGACAGGCAAAAAAAACTCCATTCCTTCTACATCTCTGTACAACCCTTGTATCAACACCTATGCATAAATATCTATCCTTGCCCCCAATTCCCACCCATATGACTTTTAAGTAATTTTTAAATTAATTTCCAGTTAATGTTGCTATTCTACAATTTCAAATAATGCTGTTATCCCACCCACAACCTTTTCTAAACCACAGTTAAATTCTGTTGTTCACTCTTTGCATAACAAAGCTTATTTTTTCTTAAACAGCCAGTAGGGTTAATCTTACTGGTTATATAGACATGATTAATAATGAATAGAAACAGTGTATACAGTGTAAATTGAATATTGATTTACAACGTGTGTTTTTTTTTTTTCTTTTTTCTTTTTAATTCAGTGACTAAGGAACCTAAGTGTCCATATTATCACAGACAATTTTCCAAATGATTTGTAAGAGTGACTACACTGTTTCATGTATACCCACCGGTATTACTGGCCTTTAATTTAAATGATGATGCAAGTTCCTAATGTTTTTAGCTTAAGACATTTGCATAATCACAATCCACAGAAAAGAGTTTGTAGCATTTACTATGTGTCCTGTACGTGCACTAAACTGTCTCATCATAAGCTCCTTACTGGTTTATGAAAACACAGCAGACTCACATCTGGAATAGTCTTAGAGATCAAGATTTTCAAATAGCCAGAGGATTTAGGCACATAAGTTCCTCTGAAGAAATTAAGTAAGTACAAAACAATTCTTGGAATTGCTAAAGTACAGAACATCATTAATTCCAAGAACTAGACAGTACTGTAGAAATGCGTTCAAGATTAAGCATATGCAGGAAAATGAATTTATTATAGCTACAGTAAATTTAAGGAACTTCCTTTTTTCATTATATTTATAGCTGGGAGAAATAAACAGCTAGTTTTTCCCATACCCCCCTAGAGCATGTCCCTTTTGCCTCATGGGTTTATGGCATTTTTATTTGTTTCAAGACTGTTTGATATCTAGATTTATTTCAATCAATTTCAACCAATTTTTAATGACTGCCAAAACAATACTGTATATTCAGAACATTAGAGATGAAATCCTTCTCCACTGCAACTGGTGGCACAGCTCTTGCTGCGTCTGACAGTGCCAGGGTTCTACTATTTCTCTTCTGCACTTCTCCCAAATGGAAAGAGAGAAAATTTGGAGGAACAGAGGGTGGAAAAAACTGCACTGGCCACACACCCTTTCCTCCTCAGTGGATGTTCTTCTCTGAGGGATAGGTTAGGAATAGGTAGAACAAGGTCTCTAAACACTGTCACTTGTCTCTACTTAGCATGGCAAAACACTGAGAATTCCCCACCAATTTCCTTTCAGAAACCCAGACCAAAAGCAGTGAATCATCCTCTTTTGCAGCTTGCTCAGTGAATAACAACCTGCCTCAGAACACTCAAATGAAAGACCTGCAAGCCAAAGTTGATGTCTTTGTACCTGGTTTTTAATTTTTCTTACCATAGAATAGTTTGCAGATAAAGCTGGTCTGGGGACAGAATTTTGAACAGAGAATGAAAGTTGTTTCTAATAAAAAATATTGTATATTATTCTTAGAATGTTTAGTTTGAAGCTAAACTGCTTTACTTCATTCTTTAAAATAATGTTCACTTGAGATAATCCAAGAGCTCTTTGTATTGTTCTGTATCAGTTTTCTCTTTAAAGAGTTTGTTGACTGACTCCAAGTCAGTATTGCTTTTGACATGGATCTACTCAGACCTTTTCCTTAGAGAAATCTGCCCTAAAAAGACCAAAAAGCTTTTAAGCAATAGTACCATCAACGAGAACAAAAGCTCTGTATTTTACTTGAAAGAAAAGTAGAAAGTTAACTCTTTAAAAAAGGAAAAAAACAAACAAACAACAAAAAAACACGAAACAACTTGATCAGAAATCATAGAAATCAAAAAGGCTCATACACAGCTCTGTCCTTGCCCCTATGTCCTTGTAGACAAATCATTGTTCCAGGCTTTGTTTTAGTTAACACAATGACATTCTCAATTGCAATAAACTGCTCAGCCTGCTCTATTCCCCAGGAACTTCCTTCTATCACCTCTCTGAGGATGCCTACTCACTGCCACCTCAAAGTCTCATGGCATAAGCTGCAAGATCCTAATTCTATAATGTAACTATACCTTGCCTGACATCATCCACATCCTTTGCAACCATCTCCATGTGAAGTGTGCTCTGTGGTATCCTTGAAAATGGATCAGTGCTCCCTTCTCTCAGGGGAATCCTTCTGACTTGGAGCACACAAATAAAACAAACATACCAGAAAAAAATACAACCTGCTATAAGGCATAGTGTAAACCAGTCTCCCACCCCCCATGTACCCATGTCTGCATGCTTAACTTTCCACAAACAATCCCAGTGGCATCAATAAGAGGACTGGGGCACAAAATCCTTAGACGTTTCAAAGGCTTTAACGAGATTCATACATATGCCTATGTTTGCTAAACTGAATTTTTGCTGAATAAACTACACATATTCAGGAGACAAAATAAGGACCTGTTTGCTTAATAGGTTTCGTTGAAAATTCATTCCTGTTAGAATTAAATTTGGGAACAACGGAACAGTACTAAATCTCCAAAGATATAAAGTTACAAAATGCTTGATTTAAGGTCACGTATGTCTGGTGTGTGCATGCTACAATGCAGTCTTTAATGACATGGTCACTAAAGCTCTGAACAAGGTTTCCAAACTTTTCAGTGAACTTGAAGGAGCTGTAGGATCCACCTCAGTAAACAAAAACCCCTGCAACATGTGGTGGAGTGAGGCAGAGAACGGCATAACCAGAAGGATGGCTTCAAACTAAGGCAGCCAAATACTTTCTTTGAGAAGTGTATTCAATGTCTGCATCTGCTGAAACTCTGTGATGCTAACCAGGCTGCCAGAAACTTTTTCTAGCCTGTCATTACTACAGTGTTCCTCATTTTAGAAGTATCTGACTCAATAGGGTGAAAATATGAATTGCTAGTGTGTTGCCTGCCATGTCCTGCCACGCTTTTTCAAAGTATAGATGAATATTGAGTTACAGGTGGCTGTGCAATATGGTTATGCCTTACCAGTGCCATAGCACCTTTCTTTCTCTCTCTCCCTCTCTTTAATTCAGTGCTACTGGAATTTCAATCTTTTGTTCAACAAAGTCATTTTAAAGAAATTGACCAACGTTCAGAAAAGTGGGAACTTTACTTAAAAGAGTTAATGTACAATTATAGGAAAAATGGCTTGGTTTGCGTAATGTATGGTTACTAAAATTTCCCTTTCAAACAAGCTTATCTTTGAGTGTGCTTAGTAGAATGATTACTGTTAGTGTGTGATGGAACAACAACAAGCAAACAGTGCTCAGATAACAGCTGTATTCTGATCTCAGCAAAATGCTTATACTGTGGGTAGGTATGGGTAAAGTCTACTTGATACCTAGCAGCAAACAAAATACTGTTTGATTTAATGGGAAAGGGTTAATCAATACAAAAAAGAGTACAGTATAGTAGTAACACAGAAGGTATTCTGGCTCCATGAAGCATACAACTCCTATACACACAGTGGAAAATAAAGACCTCCAGAACAAACAATTCAGATTGTCCTCCAGAAGTGAAGCATGGAACTGCTCATCCATAATGAAGTTGCTCAGTTGCTCTGTTATAGTTGTTTTCTTTATTTCTGCCCTGTTCAGAAACTCCTATGCATAAGGGTGTATGAAAATGAGTGAAGCATGTACAACTTTAAGACTTCTACTTGAGTGGCAGCAACTAAATGCATGAGGGAAAGTAGGTCTGAACAGTGAAGGTTTGTTTATCAGACTTGGTTAAGGACAGCCAGCATAGACCGAAGGCTATGGGAAGAAAGAGAGGAGAGATTAAGGATCGGTGCATGGATTTATTGGTGGTGGCTTCTAAGCTCTGTAGAACCAGAGAATCTTACTTTGGGCATGGGATGACATTGAGTGACTTAGGGTAAAAATAGTAAGACTTCTCTTACAAACAACTATGAGTAGTTAGTGGGAGGCAGTTTCTCAGCAGAAGAGAAATGGCTTAGAAGATACCAAAGAAAACTGAGAAGATATCCAAGATGATAGCTCTGAGCCAACAGAATAACAGACTGGATGGCAAAACTGTATGCAGATAAAGATAGCATGAAGGAGAGAATCGGGTGTACAGTCAGCTTTCACTAATTAGTGTTCTAGTTCCTCCTCTGAGTATCTAGGATCCTACAGAGGAAAGTGGAGGCTAGAAATAAAGGAGCACGGCACACATACTGCCAACTCTGCTATGTTAGCAGAGATTAGCAAGAGACAGATTCTGAAATCAAGCCTGCTAGTGTATATATCTGCTTTCCTGAGTCTAACTTTTCTGAAAAGTCTGTGCTAGAGTAAATGGTATGATTTGAACATGCTTTGAGCACAGTGCAATTAATAAAATGTCAACACATACGTTATAAATAACGGGTGGCATTAATAGCAAAATAATGTATTGCACTTAAGAGTATGAAGTCTCAGGCTTTATTCAATAATTCAAAGTGGAATTTCCTTAGGAAACTTATCATGACTACTAGGCAACCCTGATGAAAAAAATCCAACATAATTGAGTGCCGTTTTTTTGTGATTCATTTCTATCCTTCTCATCTTGTAAGAAAGTAAAAGAATTATCCACTGCATCAAACCTCTACCCCCTACCAATGAAGACTTATTTTCTAGCCTTTTGTCCAGCCTGGCCTGATAAGAACCATAGGAGGGCATTTCCCTATTACCACACAAACTTTTTCAGAGAGCCTACAACATTAATTGTTTACCATACATTTTCTGTTTCTTAACTACTCTTAGTCATACTTCCTTTGTACCATTTAATGTACAGTCTGCTTTACCCTAGAATAGTTTTATGTCCTCTCTACTCACTCCTTTTAAATACTCAGCATTAACAACCAGGCATTCTTGTTTTCCATGCCTATGAGTTGTGCTTTATCCTCCCCATGTTACGAAAGAATTTGTTAAAAAGCTTTCATCTGAGGAAAATTAATTCTCTCGTACCAGCTGGTACTTTTACTATATTAAATGGAAGAAAGCCAAGAAGCAATTGCAAAAACTAACCGCCATGACCAGCATGCTTAATTGTTATCTGGCTGCATGGCTCTGGTTCAGACCTCTTCAGTTAGCTCTCTTCATGAGCAACCATGGCTCCCTCCATTCTGTCCAATCTTCTAATGTCGCAGAAATCTGCAGCCTTGACCGACCCCTCTCACCCTGGTATCAAAGCTAACAGTACGCAGTGCACGATGTCAGCATCCGATCACAGAGTTACCACTCTGGTGAGCTGCAACATAACCCTCCTAACATCTTGGACAGTCAGAAATAAAAACGCATAGAGGAACACTTGTACCAGAAGGACAAAAGGATGCCACAGGGCTCAGAAAAGAACAAGGGCCAAGTACTGTGTACAGTGGACATGACTGCGCTGTTCTAGAGAAGCAAGCATGAATGGCACAGTCCAGATAGCCTCTGGGCTAGGTATCCATCCTTATTGTGACATCCTTATTGTGACATCTTTATTGCACTTCTATTGTGACAGTTCAGTTTTATAAATTTTCCAAAACCTCTGAGATGAGAACATAAACTATATATTTCTTTTTAATATGAAAGAATTAAAATAACAGACAATAAAAAAGACCTCAAACTGCAGAATACCCTGAACATCAAACTAAATCTCAGGCTAGAAGTCAAAGTACATCTATACCAAAGAATGGCTGCAAACACTTGCTGTCAGTTTACATACAGTAAACACCAAGCAAGTCAGCCTTCCTCCATATGCCACATTTCCATTGCCTCCTGGACCTCAAAGCCCCTCTTTTCAAAGATCTGTGGTAAGTGTAGGAGGGAAGGGGAATCCTAGGAAGGGAAAACAAATCTGTGAGGGAATCAGCTTGAAGATCCGAATTTACTGCACTAAAAGGCAGCTTTCTAGCTTGTAAAAATGCATAGGTCAGCTGAAGATGCTTCTCTCCAGCTGGTGAACTTCAAGATTCACAAAGCATAAAGGATATAAACTTTGACATGATATGACTGTGCAAATACTTCTCTATATAACAGCATTTATATCAATTAAATCACACATACAAAAACATGATTCTCAAAGCTCTAGGTACCTTTCACTGTTTTCAGTAGGATTTAATAGATGCAATATACATATGAAAATTCAGTAGGCATGCTTGCAGAAACAAGACTCAATTTTGCTTTAAATCTGCGTAGAAAAAAAAATATATGTAAAACCATAGACTCATAGACACATTTAGGTTGGAAAGGACCTTCAATATCATCAAGTCCAACCATCAACCTGACCTACCGAGTTACATCACTAAACCACACCCCTTAGTGCCACAAACTGGGGACCTTTCTCATGTTCAGAATGATTGATGATCTTGATGCGTTTTAAGCAACATCTTTAAAGAACCAATGTATTTGCACTACTGAGTGGTAATTAAGCTGTCCCCTCTCCAAAAAAAAACCACAAAAAACACCAAATAGACAGAACTGTATATTATAAAAGCCTGTTTGTGAGATAGAGCTTGAAATAGAAACATTTTCTTTTTTTTTTTTTTGTTTTTTTTTCCTGAGAAAAAGCTTTTCTGCTTTTGCACTATATAAATTTTACTAAGCTTCCAAGGACACACAAACTCTAAAAAACAGATTATTATGGAGTACTGGAGAAAATGGAGGTACAGACTGGCTTTACAGATTTATCCTAAAACTGCTGGCACACACAGAATAGGAAAGTAAACCCCCTCCACTTGGATGCAGTCTGTAGAGCAATGGACACCACCAGATTCAGATCCTCAGGTGCCCTCTGGCAATGTCCTTCTTCCTCCATTGGCTGTATGAGGACCCTATACCTCTATGATCATAACACAGCCACCTGCTAAGGGCTTAAGGACATGTGGGATGAATCAGGACCCTGCTGGCTCTCAGAGAATTTACAGTCAGTGATCAGAATACTAAGAATATGATCAGGCAAAAACTTTTTCTCATAAAAATACTTCTATGTGTTTTTGCGGTTAGATATGTTTAGGAAACCTTGAAGATATTTTTTCTCATATGAATATGAAATAGACACTTGGATATTTCAGGATTTACCGAGAGCTGTTTGTTTAGCTCGGATTCACCCGAATTACTCTTAGGAACTTCACTGAGGAGCTGAGAAGGCCACACAGTTCATGTACCCCCCCTGTGGAAATGAAGAAATACAGACGATACAAGAGGCAATTCAGCACCCCCAACATGTGCATAAAAAATTCACTTTCAGATTCATGATAGGAATCACGCTCTTCACTGACTACCGAGTAACCTAACAATAACAAAAAGATACTGCAAAGAGATCATTTTTAAAGTTTCAAAATTCTGTAAATAACCCAGATTTTAAATCTACCAATTTATAGAGCCGTAGTACCCAATGTTCTGTGCAGTCCTAGTGAAAACAGAACTTTCTTTGAGAAATACGGAAAATAATGGGGCAAAAACAACTCTTATGAAGAAAAAAAAAATCCCTGCTAGTTTTATTCTAAGACTCCGCAGTCTTCCACTTTGCTCAGATTTGTCATCCGAGTTACAGCTCTAAAGGAAGTCATGCTGCTGCTGCTGCTGCTTCCAACAATTTGATTGCTGTAATTGTGCAAAACACAAAAAAGCTACATGACAATTTAAATACCTGTTTTCAATTTGATGGGATTTGAAACACTGGACATATTTAACCCCAGAAATAATTTTTTCTAACGGAAACTCAGCTGAACTTTAATTTTAGTGGCATTACTGAATATTTTCTATAATCTACTGACACTGATGTGCCCCTCAAATTGTAAGTGCAAATTAGGAGTACAGGCTGTACTGAAGTCCATTGCTGAAAAGAACGCGAAAAAAAATGGTCCCCTCTGCCTCTTCAAATAACAGCAAAAACACCTGGGTTAAAAAAAAGAAGCATACAGCCAAAGTACTCTTTAAAAAATATTATAATTTGCATATCTTTAGCATGTGAGATTTCTTGCTAGTTAATTTGACCACGATGTTGAAAGGGCTGAATGTCACTACCTAAAGCCACTTCATGAGTGAACTGCAAATGTCTATGCAAAAGAGTCAAAATTAAAAAACAAAACAAACAAATAAAAACGATCCTTACATTGGAGCATAATTTTTTTCTGGGGCCCCATTTGAAAATCAGAGTTACAAAAAAGGTTCTACTTTCAGATTTTCCAAAAATAAGGGGAAGTTCAGAGATCTTGACCGATTATAAGTGTCAGCCAAGGCTTCCTTAAGTCTGACATACAAGATTTTTAAAACCTACTGCCTCAGAAAAATTCCAAATAAAATTTTAAATCTCCCAAGCAGATGCCAAGGGCCTCATGTGACCATGTCTTCTGCTACAGCAGGCCCTCCTCTAATAAAGAACCTGCCAAAGAAAACCATTATCCTTTCATAAGCTTAAATCATAGTTTAACTCCTATCTGTCTTGTATTTGTGATGGGATTCTGATACTCTAAGTCTGCAAGAAAATTACATGTCTAAGCTGAGGAATTCATGTTCATGAAATCTATTTGTTCAAATGCAGAACAGGGAAACCAGTAATGTGTTTTCCTTCTTTCTGTTTATTTTCTGCAGTTAGATTGCTATGAACTGTGGCTAGTGATTTACTTCAATTGTAATGAACAAGAACAGACAGGTGAAGTAAATGGAAAACTCAGGAGAAGAAACTAAGAACAAAGAAGAACTATGTCTCTAAGTCATTGTTAATGTGTTTAATTATAATGGTTACTAGGGAAAAGAAGGCAGGCAGGCAGGGAAGAAAAAAAGAAATAGAAAAGAAAGAGAAGACAGGCAGGGAAGGAAGGAAGGGAAGAAGGGTTGGAAGGAAGGAAGGAAGGAAGAAAGGAAGGTCAGAAGGAAGGAAGGAAGGAAGGGAGGAAAGAAGGAAGGGAGGAAGGAAGGGAGGGAGGAAGGGAGGAAGGGAGGAAGGGAGGAAGGGAGGAAGGGAGGAAGGAAGGGAGGAAGGGGGAGGAAGGGAGGAAGGAAGGGAGGAAGGGAGGAAGGAAGGGAGGAAGGAAGGGAGGGGGGAAGGAAGGAAGGGAGGAAGGAAGGGAGGAAGGAAGGAAGGAAGGAAGGAAGGAAGGAAGGAAGGAAGGAAGGAAGGAAGGAAGGAAGGAAGGAAGGAAGATTGGTTTTATGCTTTTCCAGGTGGAAATACGCATGCAGTTCTATACCCGTTGAAATGACTTTTCCTTTAAATGCATGTAGACAATAGCAGAGAAGTAGAAGCACTGACAAAATTACTATAAGAAGTTAATAGCCATTAAAGTAATTAATGTTTGTTAGTGCCAGAAGGTCACCTATGGGAGATTTTACACTTTTCTCCCAAGTAACAGACTGGCCCCCAAATACACCAACTTATTTCTTTTAACCATTTCCTGATATCCAGCATCTAGTTCACTTTCTTTGTAAGTTTCCCCATCACTGCTAATTCAATTTATATACGCACGTATGAAATAAACTACCCACCATCCACACCTGGTTGTTTATAGTCCTCAGACACTCGTCTGCCCTCATCTTGATACTGACTGTGTATTACAATATCTTGTGATCCTGTCATTGTTAAGTTCTGTAATTCCAAATACTTCATTTTATAGAAAAAAGTAGCATCAATCTCAAAGTTATAAGCAATAATGTTTGTACTAAAACTTCACTATTTCTGAGTAATCTCAGGAAAACCAAATTTCTCAATTGTAATCAACTGAAATGCTATATAGTTACTTTATGTAGCTTATTCCTGCAAGATGTTCTGGATGCTGAAATGATAAATGGGTTCAAAAAAAGGCTGGGCAAATTCATAACTGACAAATCCATCAATGGATACTAAATATAATGGCCTAAATTTAACATCCACTCCAGGAAGTCCCTAAATGAATGATTGCCGAAGTCCAAGACAGAGAATGAGGGCATAAATGGCTATCCAGAAGCTCAGAGAAGGATGATCTATATATGCCTATTTCTGGTAATAGCCAGTTTTGAAGATAAGACAAATGCATTGTTTGTCTGCTAGTTTTATGAGCATTTGAATACCTACATTATGAGGCTTACTGTTTTTCAGGTTCTTTTCAGTTAAAAATGGCAAACTTAACCATGCAACAAATGTATTTGGGTAAAATATGTTTGATCCCCCAGTATTGTGGGATTTTCTTTAAAGATGTTGCTAAAAAAGGGGACCCTCAATCTTTTTGAATATGTGAAAGGTCCCTGTTTTGTAGCACTAAGGGACAAGGTTTAGTGAGGAGACTCAGCAGGTCAGGCTGATGGTTGGATTTGATGATCTTGAAGGTCATTTCCAACCTAAATGACACTATGATTCTATGAATTCATATTAGAAAAGGATAGTGGTTCTCAACAGCATAGCAGTTCATTTACATTATAGTTTGCTTGTCCAGTCCTTCCTCCAGTTAAATGGACTGTCTGAATTTCAGCTGTCTGAATTCATAACATCTTTTAGTAACAGAAACTAGGTAATGCAAGTTTACATTCCTAGATGAGACAGTGAACTGTGGTATAAACCAGGATAAAACTCACTGTCTCTCTAGTTGCCATTGCTACTGTGATTACACTGAAAAAAGAGGGAGCAGGCAGCAGAGGATGGCCACAGCTTTAGCTTCTTCATGTGTCATGTCATAAAGCTGAAACTGAGCACACACTGAACACCATCCAGTTTTGTGAATTCTCAACCAGAGTCTGAGAGTTAGCCAGATGATGGAATTTCTACCCCTCTGCTCCACAGTTTCATAATTTCTTCCCACACCCTATGAACAAATGGAGAATACTGGGAGTCTCTTTTTTACATAAAGCCCAGGATTTACTATCTTCTTATATGCAACTGAAGGTAGGATGGTACTGTGGGGCTGGACTTTATTTGTGCATGTTCTTTTGCTGCCAAAATCTTTAGTTTCCCCACAGTCTTACATTCCATCTCATTTTTTTCCCTGTTTTACCTCACCAAAACATCAATGGCTTGCTTTTACATTACACTTTGCATGTTCTGCTCCTGAGTCTCCTCTGCAAAACTAATATGGTTGTTTTTCACTGCTGTTTCAGTGCCAAGCACATCACCAAACTATTGAAGCTTCTGTTAATTGATGCATTCTCTGGCTTTTCTAAGCAAGAATAGGACATAGAAAAAGGTAGATTATTTCTTTTTTAATGAAGAGTCTCAGCAGTTTAGGATTTGGAATCAATTAAATCAGCATCTGAATAAGTTAATGAACTCATTCAAATCAAAAGTTCATTTTAGCCAACTGAAGGAGAACATTTTTCTTTCACTCTAAGACAGGACTTCAGTTAATTGAAGGAAAGACATTTATGTATGTATTTCATGAGTAAGAAGAGAATAGGACTGAGTAGGCATACCTTTTGCTGGATCCCAAAGTTACAGTAAAGGGCAGATTAGTACATAAATAGACTACCATGCTTTCCTGGTTCACCAATAACTACGTCGCATAAAAGAGAAGAGGAGAAAACCCATTTGTGCTCTTCTTGTTACTCCAGCAGTGAAAATTCCTAAATACTGTTTTGTCTCACTTTTCTCTCACATTCAATATATCCATTATGAAACTGCTAAAACACTCAGTTCCTGCTTTTCTAATCATGTCTTCTCCACCCTCCATATGTTTTCTGTCTTTCTATATCACTTTTGATTTCTTTGTCCTCCCCTTCAAGGTTCTCTAAACTTCTGTAATATATACAACCATTCTGACAATAACACACAGCATGAAGGACTAACTTTTTTGAGGGAAAAAGACATGATTAAATTTCTGACATTAATCATATGTTCAAGAGCACTGTAATCATAATAATGTCTCTTGCTTGTTCAGATCATAGCTTTGTGACCTTCTACTTCTTCCCTAGACAGTGCATATGATTGAAAGTGAATATGCTATCTTTAATTTGTGAAAGATTTTACTATCATAATACAAGTTCACACACAGTTTGTGAGTAGATGACCATTTCCATTCATGCTTACACATTGCACACAGTGCTCCCTGGCGTTTTCTAAATGGCATTCCATTTCCAGCTGTGTCTGTCATTTCTGCTGGACAAAATACCCCAAAAAATTAGCATGAACATGGAATTATTGTCCGTCTCATTGTTCTCCACAGGAACCACATTTCCAGACTTTCTCTGTTCATTACAAACCCATGTACTGAGAAGACAGAAGATGTCATTTATTGGTACTACAGTACCAACCAGTTTCATGGAACAACACGTGAGTTGAAACTTCCCAGTTCAGCTTTAAATCAGTATACATATACAAGTCTCTGGGGACTTAGAAGAGAAGGAAGGAGTAATAAAAACATCAAGAACCTCTAAAATAAGCAGGAAAAAAATAATAAAATAATAAAAAAAAATGTGCCTTTAACAGGCGATTAGAGGGATAAATACATCTCCAAAGATTTTTAGAGGAATTTTTTGGAACCTGGTACTCAGTTTTTTTTTGTTTGTGAACTGAGAGCTTCCTTCCTACCGTGCTTGTAGGAGTAAATCATGGTAGGCAGGAAGTTCTAACACACTGCAATGTGTTAAAGTAATATCAACAACGGCAAAATAATGTGGCAATGTGGGAGCCTCAGCATACATTCATGCCAAATGGTTTGTGTTGAAATGGAAATCACAAAGATTATTTTTCAGTGACAAAAGAAAATCAATATTTAAAATCAATGCCAGTCATGGGGAGCAGTGAGAACAAGCAACAAAAGACCACAAAGCACCTTTGGGAACACTTGAAAGAAAAATGCAATAAATAAAAAAAAATATACTGAAATAAAAGCCTTTTTGCCCCACATTAGGCTAGATTTGCAAATCAAAATCAGGAACATTACTGTTACTGACTTCTCATGTTTCTACTTCCAGGCAGTTCTAAAAAACTACAGAAAACTTAGCAGATATGTGTCTGAGTTAAATAAGGGTCTTCTAAAATACAAGATTAATACCCATCCTTTTTGCCCATCTCTCATGGTTTAGTCTTACCACTTTTAACTGCTACGCTCCTGTATACAAGTGCACATTCCAGATCTATACATACATGCTGGTTCTGTTCTGTCTGTATGCCATTCAACCACCAGAGAGGAAGACGGACTCTCTCAAAAGTTGCCTGAAATCCCCTTTTTGCAGATCAGTGGCGATAGAAGTGTAAAGACGGATGATTACATTTTACCTAATTGGGCAATTTGGTTCAATAATGACACGTTTGAGTGAGATGAAGCAAGTTACAATAGCTCTGCATGGTCTTTCTGTCTGAATTATTACTAGCTTAAGAATAGCACCAGACCTGTGTTGGTCTACATGCCATTGTAATGTTACACCTAAGACAGCAAGGCCTGCTAGGCTGAAACACCTGAACTGGTCTTTGGGAGTAAGCAAGGCTGTTCAAAACTAAAACTACTAAAACCTGACAGATCCAACTAGTGCACATTAAATGACTTGTAAAAGCTGTATTAGAAAGGTTTTATGATACTTAAAGCACACACATCACATCATTCTTTCCCCCATCACTCACAGCTTTAGAGAGCTGGCTCTATCTGTTTACCTACCTAGATGGCACATCCCTTCTTATTGAAGTGCCTCTCAAATAGTCAGTATGTTTAAACACCACAATAGCCAAACTTGGGACGGATACACTTTACCACTTCAACGAATGTGAAGCAACGCAAAGACACCTACTAAGTAGTTTTCTCAAGGTCTACAGGAAATTTGTGCCTGGCCAATAAACTGAACCCAGATCTCCAGAGTCCCGCTCCATTTCCTGAGCTGCTAGGGTACTTCCTCTCCCAATGCACAATACAGTTTGTTGAAGAAGTAAATTCTAAATTACTGAATACATCGAATAAGTGGAGTTTCTCCAAAGCACAGACCAACATCCATATTGAAAGAGAACTTTTAATAGCATACCCTTATACATTCTGGGCAGTAATACTTAAAGAGCCCAGAGAGGAATTAATAAAATCAAGCTTACTAAGAAATTTAATTAAAATGATACGGAACTATAGAGTCTTGAATACCTTTTTCTGGGAATTCCATCCTTCACAGGATATTGGATGACTATATACTTAACTAATGAAGATCAGAAAAATTCATATGAATTGAATGTAAGCCAAAGGCAGGACTTATATTCTCCAATCTGATTAACTCTTTCCCAGATTCAGATTCATATATCATGTTCCCCTTAAGGAGCAAAAGCCACCCAAACCCATAAAAAATAATAACCACATCTCTCAGAAAGGACTTCATGTACCCAGTAAGGACTTCAGAACACCTCCAAAATACTGCAAAGACTTTAAATACATGGATTTTTTAGAAAGCCTATTTTCATTTTACTTTTGGACCGATAGAACTAAAACAATAACACATAGTAAGATGCATAAAGGCATGTATGTTTATCTAGACTTTGAGATTTTGCTTTCTTTGCTCTGTATTTTTGTCTTTGTTTCATTAAAATAAAGCCTTTGGGTGGTACTATCCTAATAAAATAGTATTTTAATGCATCATTTTCCTTTGAATGTCACTCACATCCAGCAAGGTCTTAGATTACTGGCAAGCCTTCAGATATTGACAAAGGGAAGAAGGATGAGAACTGTGAGCTGAGTTGCAAGAATACCATTACAGCACCCACTGATGCAGCAGGTTTATATTTCCTGGAACGCACTTTACCATGTGTTCACATGATACCCCAAAGGGGTGAAAATGCAATACAATGGGCAAAGGCAGACCAGGTAAGTCAGAATGCTATTCTAACATTCATCATCAAACATTTGTTTGCCCAGAGAAGGTGTGGATACCCCATCCTTGGAGGTGCTCAAGTCCAGGCTGGATGGGGCTTTGAGCAACCTGGTCTGGTGGGAGGTGTCCCTGCCCATGGCAGGGGGATTGGAAATGTGTGATCTTTAAGGTCCCTTCCAACCCAAACCATTCTATGCTTCTGTGATTCTACCTGGAAGAGTTTTCACTGTGAGTTCAGCTACATTTTATCTACATGCGTGAGACTGTTACTTGAGAATACCATAAATGATATTTGTGTTGCTTTCAAAAACAAGAATTAAACTTGAGAAAAGGAGTCATCAGTTAAAACATATGCTATAATTAAATATATGCCAGTAGTTTGACAAAACAGAGAAATTTGAGAATGAACAGCTTGTGGAGTGAATGAAACATACTTGCGAGCTTACCATTCAGCAGAGTACATGCTGCCAACATGTACATGTATTTTAGTTTACATGTTAAACCAAACATAACCAAAACTGCCATCAACCATCAAGCTATCAGGTTGCTACAGTAGGTTTGGTTTTCTACTCTGAAGCAAGTTTGTTTCATTCAGAAGTGTCATTATTTAACATGCAAATAAAAATTTGAGCTACTGTACAATGTGCTGTAATAAAAAGAGATATATAAAAAATATTACCTATATTAGCCTAAAATTATTTAAAAAATGAGGACACATTTTTACAAATTCATCCATATCCAAGTGATAATATTAGATCTCAAAGTCTGAAACACTGTATGGCGTACTACCTACATGCATCTTCCCCTACTTCAGTAAGCCTACTTTCAAGATGGAGCAAGAGGGATGAAGGAATTCTGTTTTTAGTATGATCAGTCAAGCTTCTTGTTCTATGTTACTGTATTTTGTAATTACTAAACAAGCATTTCTGTTGAGAATAACCTGGGAGTGAACTTGGTTTGCACCTAAAGTTTGATAGGTAAAGGAGGATTACTTATGTTACTTTAAATTAAAAAAAAAATAAAAAAAATATAAAATCTTTCTCTTATGAGGACACAACG
Organism: Anser cygnoides; assembly: GCF_040182565.1. Classification (NCBI taxonomy): domain Eukaryota; kingdom Metazoa; phylum Chordata; class Aves; order Anseriformes; family Anatidae; genus Anser; species Anser cygnoides. The sequence goes on along the minus strand of NC_089873.1, from coordinate 154,517,745 downwards.
CTCTGAGTACACAGCATTTATAAGGAACACATTTTTCTAATCTTCTCACTTTGGGTGTGGTACATCTTTTTTTTGCTGATCTGTGGTTTTGAAGAACAAGCCTACACTGCTGAAAGCAATAGATTTAAAACAATTTATGACTATAAATATTGTAGTTACTATTTCTCACCACAGTCTCCTCATGCCAACATTTGAGTGGTGCTGGTTACACAAGTGATTTATTAAAAAGCGATGTCATACCTGTAGACATGCAGGAGCTCTGCCCTGGGGTTTATTCACATCAACAGCCACAAGCTGCCAACCTCCAGCAGCATCTTCATGAAACATCTTGAAAAGGAAAACAGTTGTCAGAAATGTTGTACTGATAAATACTATTGAATTCTAATATATTCCCCTTAAGGACATTTTGATCATAGTTAATTTAAAATAAAAGGGGAACAGCTTTTTTTTTTTTTTTTCCTGCAGAATAAAAGCCACATACTCTTTTCCCAACATAAATAGATTCTGAATTTTACTCAGATAACATCAAACACAATGTCTCTGTTAGTCCTAACATAGAAACTAATTCAATTCAATTCTGATTAGTATCATTAGATGGTGGTACTCATTCAGAATAAATGTCTTACTTAGTAAACTTATCCTAAGGAAACACAAACACATTGTGACCTAAAGGTAAGTTTCATGGTGCATTTGCAAACAAGAGACAACCCTCGTCTTTTTTACTGGCAAAATTATTTTCCTCCAAGGATCAGACTTTGCTTTTCTTGCACTGATGCACATCAAGAGTAGCTGTGCAGTTCTTCTGTACTGTTATCCAAAGCTCTTAATTGCTGTAAATATTTGAATGATATGCCAGCTCTAAATGATGTAAATGGAAAAAAATCTCGTAAACACAGTGGTACTCAAATTTTACCAATTCTGTTGTTTGGTGGGTTTTGTTTGTTTGTTTGTTTTTCTTTCTTTTTTTTTCTTCTTTTTTTTTCCTTTCAGAAATTAGGACATAAAATATGTAGACTGCTGGTCTTAAGGAACGGTGAGAAATTATGTCTGGAAGTGATTAACACTGTCCTTGAAGGTGTCCTTGAAAGAAAATGAACAGCTCTACCATTTTTAATTGTCACCTATGAGTCTGCGTGTACTATGTAATGAAGCGTGGAGAAGTTCCCACCCCACTCCCACCTTTTTCTTGACACACAACACCAAAAAAGTTACTGCTGGAACACAGCTACCGCAGCAAGGTTGAATCTTAAAAATCTTTCAGAGAGATGTGCTCATTAAACTGAGGGCAATGTCATACATATGTGGTGGTGATGCTGCTAAGTCCTTATTTAGCATCTCTGCACCAGGAAGAGTTGCCTACTCAGATCAGCACTGAGTTATTCCTCTTTGTACCATGCTTTAATGTGTAGTGCTGGAGGGGTTTCCAAGAACCTTTTTTCTACCCTTCTCTAGAGCCCCCTTCTTTGACTCTCAGACCTTTTCCATAGGACTAAGTTTTGGGACCAGATCAATGATTTATGAAGCAGGAAAATTAAACAAGATACTGTTGCTCTTTGTCAAGGTTATCTCATGCACAAAATAATCAAGGTTTTTAACTTGTGTCTGGTGCTTTGAACAAGAAATCCTGTGAGAAATTTTCTGCCCTTCTTAATACAGAAAAAGATAAATCTTTTTTGTAGTTCAGTAGGCTGGACTCCTTTTATGTCTCTTTAAGCGAGTGACTCAAGAAGCAAAGTAATCATTTACTTGTCTCCAGCACACATACCATTTTTATTTTGCATGATTCTATTTATATTCAATATGATCATATTGTTCAGCATAATGACATTACTATGGGAATTTCTCTTATTCTCGGAATTCTTTAGCATTGGCTGCTTCTTGAATTTCCCTATACAGACCTCTCTGTTCCAGCTCCTCACTCAGAGTATGTAAGTTAAGCCTATATGATTGAGGTATTTGTCCCATGATATAAACATTACATTCCTCAGGCAAAGTATGTATCATGTGGAAAAGTCCTTTTTTTTGTTAGGCATTAAGTTGGTATCACCAAGTCTGCTTTGACTAAGCAATATATATGAGTAGAAATGATTGCCACAAAGTCTATTTGAGGCCAAAATGTAGCAGCAAGTAGGAAAGGGAAGATTTACACAAGGTTTACAAGAATATCCAAAGGTATATCAGAAAATATTTAATAAATAATTTTGAAGGCAGTTAAATCCTCTGGCTTAAGAAAACAAATAATCTCTAGCTACAGTGGTTAGAACGGTTTTCCTCATTTGTATATCACCTATCTAGCTTCCTAAGGGCTTTTTGCAGGTAGTTTGTACTGGTCCCTCATAGATGGCAAACTGCACTAGCCTGGAAAGGCCTGACCATTTGTACACTCAGGATACCTGATATTATTTTTAGAATAATAAGTGAGAGAGTTAATATCTCAACCAGTTAGCCCTTTTTTTTTTTTCTTTCATTTTGGGTCTTTCACAGTACACAACCCAAGCTTCCTGTCATAGATTCTTCCTACCCATTAGCTTATAACTAAGCTCTCACTTTCTGTGGCAACCTCAAATCTCAGCACTGCTCTTTCATTGCCTTAGCACCTCATTCCTCCTTGGTCTCAACATACTCTTTTCAGTTCCAGGACTCACTTCCCCAGACACTTCAGCTACACTCTGACTCTCTCCCAGATACAGTTTGTGATTTCAGTTCTTCTTCTTCAGCACAGAAAGTGATATTCACTAGCAACCCTAATTCCAAACCCTCCAATGACATGAGAAAAAAAAAAAAAAACCTTTATCTTAATTAAAACAAAATAGAAACTCTTCCGTAACATACCCAGATACCCAGAGAACCACTTTACAGTCTTTACCATTCTTTTTTAAAGAAAGCCTAGTAGGGCAATATCTCGCAGACCATAATTCTATATGAAAATACATATATCAACTTTAAAATATATGTGGTAACATGTAAAGTGAAATAAAACTGAACCTAGTGGGATGAAACAATAATTCATGGGAATTTCTGGCTTATTATTAATTCCTAAACTAAAACCAATCAAGTTCCCAAAGAAACTCAGTATTTGGGTGCTTCACCTGGGTGGTGGCAGTTGAAGTGGTACTGCTTCTGGATCCCCACATCTGCTGAAACTGCACTCTAATTTCTGCAAATGTTTCAATGATGACTGCGATGAAAACATTCTATAAAAAGGAAAAGAAAGAATGGCTGACATAAAGCTCAGCAAGCAGAAAAGAGAATAAAATCATTCAGATCTGCCTTTCAGATAGTTTTAAAAGAAGAAATTTTTCAGTACCTTCACAAGCCAGGCCAGAAAGAAAATTAAGGTGATGAAATAGAAATATGAACGCCATCGGGGAAAGCTGTCGATTGCTCGATACATAAGGAACACCCAGCCTTCCTGAGAAGCAGCTTCATAAACAGTAAATATGCTTGTGCCTAAGGAAAAATGAAAATGTTTGCCATTAAGCCCCTTGAACTTTTTCAATATCAAAAAACAACCATCTTTTATCTAGTTTTCTTTTCTCGGAAGGATATTAGCTCTCCTCTCCCCACTTCAAAGAGAGGATTTCAGGTGCATTTCTATGTTTCTTCTTTCTGCAACTGAATATGAATTGATTTTATATCAGACCAGACTCCATTCTCTCCCTGGACACACATACATAATCCCTTAGATGGGTTCATTGGGAGTATGCAAATGTCTCCAAAGGTAGAATTTCTCCCATCATGTGATTTCAACAGCACCTGTGAGAAAAGGCAGATTTAATTAAAAATATCAGAAGCAACATTCAGTAGGTGAAAGGAATCACTATTAATACAAGAAAGACTGAACAAGCAGCACTACACCAAAATGGTGCTTGATACTAGTCAGCGCCATTAAGTGTCTACAAGAAGCTACTGAATGATGTTAAAGCTCGGGCAGATAGCCATGGTAGTTGCATTAACATAAATGTGCTGTGTTAAAAAATGTTAAAGCATTTTAAAGTTGAACTTACTATAACATTCTGGAGAGGGGGAAGAAAAGTTTTGAGGGGTTTATGTGTGTGGAAACCACTATAAGATCAGTACAGATATACTCTGCAAAGTGCAGGGCAGACTAGAGAGCAGGTTTAAGTACGCTGAGTGATGCACATGTCTCTCAGTTCCACCACTAGCTGTAATTTGGCTCAACAAGCATTATGCTTAGCAAAATAGGAGCTACAGTTACCTGCATTGGATGGGATGCTAAAATGACTGTGCCTGTGCCCCAATTCACGGAAACAATTCGAACAGAAATTCAGGTTCTCCACTCAAAGGGAGCTGGGCTGCTCAGGCTTAGATGGCCTTTTGGTATGGGCACCAGGGTTTGCAACCTGAACGGTGAGTCTTAACTTCAGCACGCTTGGACGTGCACTCAGCTGGCAGCACCCACACACAGCTACGCTCCCTGCCAGGGGAGAATGCATCTGTTGTCCTTGTTTTATTATTCCAAAGACAGAATACAGACAGCATCAGACCTTCAGCCCTTTATTCTATAGAAATGGATGCTGGATTGATGAAAATGAAGTATCTGTTTATTTTTTATGCTTTGGGGTTACAGACACTAGAGGCTGCAGCTTGTTGGCAGCCACAACGCAACTCCAATCTAAGCTGACAACACTTTTTACACAAGGGCTAAATTTAAGCGCTTCTGATTTTGTTTTCATCCCTTCCATCAGTTAGCTATTGGCAAGTCTATAAGACACAAAAGGTTTGAAAAGGGATAGGTCTCAAAATCTCAAATACAGAAAAATAAAATAAAATTAAATAATACAGAAATGCCACATACTCCTCATCCTCTTCTCTGTTTTTGCCACCTAAAAGGAACAGAATAATAAGTCTATTATATTAGTCTATATAAGATAAAAATTAGGAAAATATAAGGAAATAAATGAAAAGTAAAGATTTTTATAGCTTTTTTTTTCATAAGAAATAATATTCTGGTATGATTGAAAACACTTGTTGGGGATCACTCTTCTTACCTACTCATTTTTCCTTCTGGGAGGCCAGTAAGTAATGATAGATCAGCTTTGCTTTACTGAAAATGGATGTACTTACAAAGTCTCAGTAATTGGAAAGTGCTAAATCTGCTAATACACTCCAAAGTGAGTGTCTCCAAAATTCAGTGATAAACTTGTCGTGAGTTACAATGAGAAAGAGTTTGGTCCTCTTTAAGTACAGAAGAATAGGACTGTTTGTACAATTGTTTTATATAATCATTTTCCTTCCCCTAACTACGTAGTCCTGGAAATAAATGCATAATAATAAATAAAGACAAGTAAATAAATAACACAGCTAGTGTTACAGAGAATCATGGTTAGACCTAAATTGGACCAAATACATGACCTGCATTTAAACAGATCTTGCCAATGTAAGTCTGACTATACAGCACTGATTTTTCCTGTGTCATGCAAGATGGGGGAGAGTTGCACCTTCTCTGTTTTCAGAGCTCTTTGTGGAATTACTGGAGAGCTCCAGCATGAACCTCTGCAGAAAAGAGAAATGTTCTTTGACAGGTAAAGGAAACAAGCAAGCCAAAGCAAAAGAAAGCCTAGACTGCTTAAAAGAAAAAGTCTATGTGATATGGTAATTATTTTGAAGGGAAACTATTAGAAATGGAAATTTCTAGTCTTGATTTACCCTACTGGCACAGAAACAATACAGCAGCTACTTTCTAACTTGATGTTAACATCTAATGCCTTGAGCAGACAAGCATCCTTTCTTCCCTTTACAGTTGGACCAAATTTCCTTCACCCTGGTCTCTCATATGATATCCCTCTTCCTAGAAGGTTGCACCATTTTCATGTTGAGTACCAATTTGATTATGCTTCCCATCCTATCTGACCCATCTGAGCATTTCTTCCCCTCACCTCTGTCCTCGTCACAGCACTCTTATGCTCATCTCATACTCCTACTCCTCCACATTTCAGGCAGGTCTTGTCTTGTCTTCTGCACATCCTGAGAACAGCATGTATGTGGTCGAGCAGAGGTGAAAGGAGAGAATGGGACAGGAGTGGGGCAGGCCAAAGCATTCATCATTTGAATGAAATGTCATCAAATAAGTGTTTTCCAAAGACACAATGCTTTTCAGAGCTGTATCTGATTCTGTGGAGCTCCTTTAAAAGCAGGAGACTCTCCCTGGAACAAGAGTTTGTATACAATATGACTGGCACAGAATGGAGTTAAAGGCCCAATTTCTCTCCAACTGGAGAGTTCTGGCATGAAATCTCCTTCAATTTTAGGTAGACATGCGATGTGAACTGCAGTAATCCAGTGTCCCACATGGAAACAATCAGGTCGGAAACAATCAGGTCTTAATCCAAAACTGGATTTTTAGCTCTATTCCATTTACGTACATTTTAAATCTCCTGGTTTTACCCTGAGAAGGAACAAAATTAAACTGTGAAATTAAACTGTGAAATCTCACAAACTACTGTGAAATTGCAGAATTGTCCTACAGTCACCTTTTAACTCTGCTCCACTACTGCTTCATTTCATGAAAGATCTTGCATAAAAGAGAGAAGAGCAGCTTGAGGAGTGCTGCCCTTAGCAAAACATAGCAGCTGCTAGCGACACGGAGATATTGAGCAGGAACCAACTTCTCAATCCCTCTACATTTGTACCTACCACTGCTGTGGTAGGTACACACAGGTGGGATGAACCTGGAAGTGTTTTTTCCTTAGGGAGTCTCCTTTACAGATGGATCTTCATTGAAAAAAGAGACAGGGCTGAATGAAATCTTTTTGTATACACTTGCTAGTTTGAGCTATAGTTGTTGAGTGGCTGATATGGTCACAGTAGGTATGCAAAAATGTTAATCCAGTCTATTAATTTTTTTGGTTATTGAATTCCTTCCTATTTATTGCATGTGCTTCTCAGGACGAATGGACAGAAATAAATAATATTAAAAAAATAAAAAATAAAGAGGAAAGAAAAAGCAATCAAGCATAGATGGCAAAACCATTCCCGATTCTTCAGAAAAGAGAGTGGTCTCTATCAATACTGAAATATTAATCAGTGATCACTTCATGGGTATTTTGCATTTCAAAAATTCAGAAAGTAATGGTTCTATTATCTAATATTATACTGTTGCTGAACTGATTAAATTATTGAACAAAACAGTGCTGTTAAGGACAGGCAGAGATTAAGAAAAAAAAGAAATCTATTAAAAGTTGCTGGCTAGGAAACTGTAATTAGTCATTACCAATGGGAAAGTCACAGTGAAGATTAGTAAAATAGCGGGGATGTCATGCAAAGTATTTATAACACACACACTGGGCCATCTGCCACAGTAAGCCAAAACAGTGAATGGACAAAAATGCAAAATTAACCCATTTGAAATAACGTGTTCATATGTGACATTAGAGTAAAAGTATGCCTTGTATGTACCTGGTACAGGTGTTCTTAAGGTAATCTTTCCACGTATTTATGTTGCAATAAAACACTTCCTTTAACCATTATAAAGCAATTGCCCCTAAGAATATACATTCTTACTTAATGTGTGTGACTAGAAAGAAACATTGCTTTCAATATTGATGCCAGGAATCATGCTGCTAATTACCTCTATAAATGCTGTTTCATCTGGATATAGAATAAAAGCATGACAGTAAAGGATCCAACACCATGACATATTTTGCTTTCAATATTTTTTTTCTTGGTTAACAACTTCATTACTGCATGTTTTTTGCTCTTCTGAAAGTTACATCCATTTAAAGACAGTCAGCAACCAACTCTGTTCTTTGTGAGTCTCTAATACCTGACTACTTCTCCCAAAGCAAATTCAAAAGCTATTAAAAAGATTCTCCTGTCATGGCAGCTCTGTTCTTCTCACTATGAGTTTTAAGTGATGGTAGGATACATCACAAGACAACCCGATGTGGCAATGCAGCCATTTGTGAAACCTAACTTATGCCTCAGATCAAACAGCAAAATTCTCCTTTTCCATAGGTGTCAGTATTTGTCAGTATTCTGTCCATCAGTGACAGAGTGCCTTCCTCTACTAGTTCGGAGGGCTTAAGCCCTGACCACATGGTGCTAGAAGTGCCATGGTTAAGGCACATGAGGGCGGAGGACTTCCTGTAGTTGTGTAAGTCAAGAAGGAAGATGAGTGTCAGGGCCTGGAAAACCTGCAGAGCCTAGCCATTTGAATACACAACAGGCTCCATTTACTGCAAAATATGGCCATCCCTTGCCAACGTCCTGAACATTTAATCAAGATTCATCTAATTTAATTATAGGCATCAGTGAGACATTTCAGTCATTAAAATGCTTTGGACCATAAAGATCACAGAATCATAGAATCATTAAGGTTGGAAAAGACCTCCAAGATCATCTGACCCAACCATCCCTCTACCACCAATATCACCCTCTAAAGATGGTTAAACACATGACTGAAATGGCACAGTTTAGGCACGTGGGCATGGGTAACCATAGTCTCAAACCTAGTCCCAAATTTGGGACTAAGATTTCAACAGCTGCATCTACAATATTGTTAAGTATTAGTAAACGAAAATATCTACGAAATATTTAGTATAATTTTCCTATTGTGTGCCTCAGTATATGGCTAAAACTTGGTGGCAAGAAAGATTAAAGTCATTTATGAGAAACTTTCTGATGACAATAGGGGTAAAAAAAGGGAATACGCTTGGAAATTTTTATGTTTTAGTGATTTTGTTTGAACTCATCCGATAAATTCCACATTTTTGTGTTACAATAAAATACTTCCTTTAACCAAGTTGGATGGTTCATCAAAACAAGGAAGGAAAACACAGATCAAATACACAAATCAAAATAAATACATCAATATTATAATCTGTGTCAGACTCAAAAGACTGCTTTTATACAACCAATACATATGTCTACCTTTGGAAATGTTTTACAACTGCACGTGGTTATTATCAAAAAGAAAAGAAAAGGTCCAGAAAATGAAAGATTTAGTGAAGTATGGGAAAAAAAAATGAATCTTGCTCAACTTGTGCAAAGTTTTCATTTGTTTCATAACTTAAAGAAGAAAGACAGTTATCAGGAGGAAAAACTGTATCACTACTAGTTATGCTCATTTAGGTATATAGGCATTCAGCACTGAAATGAAGGGAGCTTATGCCTTCTTCAGTACATATGTTTCTTTCAAATCTACCAGCTGGGAGCATTAGCCTGAAGGGGCATGGAGAAAGAATTGTTGCTTTACCACCCAAAGGACAAATGATTATAATGACTACAAATTATTATAATTGAAGAAAATTCTACTGCTTTCCATGCCTAACAGAGTGCAAAGTTGCCTGGCTCTTCCATGCTATGCAGATGAATAGTGTACTGGGGGAAAACAAAAAAAAAGAGAATTAAAAGTACCAGTGCACATGGTTGATGATTTTTAAATACCTAAGGAAAAGTTATTTATGGAAAAAACAAAACTTGACAGCAGAGAACAATAGCATCATTACGCAGGCATTCTATTCTATGCAGTATATTTTATATTTATGTATATTTTACAAAGATACAGGATTTCCTGCTCCCTTTTGAGCCCATGTGAGAACACCACGACCTGTGCCATCAGATCTTGCTATAATCAGCTCATCCTTTGAATGGACATGAGGAAAAAGGGAGTGTACCAACGCTGTCGCTTCGAGACTACAGAATTAAAGGAGCTGAGCTAAAAGGCCATATGCAAAATTTACTGGATCTGAAAACACAACTCTTTGCTCCTAACTGTATGCTATGATCTTGTTTCAAGATTCAAAATTTCACGTTATTAGGGGAAAAGAATACACTGTGTCAACGTGTTGTCTTTTATTAATACCTATGTCCTATGGCATTTGTAGCCACTCAAGGTGAAAAACAAAGCTCAAAATCTAATATATGGAATGCCACTAACTCCAGCATTTTCTGCATATGTATTCTACGTTTACTGATTGTGTTGGATCACTACACCAGGGTTTGCTCAGTTCTGTTGTGCCTTGCTGTGAAGCTGCTGAGAAAGAAAACATAGAGGGGAGGCCACCTGCACCAGCTGGGTGAACTTCCATCAGACAAACTTCTAGTGGTCTGGGTAGCCTCTAGGAGACTCCTATATTGCATGGTTAGGAAAAAGAAAACAAAATAAAACATTCACCATTCCTGTAAGACAGATGCATGAACAGTTCAGTTTTGGAAAAGAAAAAAAAAAAAGATAAAGGTTTTATTTTGTATTTTTTTTCTTTTTAATCGGGAACCTACGGCAAGTAAAAATGCATACTTTTTATTAAAAGCTTACAATACTACATATTGTTACCCGTTAAACGCCTCAGGTTCCAGATAGGAACACGCTCGTTTTGCTCATGTTACAGCAGCCACTAGATGGCGATCGTGCACCTCGAGCACATCTGGAACATCAGGCAGCATCTAAGCCGCCACCCCAGACCGTGCAGGCTGATAACCTCCCATTGAGCTAGCAAAAGGATTGATTTTTCTATTTCCCGGCAAAACGAAGCCGACTTCTGGTGCTAATTTATCTCTGCTGCGCTGAATCCTGAAAGGTATCCTTCCTTAGGATGGTGTTGTGAATGTCGTGCCCATAAAGAAACAACCTCTCTCCTAGCTACAGAAATGTTACCAGCCTTGTTTCTGTCCCTGCTCACTTTCACTGATGAAATCATGAAGCTGAATGGTCCTGAAATGAACACATGGATATTCCCACTGACCAGCCAGCTTTTAGTTTATGTCTCCTCTTTCAGCATTAACACATTTGTAAAACATTGCACACAGTCAGGATTTTCTGGCTATCTTACCCTATTGCTTTGGTGAAATTAGAAGTGAGTAAAAATCGTCTAGAAATGCAATGACAAAATTGCTTGCACTTCTGGGAAGCAGACAGTAGATACGACTGACATTGTGAAAAAGATCAAATCCTGTATGGCTTAATGGGGTTTCTTGCTTGTCTCTGAGTGAGCCATCCGGTCCATTTTACTCTCCCAAACCAACTCGTATCGGGTAGTTTGCCAGCCAGTAGAGATGAGGAGGAATGGAAGAAAAACAAACTATACCAACGCCCTGCTCCTCCTTTGAAACCTCAAGCCCATTGTGATTTATGTGTGACTGAGCTGTGGCAAAGATGGCAAAACAGAACCTGTACAGAGTGCTGACCTGCAACAGAAGGAAAAAAAAACAAAACCAAAAACAAAAAAAAAAAACAACAAAAAAAAACATTCCCAGTCTGAACACAGTATTTAACCAATGAAAGTGCAGTAACTTTGAACTACTGGTGTTTACTCGTGATGTTATTGATTCTTCATTCTGAAAATCTGCTTCCTTGAGAGAAGATAAAGCATCTATGTATGAGAAGATACTATACAAGGAGACCATGTGCAGAAAAAAACAATAAGGAGACAAAGAAACACTGCAAATATAAGTGCTAGGATCGATGCAATTTGTTCTACACATGTGGTAATGGAAAGATAGAAAGTCAGAGAAATTTCAGCAAAAGTTTTGATGGATGGACTTAATTACACTATTTGCAAATACAACTTTGGTCACTACTGAGAAGTGTTAGCTTGCTAATATGAATGTAGTAATGTTTGCATATATATTGGCTGCACATGGTAAATAGGAGCATTGCAGTTCATACTTACTTATACCATTAGTATCTTACAAGTGATAGTGCCTGTGCTCCCTGATTTAGTATTTTATGTTTTAAAATCTGTTTTACGTTTGTAAACAAGTCCATGATGTAAACCAGACAATCATTTTTCAAAATGACTTTAGGTGTGAATATATATGGATATTTAACCAGCATTTAGCATTCATATTTGCTTTTCTTTAATACTTTTTTGATTAAATTGATTTGATTTAATACTTTTTTGATTAAAATGCTTCTCATCTAAATGGTCATGAATAAACTGACAAATAGAGATCCAGAATGTCAGCAGAGCTCAAAAGCTGGTTTTATGTGCATAAGTACAGTCTGCTTTTCCCTTTTTGCAGTCGCACAGCTGTAGTGCTAATATACACTCTCATAGAATCACAGCTTTTTTGTGTGTGGCAACTTTAAAAAATGTACTGGCAGTTGATGAGGATCAAGGAAATGCTGAACTGTGAATTGCTCACACCTCGCACACCACTACCTGGAAGCTTTGCAGTACAGTCAACAACTCCCACCTCTACTTCTCCCTAGAGAGTCTTTTTAAGGAGGCAGCTTCTCCCAGATCCCTACACTCCCATCCTCAGCAGCACTGGCAGAACTTGAGGCTGGAGCCTGGAAGTAGGACACTGCCGTAGCTGGTAGCTGTGCTCTGACTGAGGGCTCGACTCACCTATCCCTGACAGGCATCCAGTGCTACCTGAAACCCGAGGCAGAGCCCAGCTGGCCTCCAGGCTCTGGTCCTTTAGGGTCTTTTGAATTCCAGGAGAGCAGTCTAGAGCTAAGCACAGTGAAATTATGCCAAATACAAAACCCATCCTCCTCTCAGGAGAAACATCTGTTGTGCAGCATTAAGATGGAACAGTTTCAAGGTGGACATCTACCTGCATGTGCTATTCTGGTAAATCCCATGGAATCATCACAGAGGAGTCAGGGTCACCAGCAAAGACCAGGCGCTCCAAGCCACGTGCTTGGACAAGCAGCTTGGACTGGATTCATGCAGCTGGCTTCAGGAAGTACTAAAACTGAGTATGTTTTTTCCCTATCAAGCCCTAATAAAACTCACTTTCAGACCTAGAAAGCAAGAATAATCCCTAGGCCTTGCTTTTAAAACTGACAAATGCTGTGAGGATGGGCCTGCCACCACCTCAGTCGTTCTAAGGAAGTGTCTCTGATTTAAAGTACAGTCACAGAAGAGAAAATGACTGCTACAGTAAATGTTATGACAAAATAGTGTAACATAAAACATGTTAAACAGAAGAAGCTCTATAATTTATATTAACTTATTCCTTTGAAAATGAGCCATCTTTTTACAGGACTGTTTTTTCTTCTTTTAAAACACATTATGTATGTAGATGCCTCTAAAACTGTACAGTAAAAGTGACAGTCCAAAACTCAAGCATTCAGAAAATCACACATTGTTACATTTAAAATTTAAGAAACACATAAAGGGTTATCATATCAAACCTGAAAATTTGAAGAATGATCATGCTACAGACATTACGTATTTGGATTGTCATTCAGTCACATATTAAATATTAGGAATGTCTATTAAAATCAAGATAGTGATGGATCCCTTTGTTAGAGAGAAAACTAAGTATGCAAATCTTTCTTGACATCAGGCATGTAAATTCAGCATTGACTTTCATACTGTCAATCAAAACCGTTCACTTTTTGCATCAATTTTTTTTTCCAATAGTCAGAGTAATCCAACTCGTTTTAAGAGCAGTCATGAAACAGCAAAGATAGCATGTATCATGGTGTCAACTAACTTGCTTAACTAATAAAAAATGCACCTGCTTTGTAAGAATAAAGAAGTCATGTACTGAAGTGTGGACAAATGAGACCACAGAACACAGATTATAGAAACATTTCCATATCTAGCATGACCACGATGATGTTTTACTCAAAAGCAGAGTTAAATAAGAACCATGACTGTACATTTTACATATGAGTAATTATTTCATTGTGTCTTCAGGCTGGCCAACTGATAGCAACTCTCTTGAAAGCATGAAAATGGATGAAAGCAGAAAAAGTTCACTAAAAGAAAAAAATGTAGGAGCTACTGAAAACATGCATAAGTGATTCAGCTGAACAGAATAATAACTGGGGGCGCTGGCAACGCACAGAGTGCATAAAATTGTGTGCATATTTGGGAAATATGGTTTACAAGAAGTTACTTGACCTAAGTGGAGCATTAACAATGTAGTATTTATATTAACAATAACTGAAGAATCAGAGAAGCTCAAGACAAAAGGCCTTACAGGAGAAGTAGGCTGGTACAGAAGAGAAGAAAAGAAAATCATGTCTACGAAGTGCTATAAAAGCTCTTGCAAGTGATTTTGAAACCTACTGGAGTGTATTTTATTTGACCTCCATGACAACGTGTTTCATTATTTCCAGTGGCAGTGCAACTCCCTCATCCTGAAGTTTCAAACTGTCCAGCCAATCATCAATTTAAAAAGAAAAAAAAAACTCACAACAGTACAAATATTTAACAGAGGAAAAAACCTCCCCATCCCCAGCAGAGGCTGAAAGAGACAAAGGTGAACCAAAGAGAGCTTTTAATTTACTATACAAGAACCCGTGCTTTTGATTGTGTGTGGGAAGTGGTTGCTCAGTCTGATAATAAGTAACAGCAGGTTAAGTACACAGGAAGGTATTCAAGGACGAAATTCCACAGTGTATCATTTCAATAGCTTTGTAGGCTACATTATTTATTTTACCATAGAGCAGGAGACTCAACAATTTAAAGGAATCTAGACAACCAAATCTATGACTCTGCCCTAAAGCTCTCTTTCAGTGTCATTCAGTGATTCCTCTGGGCATCGCTTATGGATTGTATGCATTTCTCTGAAGATATAATCCCTCCCTTAAAATGAAAAGATCAGCCCGTTCCTCTTTCAAAGATAACATTTTCAAAAGCAGTTGCATGAAATTCAGTCCATCCTGCAATCAGTGATAAAATAGCCATCATCTTAAATCAGATACGAATCAGGCCAATGTTGAATGCATTTGAAGATGCTTCCCCATAGCATCCTAATTTAATTGCATCTCCTCCTTGCTGCAGGTATAGTGTATGTCTGAACAAGCCTTTCTTCTTTTTTTTTTTTTTTTTTTTTTTTTTTGCTTAAGTTTCACTTGAGAACAATGACAACAGTAGAAAAGCCCAACTAGCAAGATCTGCTGAATACTCGGTGGCTAGAAATAAGACAGTAGCAGTACTTAGCTCAATGCATTTCTGGAAGGAAAAACAAAACAAAACAAATAAAAAACAACAGTAAAGCTTGTAAAGAAGCTCGAAAGCCAAGAAGGCATTATAAAACAGATCCATGTGAGAAATCTCATTAGCCTCTACACATCCGAATAACAGGAACAAATATACAGTGCTAAATGCATCTTAAAAGACTAGTGTTATCTGAGGAGACAAAATATTCAAACGGCAGAAAGGAGCTCTGTGACTGTTACAAAAACAAACAAACAAAAAAACACAACAAAAGACAGTCACTCAATGACCCATTTAGCCATTAATGAGTATTCCCTGGTATCTGCTATATGCCACTGAAGGTAAAAGAATTTACTCTGTCGATGTGAGAGTGAGAAGCTTGTCCACTAGCTTAATGTGTTACGGAGGAGGAGGAGCAGACAGGGAGAAGTGGTTTAGTATGCTGCTAGCTCACTGAACCCCACAGCACTTCTGTGAGATAAGTGTAGTATTAATCCCATTTCAGAGATGGATATAATAATTTAGAGACTCTAAGACCTTCCTCAAACAAAAAATAGAAGCAACGTCTAAAATGGGATTGTAACTTAAAGGTTTCTGATTTTAAAAGAGGGATTAGATTTTCAAAATTTTTGTTCTTTAGCTGGATGTTCACAGAGAATTAACCCAAATTTATTTAATAAAAAATATACAGAGATACCAGGAAGAACAGACAACTACTTTTTAGTTCTCCTTCAGAAAATGAAAGGTTGACTTGAAAAGAAAAGCAATTCTTGTAACATTTCACTTCTTTTATTCTTGACTGTCTCAAATAAAGTGTTTGCATGACCAGAGATCTACTGGTTATCAAAAGAATTCTTTCAAGACTAGCACTAATAGACTAAGCAGCTGCCAGTTTTATTTGGAGATGAAAATCAAAACCTTTTGGCAAGAACAGCTCTATAAACTGCCAGGTATTTGGGGGGGGAGAGAGAACTTTCAAAGTTTTAATACACTCTGTTTAAACCTTGTTTTCAATATTATCTCCTTCTGCAGAAATCCTTTCTGATGTTTATGTTCTACTGGAGATAGTTCAACACACCCATAAGAGAAATTTCCTGGACTTTTCACTGTCAAATCAAATTTTTTTTTTCCTCAGATATGCCTTCTCTTTTTTCTCAGCATAAAGTTTTCCTGCAAAGATGTTTATTCTCTGTGTATATGTATGTCAGCTCTGTGCTTTGACTCAAAGACACTTTAATTTCTTGTAGACCTATGATATTTAACATATTTTTCTTCAAAGCTTTTTGCTAAAGAGGAAAATATGGCATTTTGTACTGAGCCACATGAACATGAGGTTTGAAAAAAAGGGACCGTGTGTGAAAAAAATGAGTTTTGGCATTGCTCAGTGAAAGAGTTTCCCAAGAAATACAGATCAGACCTACCCCCAATAACGTTTTATCAATAGATGAGCTAAACAGACCTCATTCCCCATGTGAAAGCAATTTTCAGTTGGTGAAACGAAATTAGGGCTTTTGGACATGAAGGCACAAACAAGTGACGTGTAAATCCGGAGATGATGTTCTAAATGTCGTTTTCTTTTCAGTAACTACTTTTTTGCCCACTTTGACCTGAAAAAGATGTCTAGAAGTCTCTTCACTGAACTTTAAGGCACCTCTAATTATCTACCATTTACTCTGGAGTAAAAGCATACATGAGGACAGCTACTGCTGGCATTTATAATCAACACAGCTTGTTATCCTCAGTAATTTGTCTGCAGGTCCTACCATGGCTTAGATAGGGTTTTATGTTGTTATGTTCCCATGTTTTTCAGAACAGGAAACAAATCCTGATCCTAACTTGGAAGCTCTGCCAACAAACTCGGGTGTTTTTTTCAAAGAGAAATCTATGTTCACAACTTTAGAATTGCACTGCCCAAAGTCAGGCATGTGAGCTGACGTTCTGAGAGCTAAAACTAGTTCGATTCTTTGAGATGCTGATGGAGACAAGCTCTAAATTTTCAATCCTGGCCTGAATGCCAGTGCTTGAAGCCAGATGGAATTTTAGCATTCCTTTAGTAGAGACAGAGTTAGATCTCTGGTTCTGCAATTCGACAATTGAAGTCCCTGAAAAACACAAAAGATGTTGGGAAAATAGTAGATTGATCAATATGTTGTTTTCAAATAACTTATTAAATTGCCTGCCACATTAAAAATAAAGCTAGAGATTGATTCTGCAAGATGCAATCAGAGAAGAAAACACCACTGTTTCCAGACCCATTTATTTTACAGCATCTGGGAGACGGGCTTCCTAAATGAAGATGAATACAACAGAAAATCTCAAAAAAAAAAAATCATGCTTTCAAAACTGACCATTAGGCAGATCTGTCTTGTACTGGCATTAAAACCTTTTCCTGCGACTTTCCCTAGGAACTTGTAGAAGTACCAGTTAAATGCTTTTAGCAGGATTAATGTGCTTGGGTCAGAAATAGAGGGGAAAAACTGCTAGTAGTTAGTAGCAAACACTGAAATAACTGAGAGAACTGTAGAATTCGTCCAGCAAGAGCTGTTTAAAAGCAGATGAGATAAGTATCTGTAAGTAGTGATGGTAAGTAGAGGTGACTTAATCTTGGAGAGGCCACGCAATGAGCTGGACCCTCAAATAAATTTGAGGCTCAAGCTAGTTTTCTTCAAGTTTTTTTTTTTTTCCTTTTTTTTTTTTTTTCAGCATTAAAGATTTCTGTGTCACAAAGAACATCTGAGACTGAGGCCCCTTTACCTGCAACTATTGTCTTCCTTGATAAGGAAGACATTCCTTATACTCTCATACTTAATCCTGACAGCAACATTCAAAATCAAAAAGAAAAATATTTATCTCCAGTCACCTGATAATATTGTAAATTATTATCTGTACAATGAACAGAAGATGGAAAAGGTATGTGATGAAACCTGCATTTGTGGGGAATTCAAGTGATAAAGAACTTCGCTGACTAAAAATGTTCAAGAAATTTTTTTTTTTTTCTTAACTATTATAGCTAGTGGCTTCAAACAGCTACCCAGCTTCTCTCTATAGTGCTGACAATGCAAATTATTTGGCCTGGCAAGATTATGGCTTTCTTGTCTAACATCCCATTATTTGCCATAAGAGCAAAGGAAGCTTTGCAAGGCCATCTACTGATCTATCACAAACAACAACAAAAAAAATCTGTGGAAATTATGGCTGGAAAAGGACGAAAGAGGAAATCCTCTTAAGTTTTTCATAGTCATGTAAAACCAGTACAAAGTCTCATCCTTAGTAATTATATATATATATATATATATATATATATATAAAGTGATATTAACATGCATAAAGAAAATTGTGTTTGTTAAGGACTGGTCCAATGAGGTCCTTTTCTCTGAGTGGGAGCATAGTATAAGAAAAATAATATGTAGCAATAGTAAGTAAAGAACCAAAAACTGAAGTGGCAAATATTAGTATTGTTACATTATCATTCCCTAATTGTAGTTGTAAATAATTAAGATTCCTACAAAGAAATAAAAATTGTCACATATAAATCTATGTAGTTGCCTATAGTTACACAAAACTATCACGCTCATTTCCTTTTCATCAAAATCTGCATGTTGACCAAGACGATAAGCATGTTATACTCTTTACAAGCCAAAAACTTAATTTGCAAAATATTTTTGTTGGAAAGCTAATGGAATGAAACTTAATCTGCTTTCTGACAGGTAACTAAAATAAAATAAAATAAAATAAAATAAAATAACTAAAATAAAATAAAATAAAATAAAATAAAATAAAATAAAATAAAATAAAATAAAATAAAAAAAGCCTCTCTTAATTTTAAAATGAGTTGTTTGACCATAATCATCAGGTGTTGACATAGCCCTTCATATGCTTGGATTTCTCCAAATGCTGCACATAGACTCTACAAATTAAAGAGTTCAAAGTGCAAAAAACAGCTTGCATTTACGTTTCATCTGGAAAACGGTTGTAGGAGTGATGGCATAAAGCCAAGTTCCACTACTTCTAAACTGGCTAAATCATATTCTTCAGTAAGTATCTTTTTTTTTCCCCTTTTTTTTTTCTTTCCTATAGGAAGCATTCATGAGTCATGGGTTGTAGATCTGACTTCTGCTGAAAATGGTCATGTGAATCCCATTTCTAACACTGAATCATCTGGCAGAAGCGAAGCGTTAAGCTTACAAAGGAACCTTATTTTTATTACACCGGTTAGGGTGCAGGGATGTAAAGTAACACTGTGAATAAATAAAATGTCACTCAGGCCGTGATTTGGTGATAAATTAACTCTAGCTGTAAGGATCTGAATACTATGGTAAAAGCATCACATGACAAGAGGTACTGCCAGTTAAAAAATACCACTTTTTGATGGTTTCACTTTGAACCAAAAGCTTGTATACTGCAACATGTATTGCCTGTCTGCACCCCAACTTGTTCCAGAGTAGGTATTGTCTGGTTTCCTACCTCCCACGTAAAGGTATTAGGTGTACATTCAGTACCACATACCTCTGTGACTCTGACAGTAAGGCATTCATGTATCCTGCCTCGTCTTAAACAATCTGTACTACAAGTCGTAACACAAGTCAATCCACAGCCTCAGTCTGTTGCAAGCCAGCACTTCTGAGAGCACTTATGTTGTCAAGCAATGTGGCTCCTGTTCCCTGATGTGTTCCCATGGATGTGCCTGTACTCTGTGTAGCTCTCTCCAGTCTATACATACCCCTAATACTATTCCAAATAAGCTCATATCTTCAACATCCTCCAAAAGTTGGCATTTCCTTATGCAATATACATCTTCAATACAGGATTATGAAACCACAACCCTGGTGGGCTGTGGCAACATGAAAGCGACAGTGTTCACAGGAACTTCACACTGAATAATTCCATAAAATGTTTTAGTTGTGTCTTGGGGCCATAAAGGTGACTCATGGGGTCCAGTGGGGATCAAAACCAACCACTGTACAAGTGAATACACAACAATTCTGCTCTAGGAGGGACTAGGCCTGAGCAGTTTGAACATGAGTCAGTCAACATGGGAAGAGTCTACTGGAAGAGTGTTGCCATCAGGTTGCTGAAGGTGATCCTTCCCCTCTACTCAGCCCTGGTAAGGCTACATCTGGAGTATTGTGACCAGTTCTGGGCTCCCCAGTACAAGAGGGGCATGGAGCTACTAGAGAAAGTCCAGTGGAGGGCTACGAGCTGGGCCTGTTTAGCCTGGGAATGCTGAGAAGGGATCTTATCAATGTGCACAAATACCTTAAGGGGGGTGTCAAGAACATGGGGCCAGACTCTTTTCAGTAGTGCCCACCAACAGAAGAGGCAACAGGCACAAAAAGAAACACGGGAAGTTCCACATGAATATGAGAAAAATCTTTACTGTGAGGGTGATAGAGCACTGGAACAGGTTGCCCAGAGAGGCTGTAGAGTCTCCTTCTCTGGAGATACTGAAAAACCCTGGACGCAAATCTGTGCAACGTGCTCTAGGTGACCCTGCTTGAGCAGGGGGCTTGGACCAGATGATATCCACAGGTCCCTTCAACCTCAACCCCTCTGTGACTGTGACTCTGTGACTGTATCGTGTTATTTGTGGACCAAAAATCAACACCAAACAGATTATTTTTGTTAGTGTAAATCCTGTCTCTGTCTGAATTCCACAGTTCACACGTTGTCACATCGTATGGCTCACCTGCGCTACACATCCAAATGACACAAGGCTAAGTACTTAAAGGCAAATACAACCTCTAGGAAGTAGTAGGAAGTTCCCAATTTCAGGTTGCCATAATACAGAAGATACAGAGGGCAAGTATCACTATGCACTTGTCTCCAGCCATAGTAAGAAGTGTAAAAGGCAATATTGGCATTAGAACAAGTGGCCATGAATATGAGGTAAGTGTATTGCAGGTGTTTTCTAATCACTACGGAAATGAAGTCCTGAAAGTGTTTTACATTTGTTTTGCCTCTTCCATTCCTAAGTTTTCCAGCTGAGACTTCACATTTTTATGAACAATGCACATTTGGCACAGTTCCCTGTAGTCTTGAGAAGGAGTGGACAATAGCATCACCCGCCAAGGTTCCTTCCAGTTGTGTTGCACTGTCATGAAAAGCGATGTTTTTCACATCAGTAAATGTGATGATATAAATCCCAAAGAAAAACCCTCTGAATTCAACAGCCATGTTTTGTTTGTTTGTTCCGTTTTGTTTCTTGTTTTCCAAATTAATGCAGGGCTAACCCTCAATTAGCAAATAATACAAAAATGTTAATTATTTCACTTTCATTGGCTTCCTGACAGGGGAAATTTCTAAGAATGCATCTAATTAGATTGTGCAGGAAGGATTAACACTGTGCTCTGTTGTGGAGGTTCTCAGTAATGGGGCTAATGCTACACAACGGCTAGAGAAGGTCACCTTTTGGTTCTGAAAATGGTTTTGTTACAAAATACCCGTTTACTCTGAATAGCACTGAAATTCTCCAGAATAAATTCTTCCTAAATTGCACCTTCCCCATTGTGCCTGAGGACACTGTGGACACAGTTGCAATCCTGCATCTTTCACAGTACATGAATTACTTAAAAAAGTAATATTATCCCCCATGCTTTAGTCAAGAATGTTCACTACAGCAGCCCTAAACATTTGAACACTTATTAATCGCAAAACTGGTGTCAGCATAGTGGGTAAAATCTATTGCTGATTTAATATTTAACTGAAATGAAGGACTGCTTAAGGACCAGAAGGAACTAAACATAAATTTAGAAAAAAATAAACAAATCATAGCTCTTGGAGATACCAAGAGTTTCCAAATCCCTAAAAGCATATGTGTTATGGATTTCATAGCACTTCTAAGGAATGAATGAAATCAGAAAGCATCTGGAGAAAGACAAGCTGATGCAGACTAACTAGTGTGGTATGATAACATAAAGCATCGTATCTGACAAATCTGGCAAAATATTTGAGAAGAGAAAAGACAGAAGGCAGATAGGTGTGAAGCAACTAACATAGTCTATTTTGATTAGGATTAAGATGCTTGTGAAATTACTGTAGAGCAGGTTAAACAGCTTTAGTAAATGCACTGCAGAAGCAGCACTCTTCACTGGATAAAAGACTGACCAGGTAAAAGACTGCAAAAACTAATCTGATTGTGAAATAACCATACAGGCATCCACTAAATGAATCCCACAAGATTTCAAGAGCAAATATTTAAAAACAGTACCCTCCCTCAATACTCCAAACTTTCTTCAGAATTTCTCTGAGAGAATTTAGTGCCCCAATTACCTCAGTCAACAACCTTAGCTATTTCCAGACCATTTATCATCTTGATATGTGAATGTCAGTGGGATACATATCCATGTCTATGCTATAATAATGGTAGAATGCTGACTTATTAAATGGCTTCCATAATATGCATTTTCCATTCACTGCCACTACCCCTCTATGAATCACCATTATTGGTCCATTGTTCTGAATAAGATACCAAGGAGTAAAAGAAAACATCCAGGTAATAGCAGAATTATGATTATGTATGAACTCCAAAAAAAGGAAAATACGAAAAAGAAAACATAGATAGAGGCTGTTCCAGAGAAGAGGATTAAATAGTAATACAAGTGAATTTTTTTGTTGTTTGAGAGATGATAATAAACATATTTAATTAATTGTAAATTAGCCTCAGAACTGTAAGTGCAATGCCTAAAAATAAGGAAATGTCAGATGAAAAGCAAATATAAGAAAAATATATCTAGAGTGTAGCAAAGTTGGCTAATACAGAAAGATATGTAAGTAGTACACATACCGCTATAAAAAACCATTCAAAAGCTGCCACAGGCAGGTAATTAAAAGAAAATAATACTATAGTTTATCAGAAGAGACACATAGAAGTCCTGTTGTGACCAATCTATTTTACTTAAATTTGTAAGCCCCTGGGTAACTTCTGTCAAGGTGAATCAGTGTTGTATAGAGTCAGCTCCTCTAGAAATAGAATAGTTTACTGAAGGTTTTTCTCCTGTACACATCGACATAGCATCTCTGCTGTATGTATGACCCTGCCCCACTGGTGACTGACAGGGTCTTCTGACAGGAAATTTGCTGTTTTCACTTCTTTTGAAATATCTGCAATAATTTATTTCAATTCTTAATTCTTTCATTAATTATAAAAGTATATAACTTAGCTGGAAACCTGGGCCAGGTATTGCAGCTGTTTAAATTAAGTGCCAAAATTTTGAGCTTAGTTACTGCAATTTTCACAAAGGAGAGAAAAAGGTGATAATATTGTGTGGTTTACTCCTTTTCAGATGCGAAATAAGACTCTAAATGAAGGGTTCACAATAATTATGTATTTTTAGTAGGCATAAACTGTGGTCTAAAATGAGGCAAAGTGCTGCTCATTATGGTAACCCTCTATGTGGCGGTAGCGCAGTTCTGATGGAAAAGTAGAAGACAACCTTTTAAAGGAGTGTTTATTGAGAGTGGAAAATGCTGATTACAGTATGGGAGTAGAAGCATCTTGACACTTTCCAAGATGACCTGTCCCACCTTTGGCGGAGATGGAATAGCATGTCTTCAAAAAGTCTTCAATTCTGCTAAGCATTAGGGAGACATCCAAAGCTGCCTGTACCACTAAAAAGTCTGTCCATTGAAAATAACTACAGAGATTTTAGGAAAAATAACAATTATTTGCATATCCAAACAATTCACAGCACAAAAATGTCCCTGTGGCAAAGAAATCAAGATCTATTTCCCAGCACTGTGCCCCAAATACAGAAAAATATGGAAGTGGCAATTATTCATTAGATGTTATATTTATTCAGATCACCTACTAGATTTTATAAGATCTATCTCCCAGTTTGATCATAACCAGAATTTATGATCAATGTAAAGAATACATACAGTATGTAATGTTCATAGATCACATGCTTTTATTCTTTCAAGTGATTTCTATTCTATTTCAGTTCCTATGAGAAGGACAGGAACTGGAATTGCAGTCTTACAGTTACTTGAAGCAGTATTTCAGCAGTTCACAGAGGATCCAAAGTATTATACTAATCTTTTAGCTTGTAACCAAGGTCTTCTCTGAATACAGTGCATAATAGATCTTGTGCAAGAATTTCTTCACGTGACATCTTAATGACAGTTTCTACAGTACAATACAGGAGCTACTGAAGGTACCCAAGAACAGTAGGGAAAAGACACTTAGGAAAAGAAACATACGATCTTTAAATATTGAGTTACAGAATAATAAATTGAGATTGTGCACTATTTACTGAAAAAGGCATTTTTCAGTAAATAGACACATTTGCCACAGGGCAATACAGAGTGGCAGCACGTGAAGCCAGTCACCACAGATGTGCTGAAGATTCATACCTAAACTTCTGCTATCTGTGTGTTACCCCCTCTAGAGTGACCATCTGTGATCCAGATTGTCTGGAATTGCATTATTCCCCCTTATTCCCTAGCAGAAGTGGGAAAGCCAAGTGCAATCTGGCCCTGTGTTATCAAATCTTAAATCAAAGATGATTTGGTAAATCACTCTAATTACAATAGCAGAGGGGCATGTTGCATGACTATCACAGATTGTATTCACAGTGAGTTTTTGCTTATTTCAATCAGCTTTACAAAAATGCTGTTTAGGATAAAATAATCAAATCTCAGAAGGCACAGTAAAACAACATGTCCCATGCTTTATGCAAGTGTTGAAGGTCAAAGCTTGTAAAGTGGTCACATACTGAAGCTCTTGTCTGAAAGTGAAAATCTTCCACTGAGAAAACAATTACCTCTATTACCCAGTAACTGCAGCTTTCATTATGCAGAGCTATATTGTCTTAATGGCACGGACTGATAATTACACTGATAGGATCTAATTTTCTTGGTATGGAATGACAGGTTTCTAATTGTCTAATTCCATGCTTTGCCCATTGGCTAAGAGTTTTCTGCTCCATAGTGCAGCTGAAATCAGTCGTGCCTTCGGTTTCAGGGCAGTGCGCACTGCTGTCACACCTGTAACTCCTTTATTTTCTCCTGTAGTTCTCTTTCCTTGCCAGACTGCGAGTTGTTGAGCAGCTATCCATGCACAAACAGCTACTGTCTTTGACACAAGTCTTTCTTAAATTCCCATGCATAGTGTATGAGTGGGAACTCTCACGCACTGCTGGGATGGAAGGTTTGTTTTGCTTGAAGCAGCTATTTCTATTCATTTTTTTAGTAAATCCTCATTAAGGAGATGTGTATTTATTTCCCTTTGACTATGGCATGCCTAGCACACGTGCTCCCTGATTGCTTTATTTAGCCTCTCAAAGTTACCTGACCCTTTGGTTAGCATTCTGCATTAGAGGAACAAGAAATGTCACTGTAGATAATAGACTTGAGTGTTTAACTCATGCTTCCCATAGGAATTATAAGTAAACCATAGCAGCAGTACAAAAGCAAATATCCTCCTCTGCCTTCACAGACTGCGTATCGTCTCAGAATCACACTGGGAGGCTTTGCTATGCTGGAGCAGGAGCAGCAGAAAGTAAGCATGAGGTGGGCACCTGTGGAAACAGTATTTGCACTGCATTTAACTCCTAACTGGAGCTAGTGGGCACTGACACACAGAAGACTCACGGGCAGCAAAATGTGAAGGCTTCCCAGAGGCTCCCTTTGGGAGCCTGGGTCCTGCAGGGCCAGTTGCAATGTCACCAGCACCACATTCCCCAGCAGTCTCCGTTCCAGGACTTCTTAAAACCATATGCTGGAGCAAATAAACCCTCTTGAGACATAGATAGGGCAGAAGGGGTAGGGATATCTAGCTCAGTGAGAAGCCAGCACTACTGCTGGTGCAAGTGAGCTCTACTGAACTGTAGGTTTTCTCATTATTATGCTTGTGATCTCCTTGTGATCACAGGGAAAAAGTTACTTACACAGAATTTAAGCCTATACTGCTTGAGATAAATTAAGAAACAGTGCATGAAATTCCATGTCAATAAGGGATTGCTATGAGGTGATATAACTTAAAGTGGAAAAAGGTATAAAGATGTAACTAAAGCTTGCATTTGACCTGCCTCCATTTTCATTTTCTTCTAACATTCTCATAAGACTTTTCTCTTCCATCCCTTCACCTTATGACCAGCAACAGTTTATGGCCTTCTACTTAACATCAGCAAGTACGTTGTTTTAACACTGCCATCCCTATCACACAAATACTTATCAGAAGGTATATCAGAAAGAAAACTGAAAAACAACTACTTTCAAAATAAAATCTAACCAAAACATTTTGGTTCTCTGTGCGAACCATTCTCTCACCCTTCCCAGGTACAAAAGAGAATGAAAGAAAGAACAAGGCACAGAGCACAGGTGCTAGGCAGGTCAATGCTTTCCGTGCAGGATACTATATCGACACGACTAATAAATATATCAAACTATACATAGTAGAACAGGATGGACACCAGCAAAGATCCACAATTACAAACATAATTGAGATCATAGGAAAAAAAAAAGAAGTACAGTTTTCTGGAAAGCCTTTCTGGAAAGTTGTTTTATTCCCTTACAAAACCAACTACTTGGCTGTTGAAACTAACACCTAATACCCTGGAATGCCAGGGGAAGTGTGTTCCAGCAAATTCTCTTAGCAGCAGTAAAGTTTTCTTCGACTGTCAGTACAAGACAACTGTACTAATCTATTCACATTAGTTTCACCTGACTGCCTGGTTTAATGCAGGACTCAATTACTGTGGGATTAGCACAGCAATAAATTAAAATTCTGGAGGATTGCTCAAATTACTCTTAAGTTCCCAAAACTCTTATGACTTCCCACAAACCATTTGTTAGTGTAACAGAACTATTATTTGTGCTATTTGTTGTTTGTTTATAAACCATTAGTTAAAAAAAATAGAAAAGGTCTTAGTTAATGAGGCAACTAAAATGGCATCATTGAGGAAAGTGGCAAGTACACAGAAACACTGAATGGCTAATGGAGTTAGCTGGAGCATCCCACTATTTTTTTTTTTTTACTCCAAATTCAGGCCACTTATTTACTTGTAGTGTATTTAAGATACAGTCCTTTCTAATCAGCTGAAACTTTCTCATGAAAGACTCTTTGCTAATACATTCCTTGATAAAACTTAATCTACATCACACACAAAACAATTCAGAGGCAGGGAGAGACTGAAATTTTTCAAGAAATATGCTCCCAGATAAGAGTCTGATCATTCGGCATTGTGTTCCCTTCAAGTGAAGAAATGACTGGGTTTCTCCTTTCCACATACATCTATAATCCATGCAACTTCACTGACCTACATTAGAGAACCTCTCTTTTAAAAGGACACTGCTTGTTTAAAGTGGAATTGTCATACTAAAGAACAAAATTGAAATAAACTGAAGATTTTCTGAGAAAAAGCATCAAGGAAAATATAGCTCAATAATTTTGGATCATGACAAGATTCCCTAAGATGTTGTTTGGAATTGACATATCAAGAAGATTTCTGGGAGAGGAAAACTTGATCTAGAAGATACTATCCTGTATCCTGTAGTCTGTAAAAGATATAATACTAACAAAGAACACAAAACAGCATAAAATAAGATTAACAGAGATTCCGACACTTCTAGACTCACATGATGGCTAAAATTACACATTCTGCTGAAGAGCATAATGCAATATCATGTTAGTGGGCAAAATCCTTGTAGAAAGAAGGTCATTATTGTGCTTTCTGAAGCTAAGCCTCTGTGCAAACTCAGTTTGGACCCTCAGTAAGGGGAAGAGTGGCTAAACAGTGAATGGAATTAAAGGTGACCATGAAGAGAGAGGAGTGTTGTGTCAAAAAGTGTTATTTCATATTTTGTTAAAACTGAATATAATGTACATACACTTTTTTTTTTTTTAATGCAGGAAGGAAGAACAGGTTTAGAATCATTAAGAAATGTTTGGAGAACAGAAAAAAAATATAAATAAGAGTAAAGTCAAACAACACTCAAGAATGTAAGTGCTAAAATACAGCACAGATATTTATAATGAAAGAAAACACTACCCAGTGACCGTGGTAGCTTGGTATTATTTATCTTCTGTTATCTTTTGTTCAGAGAATAAAAGTGTCAGAATAACTAGGGAAAAATAAAGCAAAGGACAATGACCATTCCTCCTATACTATGACTGGAGGTTATTCACTTCACAGCCAACAAGACTTAGAAAAAACTGTCAAGCCAAAGAATAAATAATATATAGAATTAATACTAAGGCCCATAGGAACTTGTGAGATAATTTAATCCAGAACTAAACTAGAAGAGTTTAGTATTAATTTGCATAGCAAATGAAAAGCTGAGATTTTCAACAAATGATTCCCGCGTCAAATCAAGTACTTTCTCTTTGGGCTCTGGCATGGTTTTAGGAGAGATATCAAGTGTTTTCATTTCAAGACTTTCTGATGGTCATTTCTATAGGTAGTGAAAATTAGTGATAAAAAAAAAATCATGTTTTCCTAAATTACATTTGTCTAGGTTCAACTTCCAGCCACTGTACTGCATTAGTACTTTTAATGCTAAATAAATAGAAACCCCAAAACAAAAATGAAACCCCTAAGGCCTTCTGTCATTAAACTCTTTCTGATGGGAAACTAAACATGGCCTTAGTATGCAAGTCCTTAAGAAGCTGTAAGCACTGAAAACACTATTGTGCCTTAGGCCTACAGAGGGATTTACTAGTTTACTCCCTTTCACCTTGTTTGTTTTATCTAAGGAACAATCTGAACTTGTTTACCTCATTTACACAGCCATAGCTCCTTGCCCACAGTGCTCACATCCTTGTAACTCAAATCATTTCCCAAGAGGAAAAGCACAACAAGGAACCTAAACTGCTCTGATCTTGTGTACACAGGGCAAACAAACCACTTTCTTTAGTCCTTTGTGGTCACCAAAAATCTGTATCATCTTCTGAAGCTGCCTATTCAAAGGCAGTCTAAGTCTAAAATAGGTTTATTTACATGGCAGGGTTTAGCTAGGCAGCAGTGTCTGCAGGGCTTGTGGCAGCAGGCAGCACACGAGCATGGACACCCCCAAAGGGACTGTGGCCCATGGCTAAGCCCATTCTGAATCAGAGGACATGAATAAAGAAGGAACAACAGAAGAAGAGGACAAAACAAGGAGAGGCAAGAAAGAAGTTACTATGAATCCATCACGGCTTCAGTGCCCCCCCCCCCACCTCAGAAGCAGGCAGAAGCAGGGAAGTGGCAGAAGCAGGGATTGGGGATGAGGATGTTGGCCTGAGAGGTGTGCTGACTGAAGTTGAGACAGGCAAAGGAGGGAAGGTATTTTACCTTCTTTAAGTGTCTTTTTCGCTTCTGAATACCTGAATCAGTGATAAGAAGTTTATGGCAATAAATTGGCAATAACAAATGAAGTGAAATTCCTTGAGCAAAGACTGTTTTGCACACAACAGTGCCTCAGCTGGGATCAGGGCCCTATTGCTCTCCACAAGGTAGGCCTATGTAGGAAATTCAGTAAGAAAAACAAAAACCTACCACCATATTTAAAATAATGATTTTCACAGGTTTCTAAATCAGTGGACTATTGGGGCATGCTTTAAGTCATTTGGGTTCACCTTTAGAAAATAAGACACTTATTTCTAAGCCCTCTGAATGGCTTCCCTAATTACATTCTGGCACCTTTATACACTAGCATCGTTACCACTTGTCATGTTACTACACAATAACTGCACAGGTCACAGTCATGGATGAAGGCCTCATTATGAGGCACTTCACATGCAAGCACTCGAATCAAAGAGCTGCATAAATGGAATGGCATTAGACCTGTTTATCAAAGTATTTAATACTGTGATGCACTTGCTTGGATAAATGGAGCATTAAGAATCAATACATAATATTAAATGTACACATTATCTATAGAATAAAACTCTGACCCCAGGTTTTGATGAAATCATTACTGAGCCAATGGTTTTCATAAAAGCTCTGCCTTTGACTGGTACAATTAAGTGGAGACTGACTTAATTACATCCACTCATTGCTTTTTATTATCCCAGATACCAACAGACTCAGAGCCAAGAGATTCAGGCTGTGGTGGTGATGCTGCTCTGCATTTCTGGACCTCTATGCTTGTCTAAAACCACACTGGCTTCATTCAAGTTTTGTTGCCGGCATGAAAGCACAGTGTGGGAGGAAGGCAGCATCTTAGGAAGCTGAAAACAACCATGTAATCCTTTTGACTATCAGAATTTCCTACTTTGAACAAATAACCCGCAAATATAATCTTTACTCTGTTCATTAACTTGAGGTTCACCATTCCTCATGGACCTGAAAAGCTCAAAGTGGGCAAAATAAGTAGTTGCCTAAGACGACACTCATGATCAGCTGCCTCCTTCACCTATGCCAGGGACCTGGAAAGACCAAGCAGTTGCTAATACCTCCCCCAGCAGAGAAGATGGCTGCATCAGGTGGGCGTGGAGTGACAGAGAAATGAAAACATCAGCCTCTGTCACCAGTAACAGGCTCTGTTCTTCATCCAGTGGCAGCAGAAATAGCAAGTTGGATTTTTAAGCATTTTCTTTTATGTTGCTGAGTCTTGTTAACATTCAGCCTCCTAAATGTTAAAGGTGGTTTTAAACCACTTTCAGTGGAGAAAAACTGGAAGTAACTCCAGGAAAGAATGACAAAAAGCAGGTCTTCATAGTACTCCCTCAAGTCATCGTGTCTTTGTTCCTCATTTTGCTCAGTTCTCTGCACCCAAATTTATGATATAGGTGTCCACACAAGCAAATGGACTTGTAGCTTTGAATGCTTGTTGTTTCCAGGAGTACCTAAGTGGAGATTTGGGCTTACTTCAGCTTTTCTTCCAGGCTGGTTTGAGCATTCTTCCTCCCTTTCCAGTTTGGCTTTCATGTGAGCATTACACCTCACCACCCAACACACAACTCAGCCACTAGGAATTCTAACCCTACAGACAGACACACAACCTTTCAGAAACATGAAATATCTCATGGAAAATACATTTAGTTGATTGTGGCAGAGTGAGGTGCAAAAGCCAGATTCATGGCATATGATCTTAACCCTAATTCCTTCCTTCTGAATGGTAGACCTAATGGCACCCTACTCTACTTCCATTTTAAGTGCTGTGCCTTTTCAATTCAAACTTGATACACACTCTAACTCGCTCTAACAGGTCCACATTTTTCTTGTGCTGGGGGCCCCAAACCTGGACGCAGCATTCCAGGTTGGGCCTCACGAGGGCAGAGCAGAGGGAGACAATCCCCTCCCTCGACGTGCTGGTCACACCTCAAACCAGTGTAACTCCAGCATTTGGTGAATAAAACTCCAATTTATGGCTAAACAAATAGCTATTTTGATCCTTTTACAAGTCCTTTATTAAAACAATAGCTATAAGTGAATGGAGGAAGTTGATTTCAGCCCCACAATGATATTTCCATTAACAAATATTAAATTAGATTCACTTTTAAGCTATTTGTGGCAGACATTTTTCACAATGACATATAAAATATCTCTCCTAATTACCAATTTAAAAAAAGACTCTCAACTGTTGGCAAGCCAAGAATATGTAAATTCTGGGTCACATATTATAAGAGAAAAGTCCTTATAATATGAATGTGAAATATCTGAGACCTAAAGCTCTGTTGCTGTTTTATAGCCCATGAAATGAGATGATTTTGCTGGCTCATTGTACCATCAAACAGTGTTCATTGTTACTGTGAGTAATGTTTAATTCAGGTTTAACTTTTTTATGTGTGCTTTGAAGCACTCCTTACCACTGAAATTTCCTCATTTGTCTCCAAGATGCAACATGTATGTGTTTATCTCCTATACATAAAATGGACATTAATACGGTAGTCTTTGGCAAACACTCTCCACAGGTAATGGAGGTAATTATTATCATTTGGTAGGGTACTGGCCTTAGCAAATGACAGATAGGTTGTTGGTGATAGAGCATAGAATAAGATCTCCTGCTTCTCTCCTCAGAATGATCTTTCATAGCATAAAACTTCTTTCCCTTCCTTCGTAGAGTATTTTTTAACTTCTAGGCATCTCTGAAATTTCTTTTCCTTTTGAGAATATGTTAAGCAATATGTAGCACTGCAAATCATGAGAAAGTAAATCTGTAGGATTATGTGAAGAGTAAAATCGGTAACGCAGCTGCAAGTGTACATCTGTAGATGATTACAGATGAATGCACCCATGAGGCATGTGAAATGACTACTAGCCAGATTTTACAAAAATCTGAATGCAAAAGGACCTGCATTGTATGGAAAGCACAGGTAAGGAGAAAAACTGCCCAAGATCCAGCAATGGGCTAGGGTCTGGTACTTTTTCTGCCTATACAGCACCTTTTCCAGCAGCATCCAAGCAGACAAACATACCAATATTCTTAGCATGGCCCTGATAGCAATTCCTGCTATCATTGACTGAATGTAGACAAACACTCAGACAAACAGTGACATGGAAGGCAGAATTACTTGTCATAGTTCCCCAACTGCCAAGTCTTCTGACTTCTTATTTAACTCAACAATTATATTTATGCTTTTTAGATATATCAGATGAAAATATTTGCACAAATACAGTCACGTGCCCAATGAGTTATACAGTAACTGGGATTTATTCATAGAACAAAGGTCATTTTTCTCAATATTTACCCCAAGATTTCTGAACACTTCATGATACTGTCATGCTATCAGCTACACCCTATGGGATTAAACATTGTTAAGAAAAACACAGACAAGAAGAGAGTAAAATCAGAAAGAAGAAACAGGCCAACTGTGAATGCACCTGATGCTCTCAGTGGGAGTCAAGGCTGAATGCTGCTCTAATATGAAGCAAACATCAACCTTTTTATAGCAGCCTGAATCAAAATCAGCTAAGAAGTCTGAGAAAGAGAAGAGCTTGACAGTACTATACAGGTATAGTCAGTAGTAAGGAGTTTTGCCTCCCACATCCATGCAGTCAGCCAAGCCTTTCATTCATACCCTTTCTCTTACTCCCACTCGGCCCCACAGGTAGTATTCAAAAAACCTTTCAGGCATCCTGACGGATAAAAGACTTCATTTAATATGAAGGTTCCCACTGCATAGGAGCAACACCTACTTAAGAAGTCAAGTTGTGTGTCAAACTGTTGGAAAGAGTATTCGGATTTCTACTGAGTTCCTGAGCAACTTCCTATAAGAAAGCAGTAACTCCTTGTAGCCTCCCATCAACTGAAACCTTACGCATCTGTAATCCTTACCCACGGGGCAGATTACTCTTTCTCTGCTATTACTTCCTCCCGTCTCAGCACCTCAGAGTAAGGGATTTGGGGTACTGAGGCCTTAACTAATCGGTTTTCTGTTCCATGTTTCAATCATTATCCATTTTCATAAACAGTTCTAAGACATACCTCTGTGACTGTTGCCTGCAGTTTTTCTAGAGGCATAGCCAAACAGAAGTGTCCTGGTTTTTAATAACTTCACTCTCATTAGAGGTTACAGTTGTAAATTTGGCAAAACCGATCAGTGCTTTTAATTTCATTCTACATCCTAACTAGAAATACGTATGTTGAAGAAAAACAGAGGCATTAGCTGTAGATATATGCTGATGTGGCCCATGTTTGAAAAATTATCACAGACATCAGGCCTAAGCATTATAATATTAATACACATTGATGTTTTGCAGACACTGGAGGACCTATGGCACAAATCTTACTATATTATTGCTATACAAACACAAAATGGAAGCAGTTTTTGTAAACAAAGGAGAAGCACTTAATCTTCTACATCTTCATTTTAAAAGGCTTTTAACATCTCTTAAAGAAGAGAAGGCTCTGGGGTGACCTCATTGTGACTTTTCAGTACTTAAAGGGGACTTACAAAAAAAATGGAGAGCAACTCTTTGCTCAGTCAGATAATGACAGGACAAGGGGGAATGGTTTTAAACTAAAAGAGGGGAGATTTAGATTAGATGTTAGGAGTAAATTCTATAGAGAGTGGTGAGGCAGTGGAACAGGTTGCCCAGAGAAGCTGTGGATGCCTCATCCCTGGAGGTGTTCAAGACCATGTTAGATGGGGCCCTGGGCAACCTGATCTAGTGGGTGGCATCCCTGCTTATGGCAAGGGGGTTGGAACTAGGTGATCTTTCATGTCGCTTCCAACACAGGCCATTCCATGATTCTATGATTGTCTCACTGTGGGAACATACAGAAACGTGGCTAGGTGAAACTATTCTGTGGTGGGTGCAAAACCCTTTGCCAAGTGACCTTATAAGCAGCTACTAATGACCCATTGTCAGAATGGAAGACTATCAAATGAGGTTCCATCAGTCTGTTCTTGATCTGGATTATTTACTTTTTTTCACCTGTGACCAAGTTGATAAATTATATAAAAATAAATAAATTATCAGTTTTCAGATAAAAGTAAACTTAAGAGGTACTGAAAGTATTCAGGAGGAAAGAATTAAGACTCAAGAAGATCTTGGTAAATTGAAGAAATAGTCTGACAAAAAGAAACTATAGTATTCAACAGAGACAAGTGCAAGGTTCTACATTAAAAAAAAATAAGTAAATGAATACAGGATGGGAAACAGTGATGGCAGCTCTTACAAAGTACACAAGGGCTGTAACAAATCAGAAAAACACATGAATCACCCATTCCATGCTGTTGTGAATATGGAAAATATCTCACTGGGATGCAGAAACCGTAATAAAGCTTAAAAACACATGAAGTAAAGGCTTTACTGGAATATTCTGCCAGTACTGCACTTCAGCAAAGAGGTGAATCAGCTGGAGAAAGTCTAGTAGAAGGCCAACAAGAATAATTTAACACATAAAATTTAAGTTGTATAGCAAAAGTCCAAAACATAGAACTATGTTGCCTATGTTTCCATAGAGGGTAGAGGAGGCATAATGATAGTCTTCAGATATGCAGAAAAGAATTTTTGAAGTTTTGTCTATGTCCATACCGAATAAGATGAAAAATTACAATCTTAAATCACAAAAAGAAAGATTCAGGTTAGACTTTAGGAAACTCTTCTTATGAGTACAGACAATGAAACAGTGCGATACATTGCCTGGAAAGATTGTCTGCTTCAGAGAGAAAGTGGATGGACTAGATTATTTTGACAAGAGGACTTCAAGCAGTATTTATCAATAGTCTATAACTATGTTCTTCCTTAAAAAATACATGTATGCAAACAAATATACATAAAACAGATAAATACAACACGTCAAAACCAAATACAGAAAACCTAGAAACTGTGAAGTACCAGAACTTACACTATCTTTCCAACTTTCATCCCTTTAAAGCCGAGGTATTTGTAAAAGTGGGAACAGGGTATGGCCAAAATTCAGGGATTTTCCAAATATATTGTTACTTACTTGGCATATCCTTACAGTATAAAAAACTCTATTAACTTACATCTGATTAGGACAGTGTGGTTTTCGCCCCATAATAAAATTGTAAAAAAACTCTCCCTTTCTGTTTAAAGAAGAGAAATTATCAAATATTCATAACTTGTACTTATATACTGCAAATTAAGTGGCACTAATTATACAGTAGCTGCCAAACTGCTATGCTCTTGTGATTTTTGTAATGATACATTTCAGGAACCAACAGGACAGGCTGCATATAATAATATGCAGAAATAAAACATCAATGAATGTACACAATAAAATACTATAATTACACAGGAAAGATCTACTTCATTACTTACCTGTTAACTACATATAAAGGTACATCACAAAACGGAGATTTATAAAATATTGATAAACTTGCTGGTTATTAACATGTTTTTAACATTCCTAGTTTAAGGAGGCTTATTTTTTGTGGCAAAGCTGCTGTGAATTACCCAGTATTTTGAAGTTTAGCAATCAGCATTCAATTGTCAACTTCTGACTACTGTACTGCGAGGTGCTTATCTCCTGATTACCAACATCTAGACAAAAACAATGCATTAATGACAATTTTCCTACATCTATTAGCAACCTTTGATCTTTCAAACAGAGCAGCCATAATGACTGTCGATAAAGCACAGGACTATGCCTTGGGAGAATGGAGTTTCAGCCATTTTTAAAACCTGCTTTACCAATCAAGGCACCCTTGGACAAACTATTTCACCTGTCTTTGCCAACCTTTGATTGTCTTTGGATGCCTTGCCATCATTAAAAATGTTTATTAATCACTCAGAGCCTTGTTCAAATCTTCTATATACCTAAGCTTATCTAAGGCGTTGCAACCACTTTTCCCTCGTGATCAGGTAGGCAGCTAGAGTAACAGCCTTCAATGCCACAACTGATTTTGCATGTCAAGATAAGAAGGGTGATTTCAATCTATCTGAGGCATAATTCTTCTGGTGATATACCTATCCTACATTTCACTGCTGAACTGTCTCGAACTAGAGAACTTGCATGTGGATGTTTTTAGCTTCCAGTGTGAACTCAGCTCATATTTACCCAGGCATGGCAGTATGCTACTGACTTAAGAATTTGAAGGTTGCCTGACAGATCAGACAAGGTTGTCCTCTGAGATCTACTGAAGAAAAAGTTCATATAAAAGGTATGTACTACAGGTACTGCTATTCAGCTAGCAGTACTGGTACAACTGTTACACTCGTGGCTTCTGGAAGAAACAGAATACAACTTGGTTGAAATCAGTTTTTTTTTTTTTTTTTTTTTTCTCCTCAGGGAGAAAAAAAAAGGACAGAAATGGCAGTTTCTGTTCAGAAATTCTTTGGTATCACAGAGTACCTGTCATAATAGGAGACTGCTTCTTTTAAGTCTCTGGCTCATTGTCTATATTCAGTGGCCTGGGAAACAACTGAAGTAATTTAGCTGCAAGGGCTTTCAGTTCTCAAAAAAAATCCTTTCGGATTGTAGTCATTCCATCAGTAAACCTTTTTATTACCTTCAAGTTCATCTGAGGCCAGCATAACAGTCTACTGTCTAAAGCTCAAGCCAGGAAAAATGAAATATAAACTTATCAGTCAGAGAGAGGCATCAGAAAGGATATGGCCTGTAGGCATGGTTTTTCATTTGAAAGGAACTCCCTACCTGTACTTATGAAAATGTACAGCTGCAGGCTCCTGTTGGACCTTTGTCTGTTAAATAAAAGTGAGATAACCACAATTTTCTGATAGGGTAACTGCACATTTTCCGTTCAGATAAGGATCCTGCCACAGCTGCCTGTACTGTTGGCACCTTTCTTGAATTATTGTTCTGTGTTCCCTGTGGGGATGGCACGACACATGCCAACTAGCAGAGTGCATTGTGCTGGTCACTCTGAGGTGTTTCTCACAGAAGAAAAATTGCACCAGTAGTACAATATCTATCTGCCTGACTCTCAGTCATTTTACTGAATGCTATTCTGACTTAACACAGTTTGGATCCAGGTTGTCACAGACACACATGATCTCACTTTCTCCCCCTCCTCCTTAGTATTGAGAGGATAACTTTAGTACCAAGTAATTCTGTGTGTTTTTCCTTTTTCTTTTCTTTTTTTTTCCTTTTGCATAGGAATTACTACTAAAATTAGACAAATAAGATGAACTATATACTCTAAAATGGATCATAAATAAAGCACAGTAATTAGTCATCGCATTTGCATATTGGTGATAATCAACAGTTGACTCTTTTTAAATAAAGACATTGTTTTGAAGTTATTTAAATCCTGGGAACCCAAGCAATGTAAAAATAGATAACTTCATCATTCCAAAGCAAATAGCACAGCTTCTCTTTCTGGCATGTGCTCTACTTGAGCAGAATACTGATTGCACTTGATATCTTTTCAGCACAGACATGAGCTATCTGTTCTACTCATTTCATAAACATTTTTAAATGGATACTGAAATGGATTTTACCAGTAGGACAGACCTATCTCATTAAAGCCACTGTAGCCCAGCTCTTGCCTGCTTAGTCCCAGATCTTCAAGGTCCATGCATTTAAATCCAGGTGGGCACTGGTAACCTTCTTCTAGCTCTCTGGAACAGTGGGTGTCTGGGATAGCTAAATTATTCCAGGTTACGTTTCTGTGAAAAATACAAAATTAAGGTGTTATATAAATTCAGCTCAGAGCAAAACTAAATGCTTGAAAGCAAGAGGAATTAAATGTCTTCAGACCTATGAAATGACAGTACAAATATAAACAGAAGCTTCATACTAATACTTAGAGACGTCAACAAAAATGGAGAGTCTTCAAGACATAAGGAAGTTAACATAACAGCTGTTCCAACTGCTTTTTCATGAAATATGGACACTTGCTGCTTCAGACACCTTTGGAAATCCTGAAAACGTCTTCAACTACAGGCAAAAATGTGACTTTGAGTTCCACAGGCACTACCTGAGCTAGCTTTGACACCTTTTAACAGGATTATTGTGGATGACTTGT
The DNA here is from genome assembly GCF_040182565.1 of Anser cygnoides. Classification (NCBI taxonomy): domain Eukaryota; kingdom Metazoa; phylum Chordata; class Aves; order Anseriformes; family Anatidae; genus Anser; species Anser cygnoides. The sequence goes on along the minus strand of NC_089873.1, from coordinate 154,479,555 downwards.
CCGAATTCATCAATGTCATCATTGTGGATGACTTGTAAGAATGTGTTAGTTTCTTGTACCTTGGTTAGGCCAGGGTTCTACCACAGATAGCTAAATCCTTAATCTTGCACACATATAGCCACCGTCACAGAAAAAGTCAAATCATTACATGTCCAGTGTAAGTACTGATGTGACTGAAACAGATGTGATTCACAAGGCCAATAATGGTTTGGTAAAACAGGTGGAAAAAGAAAAAAAAAGTTCAAACTGGTTCAAACTGATTTTTGCTGGTAAATATAACACTGAAAAATAGAAAGACATGCAAAAAAAACAGCACTGCAACACAGTGTGCTGGCCAGTGAGAGGCCTCCCATTTTTCACTGTTGCCAGAGGCTAAGCATCACTTGTCTTCCCAGCTCCTCTGGCACATTGGGTGAGCTGCTGAAGAGGCTCTGTCAAGCTGCACTGCAATGGGAATTCCAGTGCTAGGGGACAGTGAAGTTAAAAGGTGAGGGAGGACAAGCTCCCTGGTCTGTACCTGTGGCATATACACATGAATATATATACAAGTACTCCCAAAATTTGTAAGGAGAAGCTCAGGCAGTTGATTCCCTATAGGCATTCACAGCACACCATTGATAATGGCAATAAATATGGAAGAGAGAGAATCACAACCTGCTCATCCCATTTCCCAAGTGGTTTAGTTAAAAGGTACACCTTAGCAAAGAAAATTCATTCTGAGCAGGTCCCTGTTAGGGTCCACACAGCAACACGGCACAGAACTGAGGATTCACATTACTTGTGCTACGAGCCAACTGGGTAAACCAAAGAGAAGCAAGGTTGCAATACGACAGCTCCAACTGCACTGAACAGGCACACGAGCAACCAACATCATTTTTCTCCCTGCTTGTCCTCTCTCCTCCAACAAATGGAAATCCTGATTTTTGGCTTAGTCCCAGGGCAATTTCAAATCAGACTTGGAAAGCTAATCAGGGAGAGTTCCGGTCTGAGGAAAAAAAACAGTCTGTAGCATTTCTCCATTCATGTTCAGGCTGATTTTGACTTTCTAGTCACAGCACAGACTTCTGATATAGAAACACCTAAAATGAATTACTGAAAGTTATAAAGAAAATCTTGTAGTATTCACCCCGTTATCCTGAGGCTCCAGACCAATGCCTTAACATTCATCACTTTAATTAATCTTATTTGTCCACAGAACAGGTGAAATTTATAGCCTGCCTTTTAGTATAATTAGCATTTTATTGTTCTTCTGAAAGTCCTCTTCTTTTAATCTAACTCACAGATGCATTTTGACAGCTAAATTGGGTGAACAGGAGTCATAATTACTTTATGTTTCTTGCCTTTATGCACTGCATGCGATAGCAATAGATTACTATAAATCTGTCAGTGTGAAACTAAAGCTTCCTACACAATTTTTCCTAGGCAATTATAAATACAGAGAACTGTGGCTGCACCCGTTCTGTAGCCATTTCTTCATGATGCCTGAGAGCCATACATATCTGCATAGATGAACACAGAGACACATAAACACCTCCAGCCAACGTTATAAAGGACTCCCCGAAAATTTAGCTATCTGCTTAACTAGAAAGACAGATCGATATACAAGCATATGTGTACCCATTTCCCTTTTTGTAAACGTGTTTAGCATATGTCACACAAGGATTTAAAATTTCTTCTGGGCACCTTCAGTTTTTTATACTAGAATGTGTTAATTCATACTCAGTTGTGTGCTTTAAATACTTTAGGTTTGTGATACAAAAGCCATTATAATATAGGATTATCATAAGACAACATTTTATGAATATTTTCAGAAATGTAAATTAATTCATTGGCTCAAGCAGATGCAGAGCCCAGGCTACTGGTAGCTAATGAATTTTACATTATGGTTTGCATTAGAAAATCCCTCAGATCCAAAAGGCTAGCTGCATGAGGACATGTTATTAAAAGTACTGCCAGCTCCATCATTACAATGCAAAGCACTCATTTTAAGGGGTTCATTTAAACCTAGTTCATAGAATCACAAAATGGTTTGGGTTGGAAGGAACCTTAAAAATCATCAAATTCCAACCCCCCTGCCATGGGCAGGGACACCTGCCACTAGATCAGGTTGCCCAAAGCCCCATCCAGCCTGGCCTTGAACACCTCCAGGGATGGGGCAGCCACAGCTTCTCTGGGCAGCCTGTGCCAGGGCCTCACCACCCTGAAAGTCATTTTTGTATCACATCAAATTTCCTGAAGAAAAGCTGTTTCCATGCACCAGGCATGATTTAGACTAAAAAGGAGCAATCTCTGATTATAGTACCTGTACCTATACAGGTATAGGCTTTTTAGGACCAATGTCACTAGGCAGTTCATGTCGTGGTTCAGGATAGCAATAAGAATAGATTAGTCTACATGGAGTAGACAGTATTAGACTGCTAATCTAGAATTGGCTATAATATCACCAGTCATTTCCAATACAACGTGATTTAAAATATTTTATACCTTCATAGGCCATACTTGACATCAACGAAAGACTGAAGTGCTGATTCAGCACATAACTAGCTTCAAGCATCTGAGAAGTTCTGTTAGGCAATGTACTTAAATACCTTGCTGAATAGGGTGCCTAGATAAAATCAGATATACTTGCAACGTGAAGAAAGAAACAATTCATCCCAATAGGCTGAGTACTTCTCTGCATGGTATTCAACATGTGTGGAGTACAGCATCAATCCAATAGGTGAGCTGAGAAATTAGTTCAGCACAGGAATGCAAAGGACACACCAGGAGATAATTGACTCCACATTGCTCGATCAGAATCCATCAATACCAAGATTTTTGCCAAAGACATGAGAGCACTTCTCTGATATGCTTTTAACTGCCTGAAGAACTTCCTGACTACATATGCACTGCATATGGTGTACGTATCACAAGAAGAACTTGAGGCAGTACATGTGCCCCTTTTCTATGGCATCTATTCAATAGAAATTGAGAAAAAAATAGGATTTTTTTATTCTGGTATTCTATTATTTTTTAAAGATATCACCAGAAAGCTAATTGAAATTACCAGCTTACTCATGCAGTTTCCAGATCCAGAAAATCACAGAAAAAAATAAATAAGAAGGAAATTTATTTATAAGGCATAAAAATATTGCTCCAAACAGTGAATTAGGTAGAGAATTCAATAACTAAGTATGAATTAGCTGCAGCTGAACGATCTTCTGTGTTAGCCAAGAACAACCCTCTCTCTACACTAAAACCAGGTGTTGCAAGGCTGCAGGCTAAAGGGTACACCAGTGTTCAACACGGAGTACCCCAGGGGTCAATACAGGGTCCAGTCCTGAATGGCTACAGATGGATAACTGCCTCAAACTCTTCAAAGTCAAAAAATGATGGTTCCTATGGTCAATAAACCAACTCATCAGTCTCGATCTGTTTTCCCCCTGTATCATCCTCCAGTTTTAGAGCACAGAACCTTGTTTTCTAATCAAGAGACTCCTTAAAGAAGGTAAATTACAGAAAAAAAATACTCTTTATATATCTATAATTAATGGCTGTAATCTTATACCCATAAAAAACAGGAAAACTGAGATTAAGGTTCCTATGACCACATTATACCAGTAACACTGCATAGAAAGAACACGTATATGAACTTTTCTACTTACAATATGTCTTGTTAAAAGGTCAGATAGCTCATGCCAATTAATGTACAGTTGCTGTTATCAGGTATAAATACTGATAGGTAGTTAAAAATATTTCCTTTCATATTCTAAGTTATTTTTGTTTTCAGAGACACTGGGAATTTGAGACAGGAAACCGAAAAGTTCCTTGTGAAAAAAAATAAAAGAGAAAAGGGTTAAGTTTTTTTTTTCTCTTGGTGACCATGAAAACAATCTAAGTACCTACAAAAGCCAAAAGCCTCCTTTCATGCTTTCAGTTTGCCCTTTTAAATGTAACTTGTTTCCCAAATCCATACCTGAATTCTTACTGTGCTAACCCAATCAATTCCATTTTCTCCAGTGGGAGCTCTGAACATACAACTGCTATTAACAGATGGTTCCTAGACTACTTCCTTACACCACTGCTCTTTTTATAGAAGGACCAAGCAATAACACGAGCACTCCTGCACAGTTGTTAGAATAATAATATTGTGGTATAATATTTATAAATCATTCATTATTTTATAAGAACTTTGTTTCCATCATGTAGTTTTCTCTTGACCACTTTCATAGTTTTTATCACATTATGACCTCTGCTTAATAAGATAGATATTAATATATAAATCAGTGATACTGATATTTCTAAAATTTGTAGTAGTAGTTTACCATTATTATTGAGCATATCTTTTCAAAGTGCACTCACTGTCAGCTAACCCATCTGTCACCAAAGTCGGAGACATATAACCATCAACCTCAAAAGAAGGGAGTCATATTGTAATTGATTTCTACTGAAAATCCCATTCACTAGATCTTCCTGTTTCTCCAAAAAAAAAAAAAAAAAAAAGACTGCAGCTTAGAACAATGCTGCTGCTGGAGTCATTACAAGTTCTAGATAATCCACTAACAGTATCATCCAAAATCGCTGGTGAGCGATAAAGAAATTTCAGAGAGTACCCTGCTGGCTTAAGGATTACACTTATGCCTAGGCACAACTCTCCCTCTGATATTTTATAACCTTCCCAAGGGTAACTTTTTAATGTTATGTTTTACTTTTAGACAAACTCAAGTCTAAAGTCATCATGCACCATATTTACAGAACCAGTTTCCTGTTTTCAATCAGAGAACAAAATCTGTTTTATCTTTTAAACTGTAAGTGTGAAAACATCATCCATATTTAATGTTTCTCATAATTATATCTGTAATTATAACCATAAAGCTCTCTAAGCTGTCTAGTAACAGATTGTCTCTGATATCTATTTATTATTTTTATTACATTAAAAAGTAAGATAGTGCATGCTTCAAGGACTCATGACTTTAGGGACACTACAAGCACAACACTTCAGCTTTGGCAACATGCCATATTTTACATTTTAACTTGGCAAACACAGATTTCACTACTCAAGATTTAGTAACTGAGGAGAATATTAGATAGCATCTGCTAGGGATAATTATATTCAAATCAACAGGCCCAAATAACTGAGGGCATCTCTCATCTCCCTATTAATTTTTAATAAAACTTGAAATAGCAGGGGAATCCCAGAAGAATGCTAATGTGCCATTAAAGGACAAGCAGTATGACTGGTTAGCCTGACATCAACTAAGACAAAAGAAAGAATGAGCTGTTACACAGTCTAATTGATAAAGAGTAAAGAACTTGAATGTAATTAATGGCAGGCAGCATCAAATACAGAAAATAATTCTCATCGTACTAGCATGATTATGATAAGACTGCAAATTTGCCCAATGAAATTGTCTAGCTTAGACTTTGTAAAGTAATTAATTCAATAACACAACTGATTAAAAAGTTGGCATTATATAGTATTGATAAAACACAGGATAAAGGGGCTGAAAACTGATTAACTGACATCTCAAGAAGTACTTGCTATTGAAATGATCATCGTGATCTAACATAGTCAATGAGGGAGAAATAGTATAAAATCAAGAACAGGCATAGAACACATAAATTACACTAAGGACAAGGCAATAAAGTTATCAGGATCACTTGGTTACCTGAATCCAACAAAACAAAATGTGATTTAATACAGCCAAATGCAAAGTTGCACAGGAAGGATCACAGACAGCAAATGTTAGGTCTTATGACCTACAGAATAAAGAGGATAAAAGAGGATGGTAATGCTATGTTATAGAATATAGATGCTATGTGAGAGTTTAAAACAAGGGGCTTTAATAGGGCATCCTCTCATATTTTTCATAATATATCATTTCTGATCTTATTTTATCAATTTTTTTTTTTAATCCACTGCATTTGTGGATAGAGGAAGAGCAACTGACATCATCTACCTGGACTTGGACATTTGACACTATCCCCCATGGTATCCTTGTCTCTACATTGGAGAGACATGGATTTGATGGATGGACCACTCAGGGGGTAAGGAATTGGCTGGCTGGTCAAACTCAAAGAGTTGCAGTCAACGGCTCAATGACCAGGTGGAGATAGTAACAAGTGGTGTTCCTCAGGGGTCAGCGTTGGGACTGGCACTATTTAACATCTTTGTTGGTGACAGGGGGATACAGCACACCCTCAGCAACTGTGCCAATGACACCAAGCTGTACTGTGCGATCGACAAGCTAGAGGGAAGGGATGCCATCCAGAGGGACCTGGACAGGCTTGAGAGGTGAGCCTGTGTGGACCTCGTGAAGTTCAACAAGGCCAAGTGCAAGGCCCTGCATCTGGGCTGAGGCAATCCCAAGCACAAATACAGGCTGGGTGGAGAATGGATTGAGAGCAGCCCTGAGGAGAAAGACCTGGGGGTGCTAGTTGACGAGAGCCAGCAGTGTGTGCTTCCAGCCCAGAAAGCCAACCACATCCTGGGCTGCATCAAAAGAAGTGTGGCCAGCAGGTCAAGGGATGTGATTCTCCCCCTCAGCTCTGATCTCCTGAGACCCCACGTGGAGCACTGCATTCAGATCTGGGAACCCCAGAACATGGAAGTATTATAACAAGTCCAGAGCAGGGCCGCAAAGATAATCTAAAGGGCTGGAGCACCTCTCCTATGAAGACAGGCTGAGGGAGTTGGGGTTGTTCAGCCTGGAGATGAGAAGGCGCTGGGGAGACCTCATTGTGGCCTTCCAGTACCTAAAGGGGGCTACAGGAAAGCTGGGGAGGGACTCTTTGTCAGGGAGTGTGGTGATAAGACAAGAGGGAATAGCTTTAAACTGAAAGAGGGTAGATTTATATTAGATATTTGGAAGAAATTCTTCACTGTGAGGGTGGTGAGGCACTGGCACAGGCTGCCCAGAGAAGCTGTGGCTGCCCCATCCCTGGAGGTGTTCAAGGCCAGGCTGGATGGGGCTTTGGGCAACCTGGTCTGGTGGGAGGTGTCCCTGCCCATGACAGGGGGTTGGAACTGGGTGATCTTTAAATGCCTTCCAACCCAAACTGTTCCATGATTCTACAATCACGGCAAGAAAGAGACAGTGCTTCCCAGGCTGTACAATCAGAACGATAATGAATTAATCTATCTCTCTGCGTTGCACTCACACCAATTATGATCAATATTGTGCTCAGGTTTTTTGTTCATATATTCTTTTCTTTTTATTTTTTTTTAAAATTAAAGGAAAGTATAGAAATATGAAAATGAGAAAAAAGAACATGCTTAGCAGCAACAGAGTTAAAGAGCTACATAATGTTTGTTCATTAAAAAGCATATTGAAGGGTGCCTAAATTATTGTGTGTAAGTGGATTCACACAGGGAAAGTACTGGGAATTACAGTTCTGTGTAATCTAGCATAAAAAGGTGTAACATGAATAGAAAGCTAACAGCTCAAACCAGGCAAATTAAGATAATGAATTAGGAACATAGTTTTTAACAGTGGAACAGTTTCTGATATAAACTAAAAAGCTCTCTTGCTTATAAAGCATTCTTCTGCTCCTACTCTAACCAAGAATAGATACATACCTACAAGACACACACTAGAGTCAGATGCAAGCTATAAAGCTCCCTCCAGGAGAAACATAATGAAGTCAGACTAGATGATCCAATCGTTTCTTTTGACTATAAATTTAAACTATAGATACTGTAATATTTTACCACTGCTAATACATTGTCTTTCAGTATATTTGCCCCACACTACATAGATTTTTATATCTTGTCATTCAGTTCTGATCTTTAATTGATTATTTCCATCTTCAGTGTCAGGTTTCAGTATCTTTTGGTAGTTTTCACAGTCTGCTAGTGTCAAAGCTCGAGTCTTTATAGACAGAACTGCTACTTTCTTTTGCTTCTTTGGTCAATTTTTCAAGAAAAAATAAATGGTTTATATTTATTTAATAAATTAAGTGCTGATTTTATTCCCTTTCTTTTCCACCCATATTCAGTCATAAGGTACGATTAAATCAAACTGCCTACTATATAAGGCAATAATACTAGTTAAACACTGATTTGATTGGGCTTTTGGCTTTTTTCATTTCATACATGACCTAAGTAAGGGTGTACTAACTGTGCCATTGATGTTTCATCTATTCCTATTCGCTTCACATGAGTTTTGAAGAGACTGAAACACACCTCAAAGGGTTTGGAGGCTGGTGGGTTCCATAATACTCCAGAAGTACCTTTCTCTCTCCACAAGCCAGAAAGGGAATTCAAGGCATTTAGGTTCCTAACACTGGTGCTGACATCAAAACCAGATGACTCTATACTTATGACAGATCACTTACATTATCCAAAGCCAATGCTGTCACCATGTGAATGAGAACAGGATGATTGCAGCTACTTAAAAGCTTTGACAGTCCATTGGTTTGATCACTTGTTGCCAAAATTAGAGAAAATCTCATTCAATTCACTTCGTCATTACCCTTCAGAGTAACAAGGCCACCAAAGTTAGCCACAGAAAAGTCATTAAAAGAAGAACTCTTTCCTATGGACATTGCTGGAACGTACACCCAGCCACGAGAAAGCAGAGCTCAAAAAAGAAAATACAAACGTTCCAGTGTGGATTTTTTCATGTGTAGTATGCATGGATCAGTACTTCTACTGAAATTTGATCAAATGCCACCTGGCATAACAACTCTATGACGGCACATTTTTGTGGCTGGTACAATCATTCATGAGGGAACTGAATTCAAATAGCAATTACAAGATACATATGCTAATGTAAGACATTTCATAGGAATTAAAGCAACATGAATAAATGGAATTCACACAACAAAGAAGGCTATCAATATTAGTGCTAATACACAGGAAATAAAAAGGAAGAGTTAAAAACAAATCTATCTATCTTGCATGAATCTGCATTTCAACAAAGGGTATCAAATTAGACTTATTTACATGTTTAATGTTTAAGTGATCTCCTACCTACAGTATGTATGACAATTCAATAAAGTACTTCCCTAGAAAATTTAAGTGAAAAACACCTCAGTTCTCTTTTAAATTGCAAGGACATGAACTGAAATGTATGAAACAATCTAAGCTGAAGACTGGATCTATTTTGACTTTAAAGTATGTTCAGGATCACTTCAAAAAAACTCATAGCAAACTGGGTTAAATGAAGAAAAATACCTTCTCAGTAGCTGTCTACAAAATGTAGGGGAAACATATGGTCAGCAAACTGCATTGTAGAATTTGAAAATCATAAGCCTGAAGTTAAGCTGGGATTCTTGTCCATCAAATCTCACAAGCATTTGGGACCCATCACTCACAACAGCAGAGTTAGCTACGCTAGCTAACTGGCAGGTTTACCTGTCTCTTTGTTTGGAACACTGCACCTCGCTGGTTTACTTCTGTGAACTTCCATCTTAGCCATGAGACAGGGTATTCCTCAACATCATAGAACAATACTGCCCTAAATCTAAATCTGAACTATATGCAAAACAAATTCCTTCCTATGGCTTGTGTTGTGAAGTGTCAAGACCCCACACAGGATGCCTTCAACAGATGTGTTTACATAGCTCAGTCACTAATGCGACATCTGAAGTGGCAAGAGCTGCGACTCTTGGCATAGCAAAGAAGCGGGCTGCTATCACTGAGCACCTCAGAACAAACTTTCAGCATCACCCAGCTAACTCCACATGTAAACTATTAGGCGTCTGATAAGAGAACTGGCCATTCCACCAAAGCTCTCACCTTATCCAGAAGAAAGCAGTGTGATCCCTCCGTTTTAAAACGTAACCTGATATGTCAAAACTGCCCAAACTGGATCATTGCCACCTCTTGCACAAAGGCTCGGGGAATGGAAAAGAAGCACTCATGCAACCCCTGAGAATCGGCTGGGATGTCTTGCAGGTGAGCCTGACAGATGTCTATGGTGTTTGGTGGCTCCAAGCTAATGCTTGGGGTAGAGGCTGAGCCACAGGCAGGGAGCTGGCTGGGCACCCCTGTGACACTGTTGCTGTGCTCTGATGGCAGGGAGCAAAGGCATGCCAGGGCAGTTCCAGGTCTGCTCTGGCCAAGGTGGATCCACTTCTGTTGATTCCTCCACATCTTCTAGTGGATCCACCTCCATGGGCTCTGGCTCCACGCTGTTTGGCAGAAGGATAAGCCAGTCCTTGCTCGGGACAGCCCAAACAGGATGCCTTTGAAAGTTTTCAGGCCAGGGTGCCGAACCAGGGGGTCATCCAATTCCATGCCTAGGTCCCATGCCACTGTCTGGTTCATTTCCATGCGTGGGTCCAACGCTGCCATCTGGTTTACGGCCATACCTGGGTCCCATGCTGCGTTCCAGACTACATTCCTCTGCTCCACGCAGCTGTCTGGCTGACGCTCCTGCCTTCATCCCACACCACCGTTGTGCCAATGGGAAGGCCCAGGCCCCCAGGTGCTGTATGGTTGAGGGGACAGCCTGTGCCCTGCACCGCTGCGGTGCAAATGGTAACGCCAGAGCCTTGTGTCATTGCCATGCTCATACGTGTCCATGGGCTGCACACCAGAGGTCCGTTGAGCACTAGTGTCTGTTCTTGTGTTGCAGGCACTATCCCTCTGCCCATGCCATTTCCCCTTCCCATCAGATGCCTACCTTCTTGGTGCTTTCTGGGACTGCATCTCTGTCCTCGCACACTGAGGAGGGCTGCTGCTCGCCTTCCTGCTTCTGGTCTTCTTGCTGCCACACAAGCTGGCTGCCAGAGGGCCTAGAAGCTCAGCGAGTGGTGGGCCATCTGCAGGGGGTCCTGTTTTATAGGGCCATGAGCAAAGGCGGGGCAGTGGTGGCCACTGTGACCTCAGCAAGCCTCTGTGATGCCCAACGTTAGTGGCCTGCATGTGGCCAAAGGCAGCTGTGTTGGGAGCGGCCTGGAAGATGCCCGCACATGGGAGAAGGAGGAGCACTTCCCCCCAACTTGGTGTCATCTGCAAACATACTGAGGATGCAGTCAATCCCCCCATCCAAGTCATCAGTAAAGATATTAAAGAGGATGGAGCCCCAACACCAACCCCTGGGGAACACCACCAGTGACCGGTCGCCAGCTGGATTTCACTCCATTCACTACCACTCTCTGGGCCCAGCCGTCCAGCCAGTTTTTAACCCAGCAAAGAGTGTACCTGTCCAAGCCATGGGATGCCAGCTACTCCAGGAAAATACTGTGGAGACTGTGTCAAAGGCCTTGCTGAAGTCTAGGTAGGCTATGTCAAAAGCTTTTCCCTCATCCACCAGCCAGGTCACCCAGACATAGAAGGAGATGAAGTTGGTCAGGCAGGACTTGCCTTTCATGAACCCATGCTGACTGGGCCTGATCCCCCAGTGGTCCCACATACATTGCATTCAAGATGACCTGTTCCATCACCTTTCCTGGCACTGAGGTCAGACTGATTGGCCTGTAGTTCCCTGGCTCCTTCTTACAACCCTTCTTATAGATGGGCATCACATTAGCAAGTCCCCAGTCATCTGGGACCTCTCTGGATGACCATGACCACTGATAGATGATGGAAAGTGGCTTGGCAATCACCTCTACCAGCTCCCTCAGCACCCTCAGGTGGATCCCATCTGGCCCCATGGACTTGTGACAGTCCAGGTGGAGCAGCAGGTCTAACTGTTTCCACCTGAACTGTGGGGTGTTTCTTCTGCTCCCTGTCCCAGACCTCCAAGTCGGGAGGCTGAATACCCCGAGGATAAGTGGTCTGGCTAGTAAAGACAGATGCAAAGAAGGCATTAAGAACCTCAGCCATTTTTTAATCCTCTGTTGTCATGTACCCTCTGCGTCCAGTAAAGAATGGAGATTCTCTTTGGCCATCCTCTTTCCTTAAATACATTTATAAAAACAATTTTTGTTATCCTTGACCATAGTGGCCAGGTTGAGCTTGTGCTGGGCTTTGGCCCTCCTGATTTTTTCTCTTCGTATACTGGCAACTTGTACTCTCCTCAAGTTGCCTGTCCCTTCTTCCACCGGACATAAACTCTCTTTTTCTCCTGAATACAAAGCAAAAGTTCCCCTGTTCAGCTACACCGGTCTTCTTCCCCGCTGGCTCATGGCACGTGGGGACAGCCTGCTCCTGAGCCTTTAAGACTTCCTTCTTGAGGAGCTTCTGGCCTTCCTGGACCCCTCTGCCCCTCAGGACTGACTCACAAGGGACCCTCCCTACCAGTGCCCTGAACAATTCAGAGTCTGCCCTCTGAAAGTCCAAGGTAGCAGTTTGACTGACAACCCTCCTGACTTCACCAAGAACAGAGAACTCTACCATGTCATGGTCACTCTGCCTAAGACAGCTCCCTACCACCACATCTCCCACCAGTCCTTCTCCGTTCGTGAACAGCAGGTCTAGCGGGACACCCCCTCTGGTAGGTTCACTGACCAGCTGAGTCAGGAAGCTGTCTTTCACGCACTCCAGGAACCTTCTAGACTGCTTCCTCAGAGCTGTATTGTATTTCCAGCATATGTCTGGGAAGTTAAAGTTGCCCATGAGCACAAGTGCTGGTGATTGATTGACTTCCACCAGCTGCTTATAGAATGCCTCATCCCTCTCTTCATCTTAGTTTCACCAGGATGTCCGCCTTGTTGGCCAACCCCCTGATCCTTATCCACAAGGACTCTACCTTTTCATTCCCAGCTATGATCTCAACAGCATTGAAACACTCTCTAATATAGAGAGCTACGCCAACACCCCTCCTTAGCTTCCTGTTCCTTCTGAAGAGCTTGTAGCTGTCTATTGCAGCACTCCAGTCATGGGAGTGGTCCCACCACCACGTTTCAGTGATGGCAACTAGGTCATAGTTTGCCTGCCACACAATGGCTGCCAGCTCCTCCTGTTTGTTGCTCATGCTGTGTGCATTGGTGAAGATGCACTTGAGTCATGCCACTGCCCTCATCCCCAACCTTGGGATGGCTCTCCCAAGCTCATCTCTATCGAGTCTTATTTCCCCCCTATCCCCCTTCATACCTAGTTTAAAGCCCTCTCAATGAGCCCCACCAGCTCCCCAGCTAGAGTCTGTTTCCGCCTTTGGGACAGGTGGGACCCATCAGCAGCCATCAGGCCAGGTGCTGAGTAAACCTCCCCATGATCAAAAAAAATAAATTTCTGTGACTGCACCAGCCTCTCAGCCATGTATTAATCAGCTGGGCCTTCCAGGTGCGCTCAATATCCCTCCCTACCACTGAAGGGATAGTGGCAAACACTACCTGCACACCCACTCCATCCAGTAACCGCCCCAGTTCCCTGAAGTCCCTTTCAATAGCCCTCAGGCTTCTCTTAGCAATTTCATCGCTGCCAGCCTGAATTATCACTAATGGGTGATCTCAAACCTGCTCTTCACTTACAGTGGGTAGGACTCTGCTTCCCCAGCCTCCATCTACGGATTCAGGGAAATGAAAGACTTGGGAAGCCTATCTGTCAGTGAAGACGGAGGCAAAGAATCAGAGAATCAGAGAATCTCTTAATTGTAGGGGTTGGAAGGGACCTCAAGAGATGTCTTGCCAAAGCAGGTTCCCTAGAGCAAGTCTTAAACTAAAAGAGGATAGAGTTAGACTAGGCCTTAGGAGGAAATTCTTCACTGTAAGGGAAGTGAGGCACTGGAACAAGTTGCCAAGAGAAGTTGTGGATGCACCATCCCTGGAGGTGTTCCAGGCCAGGCTAGATGGGGCCTTGGCCAACCTGATCTAGTGGGTGGCATCCCTGTCTATGGCAGGGGTGTTGGAGTTAGATGATCTTCAACGTCCCTTCCAACAGGAGCCATTCTATGACTCTTCTCTGTGTTTCCGGGCTAAGATGGATGTACCACTCAGTGACAGCTGCTGTCTAACCCATCAATATCAATACATCCACAGATTCCTCCATTACTTGTCTGGCTTACTTTTGCAATATAAATCATAAAAACATAGAACAGACTAGGTTGGGAAAGGACCTCCAAGTATCATCTGGTCCAACATGTCATGGAAAAGCGAGCCTAGATGAAACTATCTAGTACCCTGTCCAGTTGCATCTTGAAAACCTCCAGTCATGAGGATGAGGTTGATCCAGTGATTTACTGTTCTCACTGTAACAAAATCCTTTCTTGTATCAACATGAAACCTCTTCTGGTGTACCTTGTACCCATTGCCCCTTGTTCTCTCCATGTGGGTCCTTGTGAAGAGAGAGCCTCTATCCTCTATGTAGCCACCCTTTAAGTACTGGAAAACTGTGATGAAGCTCCCCCTGAGCCTACAAATTTCCTGCAGAAAGTTCAGTTATTTCTAGGCTCTAATTCTGAATGGCAATTCTACAGCAAAAAAGCTTGTGGATACATACAGAACTTTCTCTATTGTGAAGATGAGATGTGGTTATATGTTACTTGTATTTATAGTCATCCAATTCCACAAGAATCTCTAAAATCCACTCCAGTTTACTCAGAAAGAGTACTAATCAGCCAGAGGAGAGGAATCCCATTAATGCTGAAAGGCTGAGCAGAAATGCAATAAACTTTAATGTCTCCACTGGAACCAAAACTTTGTAAATCCAAATCTTCTCAAATCTTAACACAGGTAAGCATGTACCATTAGTGAGCCACCAAGAGCCAAGGCTACTCGGTTTTCCATCTTAGATCTTTGTTAAAACTACACCTTCCCATTCAAAGTAGAGCTGGACAAACAGAAGCTCTGGGAAGCCTATACAAAAGAAATCAACAGTTCAATTGCTTTGGATAACAATCTATTTAACAGCTGCGGTCAAAATCAGTATTTGTGCTCAGAAATCATGCACCCTTTGAAAATGAGGATGAAGACCACTTCCCTTGGGTTTCTGTACTGGCCATCACCTTAACACTGTCTTCCACCCTTTTGGTAGGATCCCATTTGAACAGGATTAACTAATCTGTTCTGTTTTTAACTAAGTTCTGTTTTAGTCTGATGCTGTATTTTTCTTGATTTTGGTTAGGGTCTAAATAACATCTGGTCTGGAAAAAACAAGATTTCTTCCAGTTTTCTTTTCCCTGAGGAAATACCAGACATATCACCATTACAAAGATTCTCAATAAATCCCAAACACTATAATAAAGTAGTGCTGGTTGTTTAATTGGCATCAACAAATTAATATGCCCTGTTAAATAAGTCTTGTTATGTTGCTTTTTCAAGTTTGGCCTTTGCTTTTTCCCCTTTCTCCAAAACTTGATTACTCATACTTATTTTTCCACTGCTGATGTAAGACATTATCTCAAATCCCTTTTGTTCTTTTTAATCATATTTATTTCTTCTATTAGATATTGTGGTAAGCTTTAAGCTCCAGTGTCTTTGAAGCTGTTTTCTGACATTTTGGGGGGCCTATCGATAGATAGAGGGATAGATGACCAAGAACCTCTTAGATCTTTTTATTACTTGGTAATTATTTTTCTTATCTGTTTTCCTGGTCAGTTCTTACTTTAAACCTTGCAAGAAGGATTTTAAATTGACTGCCATGGTGATAAGGCAGACAGGTCTACAGCAATACTCAGCCCATATCCTACTGAAAGCATAAACAAAGGACCTTAAAGAGTGAGTTTGGAGAATTAGGTAATTTAGGTACATTTTATGTTTTTTAGCCATGCTAACCTCCTTCCTTTCGCTGAGGGAAAGCTTCCTTTCCCCTATAAAAGGAAAATACGCTGTTGTGGAATAAATATAATCTAATCCTGCATTACAAAAGTATTTTTGTGTAGTCAAACATATCTTGGTAATAAAAATAAAGAAAACACTTAGCAGTATGTCTGTGAAGATTTATAAACCTCTCTAACAGAGCCAAAGAAAAGGTTTTGAAAAAATTTCTCTCGCATGTCCTTGTGGAAGTACCTTTTGTACACTGAAGGTGATCAAGAATAAAATAGAGTAGATTTGGGAAAACAACCTACTTTCCCCACATTTGTTCACTTCTTTGAAATTAATTGCAGATATAACAAAAGGACCTGTCAAACTGCTTATAATGTATCAACTTATTTAGATAATTGTCTATTTATATATTACATTACAGCCATACTGTATGTCTTTCAAGAAACTAAAGAATCACAGAATCATAGAATGGCTTGAGTTGGAAAGGACCTTAAAGATCACCCAGTTCCAACCCCCTGCCACGGGCAGGGACACCTCCCCGCAGACCAGGTTGCCCAAAGCCCCATCCAGCCTGGCCTTGAGCACCTCCAGGGATGGGGCAGCCACAGCTTCTGTGGGCAACCACCTTCCAGTGTCTCACCGCCCTCACAGTGAAGAATTTCCTCCCAACATCTAAGCTAAATCTCCCCTCTTTTAGTTTAAAACTATTCCCCATTGTCCTATCACTATTTGCTGCTGTAAAAAGTTCCTCTCCATCTTTTTTTATAAGCTCCTTTTAAGTACTGAAAGGCCTCAATGAGGTCTCTCTTGAGCTTTCTTATTTCCAGGCTGAACATCCCCAGCTCTCTCAGCCTTCCTTCACAGGAGAGGTGCTCCAGCCCTTTGATCAACTTCATGGCCCTCTTCTGGACCCGCTCTAACAGCCCCACACCTTTCTTGTGCTGGGGGCCCCAGCCCTGGACGCAGCACTCCAGGTGGGGCCTCACAAGGACAGAGCAGAGGGGCACAAGCCCTTCCCTTCCCTGCTGGCCTCTCCTCTGTTGATGCAGCCCAGGATGCAGTTGGCTTTCTGGGCTGCAAGCACACACGGCTGGCTTGTGTCGAGCTTTTCATCCTTCAGAATCCCCAATTCTTTCTCTGCAGAGCTGCTGTCAGTGAGTTCTTCTCCCAGGCTGTGCTCAGGTCTGAGGTTGCCCCAAAAGAAGATCTGTGATAAGGAAGTCTACACAGTATAGCACTCATTGGCAGAAAACAGATACACCAGTCAGAGAAATCATCAGGAAAAAGCTGTAACAGAAGAGCTGTAAAAAGACAAGTAATAATCACAAAGGGAACACTGAGTTAGAAAATTATCTAGGAAGATGACAGTGTTCCCCATATAGAAAAATAAGTCAGGCAAAATAAAGAAGATCACGTGAATGAGGGAAAAAATGACTTAACATCAAACGAACAAACAAAAAAACTTTTCAGCCTTTGGAAGGAAGTCGGATTTTGCTGATTTCACAGACATAATGAAAAACTTAAGACTGCAGTTAGCTCACTCCAGTATTTCTGTTTGTCAGAGTTAACATTAGAAACTGACTGAGGAGGTGGAGAGACAGGAGGTCAGGGAGTGTGGGCGGCAAGAGGGATGGAAAGATAAAAGAACTTGCAGCAGTCAAAGAGGCAATGAGCGTCTGATCAGGCTGCCACATCCTTTCAAATAGGAAGGAATAGCAGGATTTTAAGATGCCATTTGCAGGAGATGCTTGTCTCCTGTATAATAATAATTCAGAAGGCAGTAGACTTACTAAGGCTGCTTTCTAAAATGGATGAGTCTTGACCTCAGTAATAAGATTTTACCCTTGGTTTTTTTTGCCATACAATTCTGCTTAGTACGAGATAAATCACACAAAATCTAAGTTCTCAAAGGTGGCCACTAATTGTGTGCTTTTCATTTTCAAAGCTTGACTTGGGAGCCTCAGATCTGGCTTGCAGAAATACTGAGTGTTTACAGCTGTGGCTCATTAGGGGCTATGCTTTGGTCTCTGAAGTTATTCAATGCCAAGTACAGTCAGCACTGGCCATTCTCCATGGCGTGGAACAGAACCACCTGAGGTAGAGAGACACGGACAGCCAGACTCAAATTTTGAGGGAAGCTTTACTATGAAATTGAGAAACTGAACTTCAAAGACAGAAGTCAGATTTTTCTAGGCAATTTTCATGCTTTTGTGCTCTACTACGTCAAAGCTAATAAGCTCTCCTCGATTGAGAGGTGGCGTGATGCCTCCTTTCTAAGAACATTCTGGGCACTAGTGCCAGCCTCCAATTTGTCCTCTTTTGGCAGTACCACTGTTACTTCTTTCTATTTTTCCAATCCAGTGAAAAGCTATGCAGCCAGTTCTGCTAGGACCAGCCCTGACCTATGTGAAGAGGGGACAGACTAACTCCACCCAGAGTTGCTGTCTGGCATGAAAAAACAATCACATATGTATAAGCGTTCACAAAGCATAACAATGAGTATTACAAAAAGAAGAATAAATAAGTGTTTTCAGAGTAGGAATGAGCAGTATGTCACAAGTAAGGTGTGAATACACGTGTCAAGGAGAAAAGTAAAAAGATACTGTTCATTGTGTGAGAACCCTTCATTTGTCAGAGTAAATGAAGGAAAAAAGTGGTTTTCAATGTAACTCTACTCATACACAACCATAGGAGCCATTTAAAGTTAGAAGTCAGTTTTGGGGAAGGCAAAAGCAGTTAATTACTTTCTGAAGGTGCCTATCTCAGCTATCTAAAATGTACCTTAAATTAGATGTCTAACTTCTAAAGAGCTAAAAATACATACACAATGATACTGAAAGAAAAAGGAGTTAAGACTAGACTTGATGTTCAAGTCTCACATTTCTTTATTTCTGCATACTTCACTTTTCCATCTTTAACACATTTTAGACAGGCTTTTATTTTTTATTTTATGTGCTGGGTATTTGACACTTTTAACCTTTTCCTGTAATTCAGCTTTTCAACAATCTAAATTTGAACCATAACCACTTTCCCATTATTTTTCAATAACGCAGTATTCAGAGAGCAACTCAGTACATTCAGAAGAAACTAAAATTATGAGCAACCTTAAAATTACAGACTCATTATTCCATATCAAAACCACACCTTATAATGTCCCATTTCATCTTTTTCAATTGAATTCAGGGAAGGGCTACATTCACTGATAGAAGCAATAACAAGATGCGTGATCTTTCCTGTGTTACCAATCCTATTTCCTGTTTTCCCAAACTACATAGGTAAATCACAGAATCACAGATATCACAAATACATTTTTCACAAAGATTTTTTCCCATGTCTATGGGAAACTAAAAAATCTGTGCTATAAAGATTTTCTTTTAAAAATGAGAAAAAGTCAGAATAAAATATCTCATTTCCTAAGTGAAAAACAACCACACAATATAATACTCAACGCATAAGAAAATATCCAAAATTCAATCGCCTCTTTAACAAAACATCATATAATGTCTAACATATTCACAAGTAATTCTGTAACTTTTTTTATATCTGCCACTTTTAATAATATCATTGTGTATTTGATAGTTTATTGATCCTAGTTCAGAAAAATCTTTAACACGCTATTTTGCAATAGTCTGACTTTTTATTCTGCACAGTAGCCGATTAAGCAGTGTTTTGCGTTTCTTATAATGTCTATTCTATTATTTTACTTTCTGACAAATTCAGTACAGAAATAAGAGGGTACACTTTTGACTAATGCAAAGGCTTCAACTCCAGAGCTAACATTTCCCTATCCAAAGAAGGAGAAGCAACAAAGAAATAGATGCTATAGAATCTCACAACGGTGGTCAAGCATACATCCAAGCCGTCAACTCAACAGGACAAAGAAGCGTATACTTACTGTAATCCTATGAGGCATCCCAATGACAAGAGGCTACATATACTGTGCTTCAACTTACCCTTTTGTTTAAGTACGTGCTGAATTAAAAACATGATGTACATTTGATAACCAGTGTAGAATATTAATTGCACTTTCCAAAGGCTGGGTAAAAAGGATCTTTAGCTTTACAACTGACTATCAGGTCCCAGTAACCTCCCATCCCAACAAGGGTGTGAGATACTGTGGAAAGTTCTGCCCTGTACCTTAGGTCTTGCGCCATTCCCAGACATTCTGGGAAAAGACAGGAGAATACAGCAAAAGCTGATGAAACATCAATGACTTGACTCAGTTGAAAGCAGCAATGCTCCTCCTAAAGGCTCTCCTCCTGTCTCGATCTCTCTCACTTATACTCTAACCACACACATCCCCACGCACACATCCCCTCAATCAGACTGCTGCTCAATACCCTGATTTGTCATCTCTGTTCCATTTTAAATTCATGTTTTTTTTTTTTTTTTTTCATAATTCATAACCTATTTGCTTCCCCAATTTATCCTGGGGAATTGATTTTGGTGGACCATTTTTAACCTATTAATTCCATTTTACACACAATGACACTCACTAAAATTGTATATATGCACTGAAAGAACAGCCTCACATTATGCCTATCCAGGCCAACTTACCCTCGCTGTGTGTCATCAGTCACGCAGTGGTATGTAAAAGTTCCAAACATCTGCACCCCCAGGATTCCATACAGGAGGAGAAAAAAGAGAAGGAAAATTGAAACGCTCCAGATTTGCTCTCCAGAACGCCTGGCAAAAAGAGAAACAGCACACTGAGTGCACAGGCAATGTGAAGACACCTCTGAAAAACTGCAGAATAGAAAGTGTGATCACACACAGAGGAGTATTTCATCCCACAGAAAATTTGTCCTCAAAACTGATCTCTTGCTCTGTGCCAGAGCCATGGCAAAAAAAAAAAAAAAAAAAGCCATGATTTTTTTCTAAGCTAAGTTAGAGTAATTAAAACAGCTGTAAACTATAAAAAGCAGAATAAAAATAAATAAATCAAATGTAGAAAGTCTAGGTTTTGTAAAATAGTATCTAATGAACTGCACAGGCAAGATGAGATGATGAAGTTGACATCAAATAAATAGAAGAAACCCTTTCACATTACCATTAAGTGTTTTTTACCATTATATGCTGTACAGAATATACTTACATGTGTATGCTTGTATGTGTCTGTATACATACACCTTCACCTTGATTATTATATGCTCACACTAATCAAAGAGAATTTACTCCAACTGGTTGAAAATTGCTGGCTACAATTATTAGCAAAATGATTTAAGATTTATTTAAATACCTGGCAGTTTTGATCACTTTATAGAAACCTGATAATTCCTTAAATATAGAAAAGAGCAAGTTTTTTTTTTTTTTTTTTGCCAGAACTACAACTCGGGAAGAAAATGCACATTAAGCATTAAGAGTCGTCCTCTGAGCTGCTTATTCAGTGTTCTAAGTCTGCTGTTCTTTAGATAACAGACTTACTTACTTTAAGATATTTGTTATCCTGGTTCTTGGCAGCTCAAAACGAAAATATATCCGGAATGCTCGAATCATAATGAGTGGTCTTGGAATCCGCAACATGCCCCAAGGTGACATCTGATCAACTATTTCAGCAATTTCAAACACCTACAAAGAAAAGAAGCATGTTTTTTTTGACAACCCTGTCCTGTTCCTCTTGGTACTTACTTACCCAATTTTTAAAACTACGAACACTATATATGATTTTTATTTTAATTTTCATTTTCAAGCGTCTCTTGGTTCATTTTGTGATTCATTTTAAACATGTTTTTTAAAAGAAAAGTCTTAATAAATCCTTTAATCCATTTCTAAGTTATCCTAATGAAATTCTAAAAATATACTCTGCCTACATTCATAACGCTTCTATCTCAAATAACTCAAGAACAGCATGCAACTTTGTGTAAGCTGCATGCATGTGTGCTAGTCCTACCTCACAGGTTTCCCACAACTTTATTAAAAGTGAATAATTTACCTTTTCCATTATGAAAATCAGTATCTGATAATGAGGCACACCAGCAAGGCTTTTCATATTATATAAAAGTAGATACATCCTGATTGCCTTACATGTTGCAATATGCTTATAAATTCTGCATTTAATTCCAAGAGCATGAGAAAACTGCACATGTTCTCCTATGGCTCCACTTAGGACACAAATTTCTCAGCCAAGCCACAGAACAGGGAAACATTTCCTTAACACTTTGACAGGGCGGGCACTCCAGAAGGACTATTTAGCTTAATGACTGGGTAAAAATGTCTTGTCTTTACCCTTGTCTCCCATTCTGAGAGTTACTGCTTAATGTAGTATTTGTTCAAAATACTAAGAAAATGGAGGGGGAACCTGGCAATGCACAGGCTGGGTAACCTGTGGTGCTCATCTGTAACAGCCTATCTTGACTGTATATGCATACATGATGTACCAAATTCTTCACTGTGTATAAAGCAGAAAATGACAACGTATCTTAAATTTTTCAGAAGTGGCTAAGCTTTGCCTAATGGCAACCTCAATGGATCTTTTACAGTCCCTGTGTTACTAAAGGCCAAATCTCACAGTCCTTGATCTATTCTCATTCAAAAAATTGGCTTAAGGACCAATTGTTTTGTGGGACACAATTTGACCTGTACCTTAACGGTCCATGTTTTTTTTGCAACAGGTCCGAGTTCACTACTTTATGAAAACTTATCACATTGTTTCCAAATGAATTTTTAAATATATTTTTTAATATTTTTATATTTACCTTCTATCATGGGGAAGGTTTTGTTGGGTGTGGCCCACACTACATGAAACCCCTTTGTCTACCCAGTCAATATGCCTACAGAACTGTAAATATCTACTATTTGAATCAGTCTCCCTTTAGTTGCCTGTGCTACCATCACATCCAACTAAACTCAATGGAAGACGGGGGACAATGGAAGAATAAGGGACAAATGGCTCTCTGAAGATACTTCTCTCTCCTTTTGATTATGCAGAGTTTATGGTAGCAAGCTTCAGATTGTTGATGACTTCTCAGTGATAAAAAATTAAACAAGATAAATACTAAAAGATAAATTCCACTGCTAGTGTAGCTATGCTGCAATGTGCAATTATGGTGCTATTGAATTCAACATTTTTAAAAATAATTTGACCCATATACACCCATTCTTCCACAGCTCATAATTACTTGTCTGTGTCACATATTTTCCATAATCAAATACCTATTCATTGAAAAAGGTAAGTGAAATAAGTACCTGTAAAACCAGGGACACCCAAAGACAAAAGACCATGAATCCATCAAACACACACCAACGATCCTTTACATAGGAGCTATCACCCTACGAGAGAGAGAAAAGCTAAGAGGTTTATTGTTGTTGTTTTACTGTCAGGATTTACTAATATCACAAATTAAAGTTCTTGGAAGAAAGAAAAGTCTTCTCCGTACCATTTTTTAAATGCCACTTCTGACAGACTCCAAAAGCCCAGTGTTAGTAAAAACATATAAACACACCTTGTGAGTAAAAATAAATGGTAGCTTCAGTCTTGTGCAGCACTTCTCTTCAGCTTGTGTCAAAAATAACTTATTAAGAAACCTTTTATTTGTACTTTGACATACATCAAAAAAACACAAAAATGAACACAGGACTCACTTTTCCACCGTCTTGCCTATTACGTGATACTTGCACAAGCGGGTAAGTTTAAAATGCTAACAATCCAGTATTATGCCATTCAGTTACTTCAATATTTTTCAAAAGCTTCAATCAATTCAGTATAATTTTACATTCATTTCTTGTAAGCTTTAAACAATTTTTAATGCTCTAGAAAAGTCCTGCCATTTACAAAACACTAGAAAGTAATCACTATCTCATCACAATGCAGACTTTTAAGTTTTTTCAAACTCTTGAGCACCTCCATGTGATCTGAAAATGATAAATCATTCTTTAAACTTCAATAAGAAGCTGTATGTTGAACTTTCTATCATTGATACTATCAGCACTCCATTAATTGTCTAGGACAAGGTATTCAGAGTATACCTGTGCACTACTGAATAAAAGAGACTCAGGACAGAAAACTGAGCACTGCATCCTCGATCACCCATATGCCTTCCTACCTGTTCTCTAGCTCTGTTTTATACTTCTTCAGTCAGCTCACTAAAATAAGACCATAGCCTGGTTTTGGTGACAGTTCAGTCCAGAGACCATTCCTAAAAGGCAGCACGGATAATACTGCAGTAAAGCTCAGTTTCCTCCATACTGCACTGCTCCAGTTTGAACAGGTATGGGGATACCTATTAGCTTAGGTATCCCCATATCTCACGTCACTCCCAAAGACATAACACACACTCTCTCCACCACATAATATAAAAACACTGCTAATGGCTCACACTTTATTTCAAACACTGAATTGAAAAAACAAACAAACAAAAAAACCCTACACTTTTAGGTAGATTTCATCTGAAGGTTACAAAACTCTGTGTACCACCCAGAGCATAGAAGAAGTTGTAGACAAAATGCATACAGATGCAGCTTGCTGAAACAGATGCCAGATGAGACTAGACCTAAGGAATGTGAATAATCCAGTTTTATGTAATATAGCAGTAAGAATGTATGAAGAGACATTGGTAGTGTATCTCAGGGCACATGAACACCCCTTTCCAAATCAGGTTTCTCACAACGGATTGAACATGCCCTCCTCTGCCTTATACACTCTCTGGTTCCTTTTCTCTATTTCGTGTTCTTCCAGGTACAGTGTTTTCCATCCACTTGTCACAGATATAACTGAACGAAAATGATTTGTCAGGCCTCAAAAATCTTGAAGTCATTACCGGACTTTGCTTGTTATGTGATTCCTGGCTTGATACGCATTGTTTCCTGTCTGAGGGATAGCTATTTCAGTAAACTTGTGCTTGTTTTCAAATGTCTCAGCATTTTCATCAGTTCTAAAAGCACAGACAAGAAGTTTTGTTTTAATGTAGTATTTTCAATGTCACACGCTATCCTAAAAAGGATTTATCATTCCTTGCAGTAGGTGACAGCAAGATGTATTGTGTAAATAGAGATAAAATATGTTTTTTTGTTTGTTTTATCTCAGTTGCAAAAATTACTTAAGGCAGAATTGAACAAAAAGAAGGGTATAAGGATAATACAGTACGTGATTTTCAAATCAGAAATAAGGGACAGAGAACCTTAATGCTTTTCAGATAGGTTTTCTAACAAATAAGGATCTTAAAGTTCTCCTCCACCTAAGAATTATGAGAAGGAAGGCTGCAAATCAGGAAATAACAGAATTTGTGCATCATAATTTTAACCTGTCCTTCCTGAACAAAGTAGACTTAGTTCCCTGGTAAAGTCTGAGCTAAGAAACTCTTCACTCGGGGCTGAACAAACATGGCTGTTTCAGCTGCTATGTTCAGTATCCACGAAGCAGACGCAAGCTACCCCTGTTCCCACTTACTACACAAAGCCCTCGTGGTGTTTCAACATGCAGCCTGAGTCCTTCGGTGGCACCTATGAACAAAGATGCTGATTGGTCTTTCTCTAGCTGAAGAACTCTTTGAAACTCACTTGTCTTCTCTTCGGCACCATTTGTGTAAAGCAAGAAGTTTTACCTGAGTTGTGCTATACAGATCTGAGCACTAACTTAGTTCCTGTATTCACCCTCCTCTGAATAATCCCTCAAGCACTCACTAAAAGCCAAATCTTTTTTTAGAAATTGCTTTTTCTCTCCACAATACATGTGGCATGATTGAATCGGCTCTGATCCTTTTCCTTACAAAGGAGGATGTCGTGACCCTTTTCAGTCTTCTCACCACTTGCGCTGCTTCTCCATCTTGCTTCTCAGTGCCAGTTCAGGCCAGCTTCCCCCCCACATCCTCCCATTGGGCCGGGTTTTCACTGGATCACCCACAGAAACTTACGGCATGTGAATTATATTTACAGAGACTACTAATTTTTGGAGAGATTCAGGTCCTATTTGCTTTGCATGCCTTGTCTAAATCCTTTTCACATTTGTCATTCGTCTGGCAGTGGACATGGTGGGGAATCTTTAATATGATTATACTGTGTGTTGCTATATGGGATGTTATTTGCTGTTGGAGGCATTTTTAAGACAGGATCATAACCTGCTTAACATGAAAATCAGAATATACTTTTTATTATGAATCTGGATACTGACTTCTAGCGCTACTTAATTCCATGAAAATCTAATTCAGACTAAACACAGGCTAATACTCACATATTAATAGCACTGAACAGTGAGATTCATTCACACTATTCCACCTTTTTTATTGGGTTCAAATTCCATACTCATGAAGAAAACAGCATTCTGTTCTTGGAAAGGAATACATGTATATGAGATTTAAATACATGTGGTTACCTCTCACCTAAGATAGCTAAAGCACTATGTTAATTCCTCGCCCTTTTTATCATGCCTGCTGCAGTCTGAAAATTATTTGTAAGGTTGTTTTAGCATTTTCCTGTGAACGCACTATTGTATACTATTTACATCATGGTTTGTAAGCCTTTGAAATGTGGTCTAAACATTTGCAAAAGATGAAGGCTTAGTACTGTAGACTAAAACCTCATGCTGAGACTATTTCAAACCTCTTAAAGCCATTAAAGTTGCTGGCTCCCTATTGCCTGCAGTGGACATTGGATTCTTTAATGTACACAGCAAGTAATGAAAGCTTCTCCAGCACACTTACAGACAAAAAAATCCCTCCTGACAGAGCAGTGGATGCTAGTTCACTTACACAGTCCATGACCACAGGCTTGGGACAGCCTTTAGAAGGCTTTTGTGCAGTAAACCATGCCCTCACTTAATGTCTCTGCCAGGTAAACTAAGGGGTGCCACTTGAACTCAGTGGACTAGCTAACAGCTAGCTTAATAGCTAACACCTATTAAACACAAAGCATTTTAAGATCCTCAAAAAATCTCATGTCCAAAGTAGCAATAAAGCTTAGCTAGATGGATTAATCTTTTCTTCATTAGTTAAAGGCCTATTCATTACTTTGCAAGCACCCTTCCTGGTCTCCCCAAACAGTTTCTCCTAATAACACTACCAGCTTCTCCCTCAGCATTTATTTATGCCAGTGCCGCTGTTAGGCTAGTACACAACCATGTAAATGGCATTCTTGGTAAACACTCCATGTGGAATGGATCAGAGGTTTGCTTCTCTCTCAGAGATGCTCATCTGAATTAATCTGAAATGTGACATCCCAAAAGAACAGGCAAGCTTGACAAAACAGTCTGTAATTGCAATATTCTCTGCCCTGTAAGAATGTAAATGAGTCCTACCATGTCAATGCAGCCTTAACTAAGGAAGAATACCTCAAATTCAGCGTAAGACCTTAGTGTTCCTTTACATATTTGAATATAGAAGCAAGAAACAAATCCCCTCCCTACACTCTCCTTATTTCACCATTTTTGACCAATTTTAGTAACTTTACATTAATGGAGTACAACATATTAGCTCATTTCTTCATTTTTGATTTCCACTTGGTATACTGATAACCTAATGACAGCACTGAGATACAGAAAGACACAGTTTCTCTATTGCAACCACCACATTGCAGATAAAGTAGCAACTGACATTATTATGTGCCCTAAACAGCAGTTAAACATATTCACCGAAGAAAACCCCGCACTTTATAAGATCCAACTCATCAGAAATGTGAGCCAATATAAAATACTGATAGAACCACGGCCAGGATCAATATCACACTTGAGGAAATCATACCACGAGAGCCACTGCAGTTTAATGTCCACCAGAAGGGAAGATTGGCCAGACTGCCGTTTTGTTAATAAAAGTTTATTGTGTTGTCAACCTTGCCGAAGACAAATTGCTCTGTGAAATCAACATCTGAATTGCTCAAAACAGCCTGCTAGAAGATTGATTAGGCCTGCTGATTTTGTTAAGCAATTTCAGGACCTGAGTGGCAAAGGAGACAGTTTAGCTAGATTATAGTGCAGTCTATCACCTAGGTCATTTCTGCCCTGCTTCTCTTTTAACATCTCAGGAACTTTGCAGGATGAATGACAAATCACTGCAAGTGAAAAGCCCCCTCTGCCTCCCTGCTTGCCTTCGGGAATTTCTTTTTCTCTCTCATCCCTGCTACAACCTGTTCTCTGAATCCTCTCCTCCTGCCTCTTCCAGCTGCCTCTGTGGGAAAGCGAAACAAAAAAGAAGTGACTTGACATTTGCTCTGATAGTAATCAGATTTATCATCATCTGCTCTGGAAAGCAGTTCTGTAGTCGTGGGTCTGTCATTAGCAGAACCTTATTCTCCCACTTCTCCTGCCAGTCTCTGACACAGGACAGCTGAAAGATGGCACAAATGTGACGAGACCAGCAAGCTCAGTAAAAACCAGCTAGCTTGCTATTCTATCATGGTCACTGGATCCTGCATGCTTTAGGCAATAAATAAAACACATCAAGAACTCTAACAAAATTTTTCAGATCACCCTGGGGGCTACTTTGTGTAGCACTACAAATAAGCATTAAGGGATGGAAGCTGACATTTACTGTCATTTTAGGAGCAGCATAAATACACAGGAGGAAATAGAAGAAATAGAGGTAATGAGAAAATGGGAGCATCGTTTTTCCCCCCTCCACTGTGCTCCTTATAACACAAAAAGAGCAAGCTAGAACAGAGGGCAGAGCTGAGTCAGGGACAGAAGAATCATCCTCCCTCCCCGTTTCCTCACTGCACACAAACACTTGTAGGGCAAGGAAGAGCAAATGGGACAGAGAAAGAAAACAGATCTCAAGCGAGCATCTTGCATAACCTATCTCCCCTCTGCAGAGGCAAATAAAAATACACACGTGCAGGGTATCTAACTCCAACTCCTACTCCACCACGTACACACATACACCCCTTATGTCTCTGGCTCAAATCCAAACTTCTCCCATTTTGTTAAAACCTGCTGTTCACAGGTTTGTTTAGTAGCAGAATGATGTGGACAAATCCAGCCCAGCCCCTAGACTTACAAATACTTCCAATGTTGCCCTCACACAGATGAGAAAATGAAGAGAGAAAGCCTAGCGAAGAAGGAAAGCTGTCTCTGACTTCTGTTCTCAATTCTCCTCTCCTGTCCCCCAAATAAAATGATTTCTCCAGTCAGCTCGTGTCAAACATCAGCCCCCTTCTCTCTTCTTCAGAGCTTTGCAGTTCCTAAGCTGCCCTGGAGCCTGACTTAGGTGGTAATGCAGATAAGCATATGACTCCCAGCTCCACTACCCACTCAAAGCCCAGCCTCTACTCTGTTTTTACTCTGTGTTTTGAAAAAAAAAATAATAGAACCCCGAGTATTTTACTACGTAAAAACTAGCAAATTATATACTAGTCATCCTTTAACACAAAGTACTTCTGGAACTGTAAAATGATAATCCATGCAGGAAAGGAAAGATTGAGAATGATTGCTTATCGATGTTGACAACCAATGAAAGCCTGGCATATTTTTAAATGGGTGGTCACTTCCAATTTATCCCTCTGCAACAGTGACAGTATCACTTCCGAACAAACCAAAATATATTTTTTAAAAGTCTGTATTTGAGTAAAGAAAAAACAATAAAAGACGAGGCCACCACTTCTCGTTTCTTCATTACCCAGGGCAGGAACTTCTTTAAAATATATTCTAAAATACACTCACATAGCAGCAATTCATCTGGACCAGTCAATAGAATTAGAATTGTGAAACATAACTCTAAATGTTTATAGTGGGTGTAGTATTACTTTATCATCATGGAGTTACACAAATTCAATTTGTACCTACTTGTGTATTGCACTGAATTGCTCCATCATCAGATGCTTCCAACACATCACATAGTGCAAAATTTGCCTCTGTCATAACACGTAACGTAATATTTACAGTAATCTTGTATTCTATACCAGAAAAAACTTGGAAAAATCACTTGATGTTACAGCACACAAAACAAAGCTACTCTATTTATAATACAAAAAAGGAAGCACAGCTCTTGCAGTCCTTTGAATTACAAGGTGATTCTATATATGGTACAGACACAGAATGTACACAGTTCCAATCTACCATTACAAAAAAAAGCTATAATCACTACAGAACCACTACTTCATCATTTGCCATAAAATAAAATAAATAATTTTAAAAATGATATAAAGGGGATTAGTTGAGATTTTCTGATTATTTCAGATATTACCCATGAAAATGTAAGACTAATTCATTCATTAAAAAATGTCTCAGATGCATTTTAAAGGTTTGAATTTTGTTAATTTATGTAATTAATTTCACCAAACTTAGTACTTCACTTTTCATATTGTAATGGGAGGTCTTTGAGCTCTACCATTCATCATCTCACTTGCTGCTACTGACAGCCAAAATAAAAATAAAAACAATAAAACAAAACAAAACAAAAAGAAAATAATCAGAAATAGAATTTTTATTGGGCTGCTCAGAGAAAGACAATAAAAAATGCAGTTCATTTTCATTTGACTCAGTGACCTATGTCATGAACAAATGGCAGTAGTTTTAGGGAATTTGCAAAAGGAAGAAACAATATGTATAGTGAATTAAGAAACAAGACTTTCATATACACACACAAGAACCATTTTACTTGCTAAAAGTCCTATAACCATATTTGCTGTAAAACAAACAACAACAACAACAGCAACAAAACTGAGAGGAGTTAACAAATGCTGTTTTAAAACAAAACTGATGACGAAAATTTAAAAACACAATACAGAAACAGACATCAAAACATTACACAACACTCTTTTTCTCAAGTACAAAAAGCATCAAAGAGATTGACCATTTCCACAGACCAATCATAGAATCACAGAATCATTAAGGTCGGAAAAGACCTCCAAGATCATCTGGTCAATCACCCTACTACCAATATCTCCCACTAAACCATGTCCCTAAGCACCACGTCCAACCTTTCCTTGAACACCCCCAGGGACGGTGACTCCTCCACCTCCCTGGGCAACCCGTCCCAATGCCTGACTGCTCTTTCTGAGAAGAAATGTCTCCTCATTTCCAACCTGAACCTCCCCTGGCGAAACTTGAGGCCATTCCCTCTAGTCCTATCACTAGTTACCTGTGAGAAGAGGCTGACCCCCAGCTCCCCACACCTTCCTTTCAGGTAGTTGCAGAGAGCAATGAGGTCTCCCCTGAGCCTCCTCTTCTCCAGACTAAACAACCCCAGTTCCCTCAGCCGCTCCCCATAGGAGTTGTGCTCCAGGCCCTTCACCAGCTTTGTAGCCCTTCTCTGGACACGCTCCAGGGCCTCGATGTCCTTCTTGTACTGAGGGGCCCAAAGCTGAACACAGTACTCGAGGTGCGGCCTCACCAGAGCCGAGTACAGGGGGATGATCACCTCCCTGGTCCTGCTGGCTACACTATTCCTGATACTAGCCACGATGCCGCTGGCCTTCTTGGCCACCTGGGCACACTGCTGGTTCATGTTCAGGTGAGCATCAATCAGCACCCCCAGATCCTTTTGGAAAGGAATGGCCCAACACACCTCCCATATCAGCAAAATCAGCATACGGCACCTCCTTTCAGCTGATGGATAAGTAATTCAGACAGCCCAACATCCAGAACTGCCAGGCACTGCCTTCCCATATAGTCACAGAGGACTAACATGTTCCTATCAATGCCCAGCAGCAGGTATGGCTACAGAACACGCGGGAGCTCCATGGG
Source organism: Anser cygnoides (assembly GCF_040182565.1). Taxonomy (NCBI): domain Eukaryota; kingdom Metazoa; phylum Chordata; class Aves; order Anseriformes; family Anatidae; genus Anser; species Anser cygnoides. The sequence goes on along the minus strand of NC_089873.1, from coordinate 154,448,372 downwards.
TGTACTACACGGCTGCTTTCTCAGGACAACACTCCACCACTGCTGTTGAGTGCTAACATGCCCTGCAGAGAGATTTCATGGGTTACTACACAGAAAGCCTGAATTTCATTTCCCTCTCCATCTGCTCATTAGCCAACTGTATCCAGTGCCATAAGTATTGCCTTATGAGCTGATTCGGCTCCCTTGGATGTCTTAATGGTTCACCAACTCTAAAAGTGGGTAATCAGGAGCAGTATTAATACAATTCCCCTCCCTGGAACTGCAATCACTGTTTCCAGGAAGTACATAGGAAAAAAAATCTACACTCTGAGAATGATTAAACGTTGGAACAGGCTGCCTAGATGTGTGCTAGCACCTCCCTTCCTGGAAATATTCAAGACCGCTTCATAGGCCCCTGGAAAACACAACTGAAGGCCCTGCTTTCAATCGGAAGTTGCTCCAGTCTCCGCAGGTCCCTTCCAATGCAGACTTGTCTATGACTCTGTGCCTCTAGGGCAACCTTCCCAAGATGCCAGTTCTTCAGGGCAGACTCCAGTTCTATATACAGCTCCACATGCATGCTTGGAAGCGCTTTGAAGCCTTGCGAGGGTGATGAGTGTTAAATGCTCTTGTGCTGAAGTGTTTGGTAACAAGGCAGCTGCTTTAGCCAGCAGGATCCTGCCCTCCCACAGCTCCCAGTTCACAGTGGATGCAACGTGCCGGTTTGGATGCGACGTTTCAAGGTGAAAGCTCACACTTTGAAACATCAGATATTGCTGGGACATTGTGCCAGGAGACTTGATACGCAAATGGTCCGATCTCACATCACAAAACCCACATTCATAGCCATCATTCGCAGCTCTCCTTCAACAGAAAAGAGCCACAATGATGAAAGATGAGGTAGATGAGGAGGCAATTTTCAGACAGAGGATTTTATTATTAGGTAATTAACATTATTAAAAGCTGATGAAGCCATATTATGCTAAAAAGAGCAGGAAAAGTTTATGGAAATGATAATCTTAGTATAGCCATAAGAAAGCAGTATTTTCAAAATTCTCATTAGTGGCAGTGAACACCATACTCCAAAATGATTTTTTTTTTTTCATTCAGCTTACTACCTTAAAACTCTCCCATTTTTTTATCTTTTTTTTTTTTTTTCATGAAAATACAGTTTCACAGAAATGTTCTTATTCACTTCCACAGGGATTCGGATGCCATTATGATTTTTCTTCTTGATGGCTTCTTTTATTCCCTCGAATTAAAGACAGAAATGTGCATAAAATAATAATAAAAAAGATATTGTTTAATTATAGCACATTTCTCTGAAAATGCAAGTTGCGACACAGAATGGCACATTAGGGATAAAGTTCACTTTCACCCGACCTGAATACATAAAATGTTAGTATGTTGATTTCACTGCTATCCCAGTATTTGTATCATTCTATCCTGATATAAACTGATAGACTAGCAGTGTGCCTTGATGATAGCTGCTTTCATGAATAAAAATAGTAAAATCATCCTTGAGATTGCTATTAGAATGGGAAAACATGACATCACTGAAAAGTAAAGTTTTGTCCATCTAATTGGTCTGCATATTGAAAAAGCATTTTAAAAATATATTATGAAAGTCAATATCATTTTTTTTTAGCAACTTTAAAGTTAAATTATGATCATCATGGCAAGTTACTAAATACACTGGACGTGTATGTTAATCCATGCCCCCAAATAATTTCTCACTAAAAATTTCTATGACCCATTGACTGGTTAGAGAAATTGCCATTTTTATTTTAGAAATAGTGCCTATGTAAGTTCAGCAAGTAATTTAAATGCTTTTGATTTTCTAATACTCAAATGTAAAAATTGTGCAAAAAGCCCCACTGTGTAATGAGTCATTATGTTCCTGTAATAAACACTCCAACAAAAACAGGCACAAGTAACCATAGAAACAGGTGCGTATATTCTAGAACAGTGGTCTCTACCCTTCCCTGGCCCACAAGCAGTGACACTGAACTGGCAGCATGCTGCAGGCAACTTCTTATTTGTTTTCCTCATGATAATCAGTTTTAATTTTTTTAATTTCCTGTGACTGGAAACAGCATCAGAGCATTTTGCTAGCAACAGGATCCCAACAGACTGGGAACTGATGTCCTTGCAATGGACAGACGTGCTTCACAAAACAGCAACAGATGAACACAGGACTGAAAGTCTTATTCTAGTAATGGATATCAAAAGTGTTATGAAATAACATTTGAAGACTATCGATCACAGCTGCCACAGATGTTTAACTGGATATTCCAATATTTTTAATGCCAAGACAATTTGCAATAATATACAGTTTGCCAGAACAGACTAACATGGGACCTGTACTACACATCTAGGTTTCCAACAGCATTATATATAGTACAGAATTCTGATTTTTAATATAGATCTGTAAAATAATTTACTGTTAAGGACAAATAATGTTCACCTTATAGTCCCAAGTCATAGAGTCAAAAGGGAAACTCAGATCTCAAGTTAACTGGATCTTTGTTTCATGTTTGCTTTGTGAGATTTTTTAATACAAAGGGCAAGCAGTTTTCTCTTTCTATTTTTTCCCCTCTGCAGAATTACACTTTAATCAAAGCATCTCAGCATTTTCTCATCCCCACCAGTGATTCCGCTGGTTGTATCCCTGCCTTCCAGGTTGAGCTTGCTGCTCTTATTTGTGATGTGCACATCCTGCGACTGAGCTCTCACCACCAGGCATCACAAGCCATCAGTGTGTGCTGACACGGGATGACAGGAACCTTATCTTCTGTTTTATTACCTGACCTTTGAAAATGACACAACTTCCCCATCCTTAACTCATTTGTATGCCATGGGGTATACAGCTTATCTAAAGTCACAGAGAACATTAATTTTGGAATTTCCATCTTCTGTTTTCAATCTGTAACACAGCACAAACTGACCTGACCAAGTTATTAAAAACTGGTGAGCAAGCTGACAGCGTTTCACTGTAATTCAATCATCATTTCCATCATTTATCAGAAGGATTACACTCATTTTGTAATCTCTCCATTCTTGTTAGCTGAAGGTGGAATGCTTAATATTAAAAGTACTGAAAAGAAGGTTAAAAAAGGTACTTGCAATAAGGTATAGTACACATAAGTAATCCATAACTCAAGAAAAACTTCTGAATGAGGATGATTATGGAAGAAACTCATTTAAGCATAAATGAGTTAATGGCATGGAGTTAAAGAAGAAGCTGGCACCCAGCTGTCTGGATATTTTCTGTAGTGCCCTTAGTCCATTAACAACAAATCTCTAAATAATGAGTTACATTAACCCCTCACTGTGAGATACCTAAAGGCTAGGTGCTACCATCCAGACTTGTTACCTTTAAGCTTCCCTTATAGTCAATGGAGAAAAACAGTCCAGATGAATTACCTTTTGGAAGAGTCTATTTTGGACACAAACAGCTAATTACAGACAACTGCAGACCCTCAAATTAGCTTTGATGAGTCCGACTAAATGTGTTTCTATTTTAAGCCCTAAAACTAAGAAGTGAAAACTATTTCATGCAAGCAAAGATGACGGAAAAAAGGGGAGAATATCCAAATGGCCATCAGCTGCCACTGGAAACCGTGGCAGATCCCAGCTTAGATCATGGCAACCAGAGTATTTCATTACAATATGGAAGTGCCTGCTCCACCTCACGCTGCCTGTACTGCAGGAGGAAAGCTGTGTGTTTGCAAAGAACCGAATATAACAGCGAGTCCACACAGCTCAGATAAGGCTCCAGCCGGCTCTGTCCGTGCTTCTCTCACCTGGAGCTGACAGATAGCAACTACAGCAGCCAAAGCACCCACCAGAAAAATGATGACAAAAACGTGCTGTCCTCACGGAGCTAACGCTGCCTGGGAACATGTGGCATGCTGAAAGCCATCGATTTCAGTTAAGGAAGGATCCTGGCTGTACTACTTAACAAGGGAAACAGCTCCAGCTATCTGTGATCGAGCTGGGAGAAGATTACGCTTTGTTTCAGCTCCTGTATGAATTTGCAGTGCTGAAAGCTAATGATGCAACCATTTCCTTCAGACTCTTGCAAGAATACTGAAGTTGGTGAACGGCATTCAGTACTACTGAAACGAAGTCTGACAAATACAATTCGCAACTTCTTTAGTCAGTAGAGAAGTTTTGCTGTGAATGTAATTGATTTAACAATAGGGGAAATGTCAAGGACTGTTACTTCTGACTTTCTATAATCTCCTTTGCTAGTTGACATGTGTCACAACTACACAGCAAAAAGAAAGACGTTTCTATTAAATTCTGTATAAGATTTCTTATTTTCAGCATGATGGTACTAAATTAGGTGACAACTACACTTTTCTAACAGACAGAAGAAAGAGAACTCTCACACCTTCTATTTCGAAGTGTTACTCTTTTAGCAGAGGGACAGAGTAAACCGTGCCTGCTTGTCACAACAAGATTTCAGCGTAAATTTTGTAATACCATAGTGACTGTGATTAGAAATTGCAGTGAGTATGGGTTATAATGAAGATAACTCCACATACCCTCACAGTGTCCATGGAGTGAAACCATATCCATTCGTCTCTCATTCCCTAGAGGCAGAATTGTCAGCAGAGACATCTGTTCCTTGGTTTCTTTTTGTTGCCATGGTCATGAATTCTTTTGCAACCTAGACATAGTTTCCTCGAACTTTCTCAGACTTTGGCACATTTTCCTCTTTGGTAATTTAAAATACCAACAGGGTAATTATGTCTAATGCAAGCAACCTACCTGAAGTATTTCTCTCTCTCTTAATACAAAGTCTGAAAGTAAAAACTTCTAATAAAGAAAAGATACCTTTAAAGTAAGTTATCCTTACCTTGCTCATTCCCGTGTGATATGACTTTTGGAAGACAGTTTATTAGAAAACAGAAGATACTTTTTGTATCACACATTAAAAGAAATACCAAGTCCTTTCATCTGAGGTTAGGATTCCTGCTTTCTTTCCTAAGGGTGATGCTTAGCTAATAACACGTCTTTTTAATGTTGCAGACTTATCTTTCAATTCTCTGTCCACAATTCCATCCCACCTTCTTTTCCAACATGGAAATAATTTTGGAAACTTTCCTTGAACCAGTGAACAGACCTATGTAATGCACATACGGTCATGTTCATAAGTGCCATTTGAGCAGCATATAAAATGTGAGCTTCAGTTCGACAGGACTGCAAGTCTTGTCAGTGGGTTTAGAACTTCATTCACAAACTATTTTCAGCAGCTACAAACATTAGTGAATTCATGGTGCTCTCAGAAGCCTGCCAATCAATCAGTAAGTTACAAAGAAGACATAAACTACATATAATGGGGAGCACAATTCAAAACTTATTCAAGATACAGGGAGGGAGACTGATCTGCTTTCATTTAAACAGTTTTAACATTCCTTGACAGAGCTGATTTATAGCAGAGCTCCTTCTGACCGAGGAGCCTGAGACACAAAATAAATCAGAACCAAAGAACCACTGAACAATACTTACAGTCTGAGAAATAAAGCTCAAAATCTATGATCAATTGAAGGAAGTGTAATTCTGAACTGAAGAGATGTCAAATCGAATTCAGTAACTTTTACTATTGCACTAAATTTATTGCATTTTATACATTAGTACATGGTGTGGATATAGGGTGGCAAAAAAATGCTTTCATAGAAAACTAATTTCACTCACTAAAAAAAAAAAAAAAGAATTATTGTAGCACACAATGTTTAATTTCTGGATTTTTTATACAAATCTAAATCAGTGGTTGCAGGCAATAGGATAATTTTCAGCTCAGTGTAAAAGTCCCAGTTTCATGATCCCAACAGATCAGAGGTTAGTCACTTACCTAGACTTACCTAGGTCTGCAAATCTGCATAATCCAGATATTCTGGCAATCACCTTATTATATGTTTCCTGATGAACTCTAAGTAACATAGAGCATTTCTGATCAAATAAAATGCTACTTAGAGCATTAAAAAAATGGTTGCCAAAGAAGTAAATGAATTCTGTGAGAGTCTGATTGATAACAAAACCCATCACTGTTCACTGTACCATCACAAAAGATATCCCTGACTTCTGCTAAATCTCTGATACTACAGAGTGTTACTTGGCCACTCGAGACCCAACGGAGCTTTGTGTTTCAGGAGACTATGATTTAGCCTGTATTTTTGCTGAGCAGATATACCTAAGTGTAGCTGTGGAAAACATTTCACCATGAAGACGATCTTAAATGAGAGGATCAAAAATAAAATTTAATTAAGCAATCTCTTGAAACACCTCTGAATTCTTCACTGAGCTGAACGAATGATGAGATTGGACACCATGTTAGGACTGGGAATCTTTCTGTCCATGACAGTGATAGCTATTGTTTTTACTCTATTGACATCAATGATTACAAATAGAAGTTTGGTTTCATTCAGTTAAAACATTCCTATTCCTAAAATTCACATTAATCTGATTTTGTTAAATTGCATGGATTCCATGCTTTAACACCCAGTCTTTGCCTGCATATCACCTTTTGATGTTTTAACAAGTCAAAGAGATATCCTGGCCCTAATTCTTACCTTCAGTCACCCCTGAAGCAGAGCTGTCCTTTATATTAATGTTTCTAGATTTGAGATGAAGAAGTAATATGTATGTAATAACTGTAAAAGAACCTTATTCACAGTTTTATAAAAATGTCCTTTTTGTTTTACACAATCCATAGCTTTTTTAATGTGTAGAATGTCTGTGATATTTACCATTAATCTTTTTAATCTCTTCAATAACTTTCAAAGAAATCAGAATTTTTAAATTCTAAAATATTAGGTCTTCTTAAAACACGTTACAATTTGGTTGGCATCTGCTAACATATTTCCTTTGTTATTTATACAAAAATATTCATGTGGGTAAGTGACATCTATTAATTCATGTGCTGCTCAGAGAACAGAATTTACATTACTTTAAAATCTTTAAAATGTGAGACATACATGAAGTTTGCACAAAAAAAAGAATCTTTAAATATGAAAACATGCATATCTAGGAAGGCAATATTTTTTAAAAAGCAATATTTAAATATTGTTGTATTTATTTCAGCAAATTTTCATGACTGAAATCCATCTTAAAAATTATTTGCTCATAAAACCCTAATAGGTTATGCATAAATCAAAACAGTGAGCCACCATACTTTCTTTTTTAACTATTTGAATAACTTACTTGACTAAGTAATCGACACCTATCTTCTAATGTCATCAAAATATTTAGTTGGAGGCCAGGTATTATTCCTGAAAGTTATTCTCTAGTCTCTATTTCAAATCTATCTGAAATAGATTTAATACTGTGCATGCAATATTTTCTTGAGCTTCCATATTATTTGACAGTGAGCTCTAACATAGACCTTCATTCTTCAATTTAGAACATAATTTAGAATACAAGCATCAAAGTATATTGTAAAAAAAAAAACAAATTGATTTGGTCTAATTCTTTGTCTCATGCAAAACAAACCAATGCAAGCTGGTTTAATGTTTGTACATACATTTTATTAATGTTGGCTGGCCACATTATAGAAGACTATCCTAGAATTTTGTGTTTTAGAAGACCTCAGTTAGTAAGAAATTATGGTCTGTATTTCATTTTTCAGAGATGATTTTCTAGGGTAAAGACAGACATGTTATTAGCATCTGTTTAAAATTATGACAAGTAGAAATAGCCTATTATCCCCAAAACTATAATATGAATATCATCACAAGCCCTTCAGTCATTTCTTCCCAAGTAGTGCCTATATGCAGAATACAATCTGTTAGAGTGCACATTTATGCCCATTTCAATTCTTCTAAAAGAGTAAATCTAGCGTAACACCTATTAGAAGCAAATAGTGTATGATAGCAGTAATAAATATCTATATGCTCTTTTGAAAACAAAAGCACCTCAGACCCTATAGCAGATATATCCTATACTATGATCTTCTGGTTTCTTTAATGTCTGTATTTCATGCCCCTTGCCTAAATGCATGTCAGTGTCTGTTTTCTTTGTAAGTGGTGGATATCAATATGAGCAGTGCCTTTGTAATTCAGAAAGTCCCCTGACTGAATCAATTGTCTTGTCAAATGGAACAAGCAACAACCATTACTCACAAGGTACACGCAGCCCTAAATTTAAATAGACTTTGCTAGCACACTAAGAATTATTCAGGAGGAAACAAGAGCAATAAAAGGCACAATGTCACAGGAACATTTCAGTTTAACTTTCCTTTTGGGATAATAAAGCACTTAGATGGATGTATCACTTTATTTTGTCACTTAGTTCACATAGGTAAAGAGAAACTTTTTACAGAGAAAAGGCTAGATTTCTCAGAAACTACTTTCCTTTTCAAAATCCCCTGGGAATCAGAGGAAGGAAATTTAAAACTTCTCCTCAGAAGGTGTTAATTAGACATGACTTAACATTTTCAAAAATCTTCTTAGCTCAGCTATACTTACATTGTTATTAATTGGGATTTAAGTGGATAGTACCTACCGTCTCCATAAATTAGATTTCTCTCTGGACTAAAATTTTGCATTAGTCAAGGTTCAAAAGTTTGTTAGCGTTTCAAATCCAAAGGCCTTTACAGAAATCCTGACTGATGGTAAAATTCAGTAGAACCACACAGCAGTGCATGATTCTCTAACCTAAAATTACTGGAAGTGTTCAAGGCCAAGTGGGAGGTGTTCATGTCTAGTGGGAGGTGTCCCTGCCCATGGCAGAGGGGTTGGAACTAGATGATCTTCCAAACCAAACCATTCTGTGATTCTATGAAAAGTATTGAGTGCGCTTAAATTAGAACCACAGTTCATAAACAAATTCCCTTCTATAAAGATGTTTCATATACAAATATCTTTAACAAATGTTAATAGGCTTCTAAACTGTGCCATATTTTACTTTGATTGCCACTGTCTTTGGAATTCCATGGATCATTACTTTCTTGGCAGAGTTACAATACTAACAATTGAAGCAGTATTTTCTTTAGAATCAATAATCCAAAGAGCGAGTCAAATAATTCACTAAAAATGGATTATTCATTGATTAGCATTCAAAGAAACACTTGGATAGCATGTTCAAAAAGCTCTAATTTAACAGCTGAAACAAGTTAAGGCTAATCCTATTCTATTACTGTTTTATGAAGTTTACTGCGCGTAATACAAGCCCATATTGTTCTCCTACAGTTAGACCCAACTCACATTAATAGCATAGCCAGCAGGTCTAATGAAGTCACCCTTTCACTTTAATCAGCACTTCTAAGACCACATCCACAACTCCAGTTTTGAGCTGAGTCCAGGTTTGGGCTCCTCAGTACAAGAAACATGGAAAATTGTGCTAGTTCAGCAGACAACCACCAAAGAAGTTGGGGAGCTGAAGCACATGACATAGGAATAGAGGGTGAGAGATACGGGTCTGTTCAGCCTTCAGAAGAGAAGGTGAAGGGGAGACCTTGCTGCTGTCCACAACTGCATCATCAAAATACAGAGAAGATGGAGCCAAACTCTTGGAGGTACAAAATGGTAACACAAGATACAATGCACCAAGTTGGAACATGGAAAATCCTGGTTAACTACCAGGAAAAAATATTTCTTGCATGAGGATGATCAAATTCTGGAGGAGACTGCCTAGAGGACCTGTAGAATCTACATCCTTGGAGGAGATTGAGATTCATATGGACACAACTGTGGGCAACTTCATCTCACTGGACCTGCTCTGGGCAGCAGGCTGGACTAGATGACTTCTGGAAGTCCCTTCCAACCTAAATTATTCTACAACTCCGTGAATAGTACCAATGAAGGCAATTCATTCCAGTGTTACTATATCCACTGAAGAATGCTAAAAGACATTAAACTATAAGCAAATCCTCAATTGTTAAAATAATAATAAATGCAGCTGTTTTATATTTAATCTATCTTTTCATAACAGTGGCTGTGCCTTACCTATTTTACCGTATTTTTTATCTAATAAAGAAAGAGTAAAATGTCAAAGTGCAAATCAAATAAACTGCATCCTCATCTATACATGTATAACATGAATCAAGGCAGTGGAACAAACTCCAGACGGCTATTCATTCTGTGAGAACAGACTCATCAGACATGCTTCAAAGCTGAGTTCATCATATCTACAAAAATACAAATATTAACAACCCAGTGAAAGACATTAGAAGATGTAGCAATATATTATTCATAACTGATAGGTGCTTACTGTGAATGAAGCTGGTATTTCCATACACAAAGGCTAAGAAATTAAGCTCTGTACAAACATTACACTGCTGGCTGTCCCTTCCTCTCTCTGCTCTAGTATTCACATGCCCATTTCTTTGCAAAGCCTGTACCAGCCGTAATAGTAACTCGTTATTCTTACACTGTTCAAATCCTCATCCTGGTCACTACCTCCCCATTTGTGGGCTTACGTGTCCTCACAGTCACCTGCCTAATGGACATCTCTGAATAAGAGAGTACAGGTTGTGGCCAGAAATACCACTTCACAAAGCCAGAAATACCACTTCACAAAGGATTGCTTTGGCTTTTACACAACTTGAGAATATTTTCTTAGAATTATCTTATTTCAGTAATTTCCTAAATACTAACATTAATGTTGCTTTAACTTTTGTTATTAATATTTATTAAATATGATGACATAACAGCCTAGTTTGGCAGTGAACAAAAAATGCTACCCACTAACTCAGAAGGAAGTGGAGAGCCAAGAAGAACCTAGGATGTCTCTGGAGTCATCAAGACCTCTCAGTAGTGAAAGGGAAAGCTAACACTGATTATCTACTCTGTGCAGTAGTGACAAAATTATATTGTTGATAAGCACCACAGATGTTTTTTTCTTGTAAGCCAAATTCATATGTTTTCACCGAAGACTGGAAACAATCAGTAAAGTAATGCTACATAACAATGACCACTGAAAAACTCTGGAGGTTGATGTTCTATTGTATTATATCTACTAATACAAGTTAGTCCAGCAACAACAGTAAACATATGATAACAGAAACATTTGTTTACTAGCATTCTTTATATTAAGGAAAAAATACAGAAAAGCAAGATAATTTTTTCATTCAGCTCACTGTTAAAACATATTTTCTTCTTTAAATAAAGTAACCACACAACAGAACATTCATGCTTGTGAAATGAAAATCAAAGTTCTATATCCAAATATGCATCTCCAGACATTTACAAAATATTCTTACTGATGTATATTCAGTTCATTTAGCTTTTATTTTTTTATAATAAAACAGTGAAATTATCCATTCCTTAGTAGGAAAACATTATTATGAATGTTGGTAATAAATTTAGGGGGGATTAAATAGGCAGAAAAGCTGCATCTTTCTCATCCTGTCTTTTTTGTTTATATTCCATGGCATTGACTGCCATTAAGAACAATCATAAAAAGTAAAGTAAGAAGTTAACAAAGATCAAACGTCAGTAACATATGTTCAGATCCATTTTCTTGAGCACGTGTAGGGTATTTTTAAAATGCTTACCTTAACTATGCCACGGATATGCATTTTTGCTATCATCTCTGCAGTATAAAGGAACATCAATAGAGTATCGAGAGCAAATGTCACATACTGGAGAGGAGGATAATGCTCGAAGGTCTTTGGAGTGTTCATACAAACAGAAATAACACTGATTATGGCACAGATTCGTAGTAATGAGTGTACCCACTGAAAAAAAAAACAACACAAGAAAACCAAGACATTGCAAGATTGTTTTAATTTTCAAGAACAGCTCAAATATTTAGCCTTCATAACTTGTACAGGTGCTTTTTGTAAACACAGTTTTGCAGCTTTCTTTTACATCATAATCCGTGTATTTAAGGTCTTAATCTCAAAAATAAGCTCTCATGATTTTATGAAACAAAAAATAAATTATTAGTTAATTTGGGAGGTTGCATAATTCATAAACCAAGTATCAAGACCCAGGAAACTGAGAGTCAGGATTCCATCCTTCCTACTTTGCAGTTTTTGCAGTCCAATTTATTTTCAAATGACAACTTGTCATATTTTATATTTTATGCAGACAATAAATAGAATTAGTTGATGTTATAAACTGGGGGAATACATTAAATGAAAATATCTGTGGAAAAAAATTAATTTCACATTTAGATTAACTGATTTTTCAGTTATTTTTTTAAATTAACTTTTTTTTTTTCAGTTCACAATTCCAAAAATGAAGAGAGGCACAGGGACTAAAATCATCCTTCCATTTATGAAAAGAATAAATATTAAAAAGACTATGTCAAAGAAAGCTACTTCTTAATATCAGGATTCCCTTTTTTTCCAAACAAGTTTTGTTGCTGTAAGAGAACAGTTCATTTCTATGACTACTTACGTCTCAGTCTCAAAACAATTTTTATTAATAAGGCTATATTCAGTGCTAGGCACAGTGGGAGGTCTAATGAGAAGGTAGAATGTATCAGTACATGTGTTTATCATTGGATTTTTTTTCTCTTTTTAAATCAAAACACCACTGAAACATCTTTAAAGTCAGACAAGTGTAATGAATCAGAGCTGGTAAGGTCATGTCTATCAAAAAAAAAAAAAAGACACTTCAGCAAGCAAAAAAAGAAAAAAAACTTTTTTCATCAAACAAAAAAAAAGAAATCTAAAAGTGTATTTATGGCAATTTACAATTTGTGGAAAAAATATACAATCTTTTACACCAACTCGAACATTTCAGTATCAAGAAGCTGTAAGAAAACTCACCTTTTTTAACACTCACCATATGCCCACCTAAATGTAATGATATTTGACCTAAACTAAACAGCTCTACTGTTTCTGAGCCCAAATTAGTAATTTGGAAGTGTAAGGCATCTGATGTATTGTTTATTATGTCCCACCTTGTTTCAAACCTTGTTTAAACTGAAAAGAAATAACATAAATAGTAAAGTGTGGCTTATATATATATGTGTTGTCTGCCATAGTAAAATGTTAATATTATACTTGCTAAGCAATATGCAACTAGTATACCAGCATGACAAGAAAAATGATTCCATCCAAAAGCTGAATGCTGTGCACTGAGAAACATATGTAAATAACCCAGCATATCTTTCTGCAATGACATTTTGAGCTAATTACAGAATTCAATAGGAACATTCTATTTAAAATTATTTAGCATGAATAATATATGGGTGTTGTCTTGTAAATGATTTAGGTGTTAAAACTCAGAAGCGAATCTTAGAGATCTGGGATCCATACTGCAAATGAGATGATAGTTCACTAAATGAATGCCATGCCAATAACATGTATTAATTTATTTCAGAATATTTGACTTTTTGCTTTCACAAAGTAAAGAATTCTACTCTCCTTTAAGAGAAGCATAAAAATGCCTTCTCTACAAAACCACGAATCATTCAAAACACAGGAATCCCGGATGCTCACTGACAGCTGAATATGTAATTTAATCATAACAACCATCTTTACGTGGTAAAGGCATCTTCTTAATACTGCACATTCTGTTAATAACTCTGTTCCCAACGAAGCAATCTCCAGTTCCAAGCTGCCAGACACTTCTTCACCTATCTATTGCTTTAGGGCACATTGTAGGTGAAATGATACTAGAAAAATATGAGCTGTACTTGAAACTAAACAACCAAAATACACTATTATATTCATAAGGGATGTAAAAAGGGAGATTTGAAAGTAAAAACTTTCAAGTCAAAATGAAACTGCTGGCCACTGCTTTAGCAATGAAATGCTCTTTTTGACATTCTCTTCAGAAGTTCACTTTACGAACTTCCAATTTCAATAAACATGTTAGAAAACAGAGACATTGAAAGGATAGCTACTTAATAAAAAAGTCAGTAGCTGAATGTTGGCAAACACTGCTTGATCATCCCCATCACTTTGTAACAACCAAAACCAACCTTTGTATTTAGTTTCGGACTTTTTGTTAGAAATGAACTGGTAGATCAGCAACTATAGCTCGATATTTGCTTCTAACAAATATCTATTTCAGAACCTTTCTTAGAAGTCATATTTCAACAATACAAATTACATTTAACTTACAATTAGCGACTACAGAAAGAGATACGTACTGGTTTGTTAATCCACAGAATATCTGCATTGTCTGACAAAGATTCATCAGGACCAAAATCTGTAACTGGTTGGGCTTCCACCCTTGAACTCTGTTTCCTCTTTAGCATCCTGAAGTTAACTTTTGTTATCTATGATCATGAAACCACCTTGGGAGAAAAAACAGAGAAAAGACATTAATTCACTGAAACCATTTTATAATGCCCTTTTGAACAGCTTTATAATAACCTAAAGCATTCTGGGTTTATGGCAAAGGGACTTTGTATTTATTAACAGGATCTTCATTTTATTAAAAAGCCTTGCCTATATAAATCACTGACATGACTCTCAGTTCACAACAATTTACATAAAGGTATGCAACCCAATTACTAAAACTTAGCAGTGCTGGCAGAAAATTTGGACCAATATGCGAAGGCAGCTATTGCTGTGAACTTAAACCAAAAGAAATCATTGGATGGATTTCCTGAAGCCATTTAATTTAACGGTGACATTTCCATTTATTATATTAGGCTAATACGAAGCCCAATAAGCCAAAGGCAAACAGGCAATGTTAAGTAGCCAACAGATTTTATTGTTCTTTACTGAAATTGGAAGTCTTTTTGCTACTTACTTTTACTATTAACATTCATTTTTCTAATACCTTTCTTTAATGTCAGTAATTACCTATCCAACGGCAGGACAGTTGGCTTTCTCTGGGGCTTATGTTGGCACATGGGAGCACAGAGGAAAATGTGCTGTTTCCCCAAGATTAGGCTGAGTTTCGACATTCCTGGCACAGAGGCTGAGCCTTCTGCATACCTCAGCACTCAAAGCAGCAACCAGCAGATGCACTATGAGAGCTAAGGTGAGCTAGATATTAGCATCAACTTTCCCTCAGACACAGGACAAGAGTCCCAGAATCAAAATAAATGCAAAGAGATTAATATGTGTTCTCCCAGGGAGTAACAGCCTACCTAGCAGGGAGCACTGGACTTGCCTAAGAACTGCCTTTCATGAAATACAGTCCCTTAGGGATGTTTTTTTCAGGAAGGTGAGGGGGAAGGAGAAAGCAAGATCTTCGGCCTTGTAATGAACCTTTACCCTGGACCAAGCCTGGTTCGTAGATGATACTATATTTCCAAAAAGTCTGTCAAAACTAGTATAAAGTACTTCAAAGCTACAAGTTGACCATCAAGTGTCTCAAGGTATGATGGTGACTACAGCATGAAATACTGTCCTTGGAAGAAGCAGTAGGTTCCAGAGTATGGAAGTGCCCGTGTGCTTGGTCTCAAATGGCCTTTCCACCACACCAGCCACTGCTTCACGTCCACTCTGCACCTATACCTCCCTGGCTGTCTCTTCTTTAAGCTATCATGGCAAAAAACCTATTCATGTTCTTCCAGCTCCCTCAGAGTCTACTGCCACTCTATTTTTCCTCTTTCAGATTCGAAAGGTCAGCTCTACTCAAAAGGTCCCTTGCTCTATTTTCAGAAGAGTGCTTTCTCCCATGCTGTCTCTCCATACGTAAAGCCCGCCATACGTAAAGTAAAGTTAGGTTTTTGGATTATCCCCTTTCATATCTGTCAGTAAATTAAAACTCCTGAGCATGATGTTTGTGTCATCATCATGACACACCTGCCTGCACGCGCCTTTCTCCTATCTGCTGTCTAACATTTAAAAAACAAATCTGGACCATTGGTCTGAGTTTGGACAGACCTGAAAGCAATAGGGTTGAGGTCCTAGACTGACGATCCCAGCTGAAGGAGCTGAAGTTATACAGTATTTCATTTTACTTTTTTTAAGAAACAGAAATGATATAAAGGCACAAAATAAGGGGCAACTTCCAACACCTTTGTGTTGGACAATGAATCACAGCAATCATAGTGCAAGTGGAACTGATAAGCTGACACTAAATATATGCAAATATTGTTAAATGGACATTATAGATTAATAGTCTAACAAATGAGGGGTTACAAACATACCCATACAAGTTGTATGTCCCTTCAAGACTCATGCTTAAGCTCCGTGCTCCCACTTCCTTCCCATAAATGATTTCACCACTTCCCTTTACCAGTTTTTACTGCTTTCTCCTATTTATTTCCAAGCCTATTGTATTGACCCATTTTCTCTATTTGGACCAAAGCATAACTATAAACTCTTGAAGCCTTGGAGCTGTTGGTATTTTTTTGAGGTCACGAAGCTTTAAAATGGCTACATTTAATAAAGTGGTAAGTTTACTGCAATTTCTTGGGAGCTGCACTTCTGGAGACCTTGGAAAAAAAAATCTAAAATGTTTCCTGCACATATTATCCTTTGTAAACTGTTACTCAAAAGCTATTCAATCAATAAAATATTAATTTTATGCTTCCAATTTCTGCATTTCCTAGTAAACTCTTAAGAAAATACATAGGAATAAACAGAGGATCAACAAGGCAAATACAATCAATAAGAGAATTATGAAAAAAGTCTCAGGATATGAAACATGGACAAGACACTACTGTTTTGTTTTGTTTTGTTTTAAGATGACACTCTAAATAAGCAGCTATGTCCATTTGAGGAATAAAGTAGACAATTACCAAAGAATTGCTTATTTGTACATCTGATGGGTGGGAAGATGAGCCATATACTTCTAATGAAACTCCCATCTACCCTTCTACCCAGTGACACCAACTTATTTGTTTTTATTCTTTATTTTTGGAATTGATACGGACACATGAACTTTAGATGTTAATAATGGATTCAGTTCATTCTTAAGTGTTGTAACTAAAGAGATCAAAATTATTCCTTTTAAGGGGTAGTCTTGAATGAATTGCCATATATACAAATCCAACAGAAGAGAATAAACATTTATGGAATACAAGAACCACCTAGTTTATTTCTCTACTTGAAATGAGCAGAAATCCCCATTAAAAAAAAAAAAAGCACCACCACAATAAAGACCACAAGTCAAGAATCTTCTGAAAATGGTCTTTAGCAAGATTATTATTCAAAAGTATAATAAGGTTGCTCTCAAGCTTTTATGCAATTTGTTGTTGTTGTTTTTTCACACTGCTTGCAATTTCCCAGGGAACATGCAGCCCTTTAACATGAGTTTGTTACTGCAGAACACAGAGCCTGGTGCTTTGCACTCTGCCCCGTACACGTGAGGAAGTTTAATGTGTGGCCTACAACACCTTTTGCACCTTTTTTTAAGAGGCAACTAGCTGAAAGATGAATGGGAGGAAGGGAGCTGTGCAGGCACTCCTTGCAGCATGCGACGTGCAGCAAGCACCACACCAAGCTGTGCTAATGGGGAGGCTGCAGTCCTCCCTAACCCTGACTATAAATCCACCCCTGCAGTTCCCACATTGATTCCGACATACATCATTAGGTCTTTCTTTGATCACAACCTGTTATTAACACGAAAGGCTTAATACATTCCCTAGGATATATTTCTAGCTCCGGAGTTTTTAAGAAATACTGGGTGCGGGACAAAGACAGGTTTTGAGACAAGAAAATACCATGGAGTTTTAGGGCTACACCAACATCAGATTTCTTTGGAGCATTTTCTTTACAATAGCAATGAAAATCCACAGCACAGGTGTCAAACCTACTCAGGCAGTAACATAGCCTTTTTGCTTTTAAAACTTTCCTCTATTTTAAGATGCAAAAAAAAATAATGAAGAAAACAAAATAGAATATGAATCATGCGCTGTGTCCCTTCTGATCCATTTGGTCAGCCTGATCTCCCTCTCTTCCCCTGAACTTCAACATGTTCAAGAACTACTACACTATCTCAAAACTAAATTTTGAGACAATAAACTATCAGCATTACAATAAATTTGCAGGTTATGGTTAAATCAAAGTGTTCAAGCACAATAACTGGTAAACTCAAGACGCACTGTGCACTTAGGGAAAGAAGAAGTCTGAAGAAGGTCTAATCCCAGTTTACGATATCCACACTAGCCATAAGACACTTCTGCTAATGGAAGTTTGCACTTCCTACAAAAATCAAAAGACAAACTTAAAAAAGTAGCTGATCCTACCTACACAACATCAAAACCTGAGAAATCTGTGTGTTTATATAAAAAAAAAAAGTTCACTACATACAGCATATTCTGCTCAAGCACTCTCTATCACAAACTCAGGAAAATGTGCTTATAAATTCTGGTAGATAAAGAAAGCAGTTGAAAAATGACTTCACAAAAAATATATAGAAAAATAAAGCAGATATAACTATCTTTAAGGAGAGTTCAAAAATCAGACAAATCCTTTGCATCATCAATGTCTGGTTTCCAACATATTCCTGTCTCAGTCTGTTGACTTTGTCACCTGAGATTGTGCGAGCAGCGACTGAAGGTCCTCTCATGGCTGGCCACCTCTAAGAACTCCCTTCCACGTAAATTCTCTCTTGTCTGAAAATGTCAGCTCCAATTCCAACTCTTCCCAGAGCTGGGACACACAAAGTGACTCCTAAAATTGTTAGAAAGTTATTGGCTTTGAACTTTTTGCTATCTGTAATATCTAAAATCCGCCAAATATATAATGAGTGGCAGAGGGAGGACATGGACACCCATACAAACAGCATGATGATGTTAAGGAAGAAATTGCTCTTAGCTGTACTATGGTTACAGGAAAAATGTAAGTTCTACTTCTTTTACCTCAATAGTCTTTTTTCCTTTCCCTCTTAGCAAATTGTCACTGTTTCTGCACCAAATTTTAATTCCATCCCTGCTTTTCAGTGCAGTTACATGTGCAAAGTACTTTAGGATTTGTTTCCATGTACCAGAACATTTGAAGTGAGCAAATTATAGACATGATAGTACAGATATATGTAAGTTTATAAGGGTAAAGACAGAATTCCAATGGATACAGTCACATGGCACATACCACTATGGATGTTATTAACTCATTACTAGTTTCAAAGAAAAGCTTATGTCAGTTATTTTTCTCTCTGTGTGGTATTGGCATTTCATCTGATAAAATGCCCTGACAGATCTCCCTCCTTGATTTAAATGTCAATTTACACGTAATAGCTGATCAAACTTCAGTATTTATTAAAAACAAACAGGATTTTTCACAAAAAAGGTCTACTGAAGGAAATATCCTAGAAAGCACTTGCATTCACAATTTCAAGTAATCTGGATACAAGTAGGAAATAACAGCTGATGACAGCTTGTTTATACTAACAGGACCCCAGGCCAAAAAGATCATAGTGGGGTTCAGCAACCAAGGAAAGTGTAACGTTTGCTGATGGCCACCAGTGTTCAGATCATTTAGCTTGAAAACAGACAGGTGTCCAGGCTTCAGTTCTTTGCTCACAACATGTCTCGTGTTGTTTGCAGCTAAGGACAATGCTCACACCATATTTACTTCTTATGAATTTCTTCCTCTCAGACCCAGCCAAATGATTGAGGCCTACTCAGCAAGCAGAATCAAGTATCAAATTGCATATAAAGGCAGACATGACTTGAACAAGATATACAACCTACCACTACTACCACACGAGGTCACAGGACAAGTCCCTTTTATAGTAAGCCTTCAAACAGCCACAAGATACAATTTTGAAGAGCATACTCACAGTATTGTGATACAGCCAGATAATGAACTTCATAGCTTTATATAAAGTTTGGCATTTTCCCATTTTTCAAATAAGAAACTGCATTAAAAAAAAAAACAACAACAAAAAAAAACAGGTAAACTACCTACCTATTGCTTGCTACGCTACGACTAATCTACTGCAGTGTGGTCTATATGAAAATCCTTAAAAGCTGATGAAGAATTGCATCAATGAGCTTAATAAGAACCATGCTAGAAAAAATACAAGATCAATATTCTGGGATTTGCTTTTGTGGTCTACTCATCACCAGGTGGAAACTGTTGCCCCCAGTGAAAGCAAGGGGATTGATAGCAGGTCATTCTTCGAGAGGATTCAGGGAGCAACCCACCCTTTTTAAAAGATCCCACATTCTTTAATTCCCTATGAATGCTGCAGGAGATATAGTTAGCAGGATTTTAAAGCAAGGGTTGAGGGCACCCTTCCCAGAATGATGAAGGGGTAGAAAGGAGCTTCTCCGTAGGCAGATGGCTGGCAGCATGCCTGCTTAAGCGATTATTTTAATGTTGCTGGGATTTTGTTGTACTACTAATTACACACTACGGTGCCTAGAACCTTGTATACGCATTTTTTCAGAGTTTAAATTGATACATTAAAAATAAAATAAATAGTGATTATTTACTTTTAGCCTTGTTACAATTTTTACTAGAGTAATTATTAAAAACTTGAATATTCTAGATGGTTTCGCTTTTCCAAAATCTTCTGTTTATATATATTACTTTAGGAATTTCCAGAGAAACTGTTAATACCCATGTATTTTAAGCTGGAAATCCTTAAAACACAATCAGGACTCTTCCTTCTCACCTTCTTTTCTTCAAAAAAAAAAAAAAAAAAGTTGGCCTGTGATGCAGACTCTCATTGTTGCAGGACAGTTCCCCCAAGTTGCAGCCACAACCTTTGGTATCGTACTGCCATCTCCATAAACACAACATTGAATGTAATGGCCCAAGAACAAAAGGCCAAACTTTGGGGAAGTTTTTTTGGGAAAAATTTAACTGGAGAACTGAGAACATAGAATCACAGGCTGACTCAGGACTCACAAGGTCTTTAGTTCAATCTCCTGCCCAAGGATGCTCAAGTCAGATGTCAGACAAGGCTACAGTTTACCCAGGTTACTCCAGTCTGGTCCTGAATACCACCAAGAACGGAGATTTTACAATTTCTCTGGGCATCTTGTTCCACTGCCAGAGTATTCTCACAGTAGGGAAAAATAACAGGGATGAAAGATGAAAAGATCTTAGAAAATAAAGGAAGAGAAAACAAAAATAAACGAGTAGTAACAAGGTAATTTGCAACCATCGTTTAGAGGTAGTATCACCAGAAATAAGACATTTACCAGTACTTAACCTGATACAGGGAACTTCAAATGGAGGTTAAAATGAAAGGGAGAACAGAAAAAGACTGACAAGGAATTAAACATGATTCAACATATAGCTGGCATATTTGGCTGATTTTGTTCTTTACCTCAAAAAAGATTTCATGCTCAAAATCTACAGAAAAACCAAGTAATTCTCTAGCCATGGAAGTACTGAATTAGTAACACAGTAAAAATAAGTTTATTTCATGAATGTGACCACCTCCATTTTTCTCATAAAGACAGCAAAAATCTTGTTTTCAACTGCCTGAATTCCTAAATAGCATGAGGTAGGGAAAAATCCCAAACCCCAGAAGCCAATAGTAGTTCTAGCTCATCATGACATGTCTTAGGAAGAGATTCTTATCTTGGAAAATCAGTGATTTCGCACCTCTTCCAGAATTTGGTCCAGTAGCCCATTACCGCCTGTAACACAGCTTGATATTACTTTCCCGTGGGGAAAGTTTAAGGCCCAAAATCTGTGTGGCTCAAGATCTGGGTCTGAATGAATGCCACATGGTGTCTATGGTAACAGCAATGCCCAAAAGGTGGAAGTCAAAGCAGAGTCTGTATGTTAAAAGGTTGTATTTCCAGGAAGCATACCTCAAATGGGAACAAACTGTGGTGGACCACATTTCAGATTAACATAAAAAAGACATGCCAAACATATGGGTCTACATTACTACAACACAAATTACATGGTACTTATTATGGCTTTAATATTTCATTTCAAAACACAGCGGTTAACTAAAACAGTTGAGGAAATAATTCCCCTAGCTATTCCTAAATGTTCCCAGAGACATACTCATGAACTTGCAGAAAGCTGGAGTCTTCTAGCAGCCTGAGAGATCAGCTCAAAGCGGTATTTGTTTTCTCCCTCCATTGAAGTTTCTTGTGATTTATACAGCAAAAATCAGTCCATTTTTAATATGTATTATTTCTTTTTTTGGTCGGTTAGGGGGCAGGTGGGATGAGGCTGCTGTAGAAGGAAATGAAAAGAGGGACAATGCAATGAACCAGGAAATTGAAGATGTGAAAGACAAAAGACTCAAACAGCGTACACTTTGTATTTTCTCGCTGTTAATATTTGCTTTATGAGCGACTCCGAACGCAACAACGGGTAACTGAAGAAACTGCAGCTAACTTAAAAGCCACGCTCGTAGGCAAAGGCCACCAGAAACCTCAGCTCTTCCTACAAACGCGCCTTTGACGTCAGGAGCGCTAGAACAAGAAGACGTGGACAATAATAATAATGATAATGATAATAATAATAATAAGCAAGTCTCCATTCACATAACGAACCGAGGCCCTTGAAACTGCGCGTTAACCCCGGGGAGATTCCCCTGGGGCCAGCATCTCCCCCCGACCACCACCGCGGGGGGTCCCGGCCACCCCTCCCCGCGCCCCCCCAGCGCCCCCCGGCCGGGGCCGCTGCGGGCACCGAGCCCGGGCTCCTTCTGCCCAGGCCGAGGGCCGCTCCCCCGGCCCCGAGCCCGCCGCGGCCCCCGGGGCTCGGTGCCGGGGCCCTGTCGCCGCGGTCTTCCCGGGGTGCTCGGGGGGGGCCGGGGAGGGAGCGGGGAGGAGCCGGGGACCCCAGTACCGAGCCGGCCGCGCCCGCCGCCTCCCACCTACCGCCAGCATCCGCCTTCATGGCGCGGTCGGGAGGGGCCGGCCCCGGTCCCGGGGTGTCGCGGGGAGCGGAGGGGGCCCCGGCGGCGGCCGCCCTCGGTCTCTCGGCAACAGCGGCGGCGGGTGGGGCGGCCTGCGGGGCCCGGGCGGCGGGGGAAGGGGGGGAATCGCCGCCGAGATGCAGCCGGGTGCCTCGGATCGGCAGGTGCCGAGGGGAGAGGCGGCCGAGGCGGCCGGCGGTGTCCTCACGCACAGCGAAGGCGCAGCCTGGAAGAGGGATGCAGCCCGCTGCCTCTCGGCCCCTCGCAGCAGTTTTGGCGTGGGGGGCTGGCTTTGTGCACCGAGCCCCGAGACAGATAACGGGTGAAGGAAGTAAGAAGGAGGCCAGGATGCTTCCTACCGGCTCAAACTGAGCCGTAGCTGGGCAAGAAGCAGCTACCCAAACAGGAGAAAGCAGCACTCTGCCACCGAAGTGTGTCTGTGCAGCAGCTCTGTAGGGCTTGGGATGTTGGTTTTGTGCTTCTTTTGCTTCTGTTTGTTTGCTTGGCGTGGTCATCAAGTACTATGGTAGTTTTTTATTTTGGTAACCTTATGTGTGCATCTCAAAGCTCTTCTAGTAGCTGCACACTTCTTTGTGACCACACAGAGTTCACTGCAATGGTCACATCAACTGGGTGGTCTTCTTCATTGTCTGGTTACTGAAGATCCAAATAAAGGCTCAGTTTTGAGCTCCACGGTAAAATATATTCATAAAGTAGCATCATTCATAAAGTAGCAAAGAGATACCTTAAATAAATTAATAAGTACTTGGGAAACTGCCTGTATGCGTGAAGTCACCATGTTCCAATCTGTATTTCTATCTTCTTGGGCCAAAAAAAAGCCGAAATTTCAGTAGATTATTGTTTTGTCTTTACATGATTGTAGTTGGTGTGATATTATACAAACTCGTAGCTTTCTGGAGCCTGTAAAATTAGCGAAATCGAAGAGGTAATCCTGCAAATACAGTTGTTGCGAAGATAGCATTAAAGACATGGAATAGGATTTGAAAAACAAAACCCCTAGCAAAATAACACAGAAAACAGAAGGAAAACATATGGCATAAATTGCATTAAGTCCCGTTAGATTATATCTATTTGATGTTTACAACAAAAAACTAATAAGCCAGTTAGGGAGCTGGCCTCAGGATTATGGATGCAGCCCTGTCGGTGCTTACGTCCCGCATTAACAGCATTAGCAATTCCAGTAAATTTAAGCACCTAATTTTAGTGTTCGCAGAACTAGTGTCTTTAATAGCAAGCAGCCAGCTGATAACTAATGAAAAAAAAAAAAGAAAAAGGAAAAAGGATCAATTTAGGAATAAATGTGTTGACAAATAATACTCTTCATATTTTGTCTCTTTCCTCTATTATGTCTTATTAGTTGGAATAAGTTGCTAGGCAGCGTTATGCTGGTGGTGATAGCATCTTGTGAATGAAAAGTGACATTTGCAAAAAGTGAAGCATAGCAGCTATATCTAAGGAAAAGAAATCAGCATTTGCTAGCAGATGTGGTTTTGTGCAGGAGCTTTTTGGTGGACATATTGGCCTAGGAAAAATAACGTGATAGAACAATTCAGGTTGGAAGGAACCTTGGGAGGCCACCTGGTCCATCTAATCTGCTGAAAACAGCTCAGCTATGAGATCGCACCAGGGCTTTATCCAGTTGGGTCTTGAAAACCTCCCAAGACAGTGACTGCACAACCTCTGTGGGCGACCTGTTCCAGTGCTTGACTGTCCTCATTGAGAAGAATTAATTTTCTTGATGTCCAGTCAGACCCTTCTGCTGTCTCTCCTTCTCCTCTCATGCACCTCAGAGAAGAACCCAGCTCCATCCTCATGACACCATCCTTGTAGGCCCTGGCACGCCACTCTGAGGTGCCCCCAAGGCCATCCTTTCTCCAGGCTGAACAAACGCTGCTCCTTCAGCCTCTACTCATGGGGCAAGTGCTCCAGTCCAAACCCTCTTGGTGGCATGCAACTCACCTTGCTCCCGTGTATTAACATCTTTCTTGTACCAAAGGGACTCAGAATTGGATGCAGTATTTTACATGCAGTTTAATCAGTGCCACATAAAAGGGGATGTTTCCTGACATATAGCTTGTACAATGGAATACGTATTTCCTACGTATTTCACACTTCTACTTTTACCTGGTATCGGATTTGGTAACACAGCATTAAAGTTTGCCCTCCCCACCAATACGGAGCTTCTGTAAACTGCAGGCTGTTAACAGAGACCAATGCTTTCAGCAGAAGTTTGGGTTCTCTGGGTCATCTGTCCATAAGCATGACTTGCATAAGGTGGTGCTGCTGCTGGAAAAAGGGTTTAGTTCTTGATACCTTGACGTGCCTGCTACGCACAAAGAAAAAATGGTAGTATCTTTCATTTGAAGACTTGTGGAGGCAATGAAGGTCTACTGCCTGCTAGAAAAAGCCCTTTTCTGATTTGGTAATTCACCACAAATTTACCTTCATGACTGCCACAGAAAAAGCAATTATGAACATTTTAGAAATTAAGTTGCACGTATCACTATATGAGTATAAAGTGGAAAATGTAAATATTTATAAAATTGCTGGTCGAATTTTGCCATTTAAAATCCATGCTAATATTTAATATTTGGGGCTATAGCGTGGTTTTATTTTGATTTAGAAAGTTCTCATTGACTTAAATGGCAAGCCAAAAATAGACATAGAGGGACTGAATTTGGGGGTTAAGTGGAAGATGTAACTTTACTGTAATGTGAAATATGTCAAAAAGAAAGATATATCTTAGTAAATATTTGAATTTCTTCTCTCTAAATCTAGAATAGAAAAATGAATTTTCTTATTCCTATCTCAAACTCTAACACACAGTTGAATCTGGCCAAGAGGAAGCTTCCATTTAAAATGGAATTTTAGAAGATTCCAGAAGACCGATATTGAGAATTCAAGGTGACAGTTCTCAGCCTTACCTATCACTTTAATTTCTGTAACGTGTTCTGCAAACACAGTAAGGTCTTCCTGCATGAAAGGTGATTGAGAAACCAAAGTTTTCTAGGCAGGTCTCAAGGAGAAAATAAAAGCCTTGTTTTGTGTATTTCATTGCAGAATTTGTTTAGCCCTCAAGCCCCATGGTTTATTTTTATTTATTTATGTATTTTCTGGAATGCAGCTGACTCAAGCAATGATAAAGATAAAAATTAGAGTCATGGTTTTAATAGGCTGCACAAAAGCAGGCAAGTATTGGACGTCTCATCTTCCCCATTTTCAGTGAGAAAGAACAACTGTTATGAAGGGAAAGCACTAATGCTAGGCACCAACTCTTCTGTTTTACAAAATCCAATTGCTACTCTCTCATTTGCTGATATCGATATAAATACACATTTCCACAGCAATTTTTGTATTTTATGTGGTTGAAAATGGGAAAAGCAACATAAGAAATAGTGAAAATACAGACTTTTATTTCTGAATGTATTTGAGCTTTATTTGTACCTCTCTTGTTCTCACTTTTCATACATATCTTAAGGAGTTGAAGAGTAATGGATTTTTTTTTTTAGGAAAAAAAAAAAAAAGAAGAAGAAAAACTATCCCAAGGAGCTGAGCTTAGTGGAAATGCTATTGTTGGAATTTGATTTACCACTTAGAAAAGAACTCACTGCTTGATCAGATTTCAGATACTCCATAATGAGTAAAAGAACTCATGAAATATTCATTTTGAAATGATGGTTAAGCTTTTAAAAAAAGGTCATAAAATGTCATTTAGAAATTCAGAATTAAACTTCAGACCCAAAGGAAGATTTAATCATTTAGGCGTGGGATAACAGTCAAAAAGTGCTAGATTCCTGCTTTGTTGCTGTCTCACCCCAAAGCATCCAAAGTCCTTAGTCATCTTAATGGCTGTTACCACAAAATTCTCCAGGAATCTTAAGTCTGCTCTGCACATGCAAAGCAGCACCACAGCAGCATGGCAGGGCTCTGCCTGATTAAAAGTGGTACAGCTGCCTGGCTTTCCTCCATCTGTCTGCTCAGTATGGCTCAGGCTGAGAGGTGCTCTCACTTGGAAGCATATAACCGTAACAAGAATCATCACAGAGCAACATCAGGCTAATGACTGGTAGAGAAGGTTAGCTAGTATTTATGAGAGATTTTGATTGGGATGGACTGCAAAACTTCCATTCTTAAGTGTCTGTGACTAGTGTCAACACTGAAAAACCGAAATAGATTATACAGAATATGCTTTTCACATTTTCAGACCTTGAGCAGGGTCCTTAAATCTACAACTAACTGTGTATATATGTGGCTTACTTTTCAAAAATGCTTAGTACGTGGAAGACGGGCAATATTTGTCACCCGCCAGTTTCTCTTCATTTTGGTCTCTCCTTCGTTTTTGGTTTAACAACAAGCAGCAGAACCCAGTGACTGAGTACTGAAACCATACAAGAGGGGTTGCTGTTGCCTGGAGAATCTGGTGTGCATATGTCCACCTCAAAGGTAAACCTGAGATACTGCTGGTTTCCTCTAAGAAGTCAGCAATTTTCATTTTTTAATTTACTGTCCCTAGGAACAACTCTTCAGTGACAGATGAGTGACAGATGTCCTTCATTATACAGTTAATTCTGGTAACTAGTTAAAAATACAAAAATCAAAGTTTCATTATTTTTATTGTTTTGCTGTTATTGTTTTAGATTTTTCAAGATTCCCAGCAGCAAGTAGCATTGTCCCTTTAAAAAATAAGACACAGTGTGACCACAGAGTGAGGGTTCATGTCAAAAAATGTGCAAAAAAAGTCCATTTATGTTGTTTCTTGGCCTCTTCAACAATGCTGTTAGCTTGGATTGCACCAGACCTTGACTTACTTTCTAAAATAGGTGCAAAAAGGTTAAGAATGTAATAGTATGGTTTTAAAAACACACTGTTTTTGCTGGCATTCTGAGCTGTCTTGCAAGCTCACGCTTAAAAATCTCATGCAGCTGTAAGGCCTCTGTAAAAGCAGAGTACTATTGCTGTTTTGGGGAATTAACTTGTAAACATTAAACAAACACAAGACCTATCTACTATGTAAAGTTTTGACTAGGACCTGAAAGAGTAAGCTAAGGTTTTACACTAGAGTATAAAACAATAACATCTTGATTAATGTTGGCCTATGAACTGTTTGGATAGCTTATATTCTCTACTATTCAGGGCAGCAACATTCTGGCCAGCTCAGCTTTAATCTTGTTCTAACCTTGATCCTATAACTCCAAAAGCTATTTCTATTCCCTGTGTGGTACCATCAGCTGTCCCAGATTCCATCTCATGTCAGCAAAATGAAGACAAGGTTTTCTGCTCTGCACAGCTCTGGCATCTCTTGCTCATCTCCAAGGCTGCCATCGGCTAGTACAGCAATGAATCTCAAGAGCTGAGTGCATTTCCGAACTGTTTAATTTAGACAGATTTCAGTTATCTTCATCAAGTACTTTAGTCTACAGATGCTAAAATGGCTTGTCATAGGTTAGGTCTTTAGAGCTGTCTAGTTTAGTGACGGTGTTTCAGTGACAGAAGTGATGCAAAATCACCGGGAGCTTCCAAAGCTCCTCATTACAGATTTTATAGAGAAGTAATAACTTGTGTGATATGTGGGATTTTCAACTTCTGGTTAATTTTAGAAAAATGCTGTGGAAGTGAATGCCTCCGCAAAGTCTCCTCATAGAAAAACTGGTGGTGTTACTATACTGGGATCCATGGAAACCCAGGAACAGTATTTGACAAATTTTGGTGGTCTCCAGTTATATTTTACGATTAAACTCTTCACTGGATGCACATTTTGCTTTGTTTTGTTTTATTAAAAACAAAAAACAAACAAACAAACACTTAAAAATAGCATGAAATTTTGGTTTGCCTAATGCTTTCATTAAAGTGACAGCAAAATTATGCTGGCCACGAAGAGGCTGTAATAAGGGAGTAGGAAGAGCCCATCTGGTTCCCCACGGCAAATCAAATCTCGTTTAGCAGCAGAGTATGTAATCAGAGTCAGAATCAGAGAGTGGTTGAGGTTGGAAGGGATCTTTGGAGGTCATCTTGTCAAACTCCCTGTTCAAAGCAGGGTCACCTACAGCCAGTTGTCCAGGTCCATGTCCAGACGGCTTTTGAATATCTCCAAGGAGGGAGACTCCTCAAACTCTCTGCACAATCTCTCTTCCAGTGTTAGAACAAACACTGGAACAATTCTGGCACAGTGACAGTTATGATGTTGCTTGCCTTTAAAAAATGAAAAATCCATACCATATCCTGTAAGCTTTTAATAAGAACGCTAATAGTGATGGACTTAAACTGAGGTTCAGGTGTAGGTGTGTTTAGCAGCACCTATTTTCTTGGTTCCACATCTTTATTTGAAGACATTTCTTGTCTGACAAGTGTTACTTAAGTCTATTGCCTACTTTTCAGAAGGCTGTTCAATATTAGCAGTATGTTCCAGCTCTTCCTCCTCAGCATTGTGTTGATTTTCTCTTCTCTACTTTTTTCTCTGCAGGTGGTGACATTGCAAAGTGTTAAGTGTACACGTACCAAGCACCTACAGGTCTAAAGCCTTCTTCTGAAACTCCAATGTGTAGGAAAGCTAGCATTTTATGAATACTGTACTTAGTGTAGGTGTATGTTATCCAGAAAAGAACGAAGCTCTTTAAGATTACATACAGGAGTGGCTGAAAGGAAGTGAGCTGTCCTCATGACAGCATGTCAGGTTCTCATTTAGAAAGAGACTGGTTCCTTTTAAATTGATTTTACCTTCTGTTTGGGAGCCTCTTAGACCACATAGTGCACATATATGCACACATTGTACATAAATGTACACAGTGTATGTATATGCATATATGTATATATGTATATATGCAAGCACACAAACATTCAAAGCTTAAATGATTAAATAATAGACACAAGCAAAGGTTAAAATCCAGTAAGGAAGCACTGAGATACAGTAATAGAGGCAAGCACATATGAAAGCAATTACTAAACTTAAGCTCTGGGTGCACATTTTAAATACTCCACCCTTGGGCTGTTTAACTGCCTTCTCCAAAATCAAAAGATCCACAGCCAAAATGTGTGTACTGCTTAAAACCCTGACAGATGTAAATACATAAAAAATAAGAAAGTGATAAGGTCAACATATCGTGACATGTTTTCTGCTCGTACGTTTGAAGTTACAGTTTGCAGGCCGCTCGAAGGTCTTGCACACACCTATCACCACCAGTCTGCACAGGAAAAAAGAAGGAAGACGAACAGATGGCAACATTTTAGTGTGTGGATTAAAGATAAATTTAGTGCCAAAAGGGAATTACTATTGTTTAAAATGCAAAGCTTTATATTTATTCCTCTGTAACTCCAGACTTCTAGCAATACAATATCTGACAACTACATTGTTCTTAAAAGTGCTA
The DNA here is from genome assembly GCF_040182565.1 of Anser cygnoides. Lineage (NCBI taxonomy): Eukaryota > Metazoa > Chordata > Aves > Anseriformes > Anatidae > Anser > Anser cygnoides. The sequence goes on along the minus strand of NC_089873.1, from coordinate 154,418,356 downwards.
CCTTTTTGATTTTTTTAATTGTAACATTACAGATAAATTTGAAAAACTATCCCACAGAGCTCATAGTACTGCATTAAGCATGGACTTCAAAATTCAAGGATTGTCAAAAATAAGTCTGCCAATTTACTTACCTTTTCACTAGATCCATCAAAGTCAGATGCAAGAGTTTAGCACAATGGTAAACAATTTGCAAGACTGAAGCCAGTAGATTGGTCTTAATACAAGATTTTTACCATCAGCATTGCATGAGAAAATTCTGTAACATTTTCAATGGGAAATATACAATAAAGGGCAGCAAAATTGTTACAAAATTAGTATACAATAAGCAGCAGCTATATACAGGACTGTAAGATTTTTTTTTCCTCCTAGATATTCTTGTTCATGTTACAGGGCAAAATTATGTGTTGTATAGAGGATAGCACACTACAAGTAGACAGCAAGTTTTACAGGCCACAGCTTCAAGCTAATCTATTAAAATAAGGCAGAAGTCGTATGTTTAAATAGTCCATTTGAATCACGTTTGGTTTCATATCTTCAGGAAATAAGAATGCGTATTTACTATTAGGCTAGAACAATTTTTCCCAATCTCTTCTTTCATGTTTCAATGAAAATTTATGTTTCAATTGAATGCATACTTGTCTAAAAATTGGACTTTACTGGCCCCAAATTGAACTTAAAAACAGTTCTTTTGGCATGTATAAGACCAGCAGAGCAAAGTCAATTGTTTGACTTACTGTTCACAGGAAGAGCACTAGCAGAACTATGTCTGGTAGCAGTAATCCTGGGAATTGTACACTTGAGTTCACTATGTTAAGCCTAATTACACTTTTGGGAAAGGCAGCATCTAAATAGAAGGATTTTTAACCAAATCTTAAAAAGTTTCCAGAACTGTATAATCTGTGGTATACCAGATATTTAATATGAGAATAAACCAAAAGTTATTCATTTTATGAAAGCTACTGAGAGCTTTTGCCTTAGGCTCTGGAACCAGTGAAAGCTTCTGTGAACTGCCTACTTCAGAAATGCAGACATGGATGTGTAGATCAGGACACCTATGCCATATTATCTTACATGGTGGAAGTTTGTTTCCTTAAGAGCTTTCCATACCAGGGAAGTATCAGGCAATCAGACAGATAACCCCAGGATGGCTGAGGTTGGAAGGCACCTCTGGAGGCCATCTGGTCCAACCCCTGCTCCAGCAGGGCCACCCAGAGCAGTTTGCCTACGACCATGTCCAGGTGGCTTTTGAAGATCTCCAAGGAGAAGACCCCAGAGCCTCTCAGGGCAACCTGTGGCAGTGCTCCGTCACCTGCACAGAAGTGCTGCCTGGTGCTCAGACGAAGCCTCCTGTGTGCCAGTTTGTGCCCACTGCCACTTGTCTTGTGAACAGGCACCACTGAAAAAAGGCTGGCCCCATCTTCTTTGCCCCCTCCCTTCAGGTATTTATAGACATTGACGAGATCCCCCCTGAGCCTCCTCTTCTCCAGGCTGAGCAGTCCCTGTTCTCTCAGCTTCTCCTCATAGGAGAGACTTTTTTATCCCTCTATGCATGACTTTTCCAAAGAAATATGCGTGGCCATTCCTGCCAAATTTCACTCATTTGGAGTGCGCCTCCTTCCTTATAGCTTAGTTTTAAGCCACTTCCAAAACCACCCACTGGTGTGATGCAGCACTGTGCTTAGTTTTAACAAGCTGTTGGGCGCCAGCTCACTCAGGATGTTTTATTTGGGGTCACCCAGCCAGGTGCCAGCCCGCAGCATGGCTGGCATAGGGTGAGGCTTTCAGCAGATGGCCCCAGGGCCTGGGCACAGGCTTGCTGCCACTCAGTCCCGGGCCTCTGGGGATCACACATCCTGTCCCCTCTGTAGTCCCTACAGACAACACCTCGGCCGTGCACATTTCCCTGACCGCCTTGCAGCACTTATCCCAAACAGCCATCCATCAAAGGACGCAGGGATACGCATACCTCAAATATTTACGGTGCCTGAGCTTTGAGACTGAGATAGTTCGTTCACATCTGTGCGCGGGCCACTTTTAAAACATCAAAATAAACCATCTGGCTGCGCAACTGTTCCTAATTACTTTCCTGCTTAGACTGTAAACTTTGGGGTTTGGCACCGGCCTCCCTCCCAGAGCGCTGCCCAAATCCCGCTCCCAGGCAGCTAATCAGCGCCACTGCAGTGCGGGGGGAGCAGCCCTGGAGCCGGGCTTGCCCAGCTCACAGCTCTCTGCACACCCGCCGGCTCTGTCCGTCCGTCCGTCCGTCCATCTGTCCGCAGGAGGCAGTGGGAACGCAGCTCGGCACCATGTGTACACGGGGGCTACCGGGGCTGGCGCTGCTGGTGGTGGCGGTCACCTCCTTGCCTGGCCTGCACCCCGCCGCCCCTCCGTCCCTGAGGTAAGTGTGGCTCTGAAGTGGCCATGGGGGGGCTGGCACCCTCCTGACAAATTGGGGTCGGGGTGTGGAGAGAGTTGGGAGGCGCTGTGTGAGCTCTGCCCCTGCCTGCTGCCCCGTGGTACCTAGGGAAGGTGCTCGGGATTGAGGAGGGTGCGGACGGGTGTCACATGGGTGTCAGGGCTTTTTGTTGCCAGGAGGTGTTTCCTGTCCGAGATGGAGATATTTTGTATAGTAAAGTGGGGGAAAGTTGGACGGTGACGGCTGCTTGTACCCAAACCACCAAATCGTTCTGCCTGAGTAGAGCGGGAGCCTAACCACAAATCCGTGTGTGTTCCTGCGTCTTGGTGTGGCAGCACAGCAGGGTGGTTTTCCTTGTGCTCTTTGCCTCCACCAGGGCCAGCACCTGTCTGTGCTTACTGCCAGCGGCTCTTTTACTCCCAAGCATGTAACATCTAGTGCCTGAGAAGTACTAACCTGGATCCTCAGCATTCCCTAGCGCTGTGAACACCTGTCTTTGGCACCTGGACTTGGCCAGTCCTTTGTTTTGTTTTCCTGCAGTCCTGATCCTGATGAGCCAATGCCTGATTTTCCCTGTGTATGTCCTGCAAGTCCTGATCTCCACTGCATGGTACAATACAGATCTCACATCTGGATTCTCCTGAATTTATTAAAACCACAGCCACTAACTATACTTTTACATGGAAGTCAGTGATTACTCCTGTTTCTGTTCAGATGAAATCATAGATTCTCTATATCTGACAGCCGGAAGACTGCAAAAGGATCACTTTTGCAAATATATTCTAGCAGAATCAACCATAGGCTTGCTTTTTGGTATTCTGTATTCCAGTTATGGTGCCTAAATGTTTGGATGTATGTGTCATTTTTAAAGCTTTTGGAATAATTCAAATCAAAATGTTTCATGGTAGATAATCAAACTCTATGTGTATATGCATATATACCAGATAGGCGTAATGAAAATGATGAGCGTATTTCAGTTTAACATGGCAATTACAATACAACATAAGCATTCCTGCAGATAACAAGGAGATTTCTGATGAAAGGGAAGAAAATTGGGTGATTTGAGGCAAGTAGTAGTTTACAACCGTAAACAAAGCTGTGGCCTTAAAAATGGCGCTTTGGGGAACGGGTGAAGCCCTGGCAGCGGGATGGTTTCCCCCCCAGCCCCTGGCTTTGACCGCAGCTTCTCCTCTTTGCTGTCCTCCTCAGGAGTGCTTTGGGCAGTCCTGCTGCATGCCACCTGTCCCAGGCCGAGGCAGAGCTCAGGTGCCGCGTCCCCGGGGGACAGCTGTGCAGCGGCAGGGGCAGGTGCAATTGTGGAGTCTGCATCTGCCAAGTGACGGAGGCCGGCAAATACTATGGTCCGCTGTGCGAGTGCCATGACTGGGTGTGCGAGACCTATGACGGGAAGATCTGTGCAGGTAAGGAAGCCGCTGGGGTGACTGAAGCTTTATAAAATTAAGAATATGTGTCATAACCAGAAATATGCTGGGAACGCAGCATGCAGATACAGTAGAGACATAGCTGTGAATGCATCCCTGGACCATTGGATCATAGAATTTCAGAATCATATCCTTTGGAAAAGACCTTCAGGATCATCAAGTACAACCATAATTTAGGATCTTTTTAACCACTAATTCAGATCTTTTTGACAGAGCTTCATAACAGAGGAAAGTGGGGAAACTCTGAATGGGGGGTTGTCGGCACATCCAAGAAGATTAAAAGGTATAAGTCAAAGGCACCGTCTCTGCCATGAAATGGGACTTTACCCATTTTTTAGCAGCAAGGGCAAAAGTAGGAGTAGCTTTGGTATGGAGACTCTGCAGACAGTGTTTAGAATCTAGTGTGGGATGTAATATTGCTTGTTTGTTTTTTTTTTCATGTAATATTGCCACATTTGAACTGCTCACCTAATAATGGTGTGCAGTATCTACGAAGGCTTTAAACTATTGCTGAGCAATCGTTTTTGTCCTGTAATTTTTTACCTGAAGGTTTGCTGTAACAGTATCACACTACGGGGGTATATATAAAATGCTGTTTTTCTCCAGTAGAGATAACGTTTTCAAATAGAGACTTAAAACAATGTAATTGTGTTGTGGTTTCTGAGATTTCCCCACTGACACTGTATTCTTTAATGGCAGATGAAATAACGTACATTTCTGGGACAGATTTTAGTCCCTGCCAGTTGCTGGGACGTGTCGCTTGGTTTGCATCTAAACATTATCACTCTTTCATCTTTCCAGCTGTCTTTACTTAAGTTTCTGGTCTATTTCTGTCAGATTTTTGATATATTTTTTTTTAAAGCAGCTTAGAATAGGATTTTAGAAAAGAGCAGGGAGAAGAAATGCCATCACATTCCTCAGGGGATTCAGTCTGGAACTTGATGAAAGGGGCCACATGGGCACTTCATTTCTAGTGTCCCTGCTTAAACAGCTTTACCAGATTCACACAAACGTGTCATCTTTTCAAGCCAAAAACTGCAATTAGGTCAATGGGAATGTTACTGGAATTCTGCTAGCAAGAGGATAATACAAATGCATTCCAGCAGTGGGTTTGGCAAATTTTGTAGGAAAAAAAGAGCAACTTATTTTAGCAACAATGTAGCTAAGAATAAGTCCAATAATAACATGAGAAGATCAAGAATGGGATTATAAGAAAAATGTTTGTATTTGGCACCTATGACTTCAGAGTTTTATGGAGAAACTGATTTATAGGCTCTCTAGTCAGCAGTGTAAGCCCAGTTACATAAGAAATATCATAGGACCGCTGCTCATGTCTGTGCTTTGCTGTCCCAAAGGTGATTTTTGTGATCAGTGCTGTGATTTCAATATGCTTGGCGTTGTTACTGGGGGAGTTGTATGAAGTGAAACTGAAAGCTCCTCCAATTTTAATGCTGTACTGCAAACTCAACTGTTCTGTTCCTGTTAATGTCATGAGCAGTGGCTGAAACTTTTGTCTGCGCTTTGATGGAAAGGAGTGCTGACAGGATAAACAAAACCAAGAAATTTCGAACAATATTTAGCTTCTGTGTAGCACTTTACACATCAGTTTAAAGATGCGAATGTTAAGTGGTTAAATGTGTTCTTATAAAAAGCAGTTTTTGTAGTTGTCACCTTTTCTAGTTGGAGTATTGAAACAGCATTACCACTGAGATGTCAAATAATTAAAACTCACTTTTCTGCAGAGAAAGTAGTAAAAAATTCAGTACAAAGTTATGGGGAGGGAAATGGCTGCTAAGGACTTAATTTTTTGCTAGTTCAGCCTTTTTTTTTAATATATATTTATTTGTCAGTGCTGTTGAAAGTCCCAATGACTTTGATGGAGTCCAGGGTTAACCAGCACTGCAGGAGAGCAGGTTGCAGGTAACTTCTTCAGGGCTGACAAGCAGAGTCTGGATCCAGCCAGTGGAAATCCTGCTTCCAGGCTGTGCTTGCCATCCTCTTACACATTTTCAGTCAGTTAGCTTTAGGATGGGTGCATATGGAAGGACGAGAGAATAGAAAAGATGGTCACATCTGTTGGAACTGGCAGAAGGCTGGTCTTTGTGTTGATGACTAACGCCCCCCTTAGTCCCCCCAGAAAAACCCCAAAGGCAAATTTTCAGGAGTAGTGCCCTGTCATGTGGCTGGCATCAGTAGATACTGATCCTCAAAGACCAGCATGACCACATTTATCTTCCTAACTATCCTGTAGTTTTGTTGTATGGCACATCAGAGAAAAGTCAATATTTCAGTTTTAATATATCAATTCTTGTGCGTATGCCAAGTATGGGGAATTTCACATTCTTGTTTTCATATTCTGAGAAAAAACTTTGTACTAGTACCACTATTACATTAATTCACTGTGTGAATCTACCACTCAAGCATCCAGACATGTCTTTTCTGTTACTTTATTTCACCACTCTTAAACAAATTCAGTATGTTTCAGCAGAAAGAAAAATTGTGTTGACTGTGACTGACCATTCGCTGGACAGTATCTTCTGATGTTTCTTAATATTAGGCCATCAAGCTGATTTCCTATGTATGACATACATTTGTTTCTTTGCATTTTAGAGGCAAGGACTCAGTGATGAAATTATATTCGTTTTAGGTGAATAGCCAAAGTATCTTTCTGAAGTTCTGTTCCTGTTTTCTTTTTTTGCTTCTCTTTTCTCTATTTTTAATTTGTTATCTACTGTGCTATTTCATTGCTAGTCTCTCCTGATGATTAAAATAACAATAGCTGCCGAGGGGTACCACATGCAGAACTTCTGGACACTAATTGAATATTCCTCCAGAGAGCCACGATATTTGAGATGAATGTTGTTTCAAATGAGCCACTTTTCACCCTGACAGAATGATGGCTTTTTGAAGTGACTGATGTCTAATCACTGGTGATGTTCATATTCCAAGTTGGACAGACAGCGTTGTCTGTGTCACTAGTGCCAAGGACAGTTATCTTGGTGTTTCCCTGACAATCAGTTCAGACATACTTTCATTTCCATCTCCTGTCCCAAGCTAAACAAAATACTCAGTTGCTCAGTATGCAGCTCATTATCTTCAAGGCACTTTCTGGGTAGATCTTCTTTCTGGACCAGTTGTTGGAAACCCGTATTCTAAGGAGGGAAAGCCTGAAGATAGATGAGATGTCCATCTGTTTATCTGTTGCTTTTTCTTATCACAGTGGAAAATAGATTATGCCATGAGTAATGAAGAAAAGCACATACAAATGTCTCCCTCTGTCCTTTTACTCTCCCTTGCTTGAGACTTTTCTGCTGTATTTCCCTTCCAAGATGTTTCTAGAGGCTTTGGAGGGGATAGTGATCAGTTTTTTGTCTTTTATCCCACTAAGATTGATAAAGCAGTAGGTGATTTTTCAAGGAGTTAGAAAAGAAGAAGGGAGAAACAAAGTGCTGGAGTCTTGAGTCACTGGGTACTCTGTCCTCCTCAGTGGACCTTCTGTCTGCCTTTTTGTCTGCCTGCTCATGGAATGCAGAGGAGAGAGAAGTCCCAATACTGTAATTTTCTTTGCAATGCTGGTGACATCTTTATTTTGTCATCTGCTGTTGGTTTTCAAGGAGACAAGAGTAGGAAGACTGCAAGACAATGAATCATAATCCCAAAGCATTTATGCTTCATTCAGGGCAGACAGTGTATTTGATGCTGTTTATTTTCAAATAGTAGTTTTAACCTCAGACAGTTTCATATTGCCTCAGGCTTTCTTAGCATAAGCAGAGCCTGTGTTGTGTGCAAAGGAAAATGGAATGTGGCATGAATTCCCATCAAAAAGCTGCTTGACACCTATTTTTCTTTGGTATTCAGAATAGAGGAAAATCAATTTTAGTGGATTTTTTTTTTTAGTTAATCCTTTCTAATGTGCCTGTGATTAATGAAGATAGAAAAAGTAAACTAAGCATAGACGCCTGTAGCCAACTGGAGTGGGAGCACTCTAGGTGTTCCTAGAGAACAGACCGTGGAAATCGCCAGCTGGAACACGGCAGAGTATGATTTCACTGCTCATAGCTAGTCAGATCAAGGGGTAGGCACAACTCTGTGACAGCAGAAAGAAGGAGTGCAACGTAAAGGAGAGGATCCTCTTTGCTCATAACTAATTGAGTAGCTCTGTTTTTCCATAGTTCTTAAGATTTGATAAGCAATTTTTCCCCTTCCGAACTGAAATACTTTTCACAACTACTGAATAATAGTAGCACTGCATGATTTACTGCCATAAGCGGTTGCTGTGGGAATTTCATTGTCTCTGCTCAGGCCAGTGGAAGATTTTTCTGACTCTTTCTCTGAAGTTGTAGTTGCTGTAAATGCTGTACCTATTTTAAGACTAGTTCAGCAACATAATGGTAGTGTCAATTGTAGCTTTTCACAGCCAGAAGTGCTATCATAGTTATGTGAAGGACAGAAAGATAACTGTGCAATTATTTTCCACTCTGTACGGCTTCAGGATACAAGCTAAATTATGCAGAGAACATAAATGAAAAATTAAATGGACAAGGAGCAGATGCAGAAATACAAGATGAATCTGAATTAAGGTATTGCTGTAACATGTAGTTATGCATCTATGTAAGTTTATTGGATACATCACTTGGAGATAAGTAGGAAATTGAAAACGGAATTTAAAGAACATTTTGAGCTGATGCTCTTTGCAGGAAAGCTGAATGGTGTTTTTAGGCAGAGCAGTCTCAGTTGAGTTGGAAGTTTTCAAACAACTGTACCTCTGTATTCCTATCGAAGTGATGTCAGAGATGCTGATTTTTCATTCTTGCGTAAAGTGGGAAGAAAAGCAGTCTGTGACCTGCATTGATTGCTGATTGATTTGGAGTGAAATTTGAAGTCCTGGGTTTTGAGAACAGGTCTAAGCCTTTTCTCTGTCTAGATTCAGCTAAGGCACATGTGATCACTTGGGACACAGCTTCCTAAAATGGCTAAGTTAAAAACAGGACAGGAGGCTACTGTCAAAAACAGAGGTTACAGTTCTTCTCTGAGTTGATTTGCCACAGCCTGGATTTCAGAACCTGGCTTCAGGTGACATTTCTCTGGAGCAGGGGTTTGTAGGTGTGATAATAGCATATGCATTCAATTCAAAGCAGGCCCTCCAGATTCTAGTAGGAGTGAAATTGTGATAGCACAGACCGCATTGTGGGCTCATTGTGCTAAGCGCATGTTGTCCCAGGCAGGCTTACAAAGCACACTGTGTTATCCTGTTGGTACCTGAGGTAGGTAAAGTCAAACAGCCTTGGATACACCTACAGCTGCTGTAGTTCCAAATGCAGCGTGAACATTAATGGCAATGACAAGTGAGGCATGAGGAGGAAGCTCAGGTGGAGACACTGCGAGTGAGATTACAGGAAGGGAGGCATTCTGAAAGTGTCTTATTAAAGGCTTTGTTGTTGAATGCCTAGCCATCATTTCGAGCACCTTCAGTGCCTTTCAAACTAAAGCACTTATATGCAGATATTACTCACGGAAAATGTGTGCTAATTTAAAAAATAAAAGTGAATACAATGGGTAGGAGGAAGAAGAGGCTTTTCACAGCCTCTAACAGGACTGGAATGCAGCCCCTCAGGCTATCGCCAACAGCAAAGTGGGGATGAGAGCAGCACCTCCTGCACCTTTCACCCTTCTTCAGGCTAGGTTGGCAAGCTTGTCTGTTGCAGAGAAAAAGCAAACCTTTGTGCAAGTTTTGACAATGTAAATAAGTGTTCTGAAGTGGGTTTGAATTTTTATGCTATTCATGGGCTGATAAAGAACTTCAGTCCTTTCTTTATTTTAATTGGAAAGCATGCTCTTTATGACAAAACTGCTTTCACAGACTGAGCCCTTTTATGAACACTTGGGTTTCATTTTCACTAACATAGAAAAGATGGATGATAAATAATAAATGGTGCACTTAATGTGACAGAAGACTATATTAGTGATCTTACCTGCTTCAGCCTTGGATGAGATTCAGGAATTGTTCTTATGACAGCCTTTGTCAGATGAACTGACTGGATTGGTAAGATTTTCTGTGTTTATTTCAAGCTTTATTGTTGATAGCTGGTCCTGCAAGGGGCTTCAAGCCCTCCATTGCTTTTGCTACTGGACTGTAGACTTTTTAGTGTAGCTGTTCCCAGGCAGTTTGTCCTGTCAGGGAACAGACTGCTGATTTTAAAAGTTTCCATAACCTTTGTTAGGGTGGAAGGAACACTCTGCTAGCTGGGTCCCAAGAATAAGCAATTTAGGCCTAAAAGGGGCTGACACTTGGCTTCCATGCCATGAAAGAGCCCAAAGTATATATGCAGTACCAGAACTTATCACTGTTTTAACCCAAGTATATGGTGGAGGGAGACCTGTGTGGTACATCACAGCTGTATTGGTGTATTCAAATTACCTTCAGAGCTGGAAGGGGTGCAAAGAACAAGGCAAAAGTGAAGGAGCTGAGATTTCATTTTTTTTTTTTTTTTTGGCTTTTACTTTCCCTAGGAAGATTTTTCTACTGAAAGATTTTTTCTAGGGGATTTTTTTTTTTTTTGGCCCAAACCATTTGCAATTTCTGCTCATAGTAATAATACTAGATTGAAAGACACATATCCAGACCCAGAGGTGTGCTTTCCTTCACTCTGCTGTTCCAAGCGTGAGTACATACTGAAAATAATGTTCTTTAAACAGTCTTTTAAAAGGCTGTTTCAAAACTTCCTTTCCTAGTAAGGGAGTGGGTCCTTATATGCAGACAGAGGTTCGGGAAGTGGTACATAGGGAGTGAGCTGAAACACCAACTCAAGCAGTTATATGATCAGATTCTCATGTGATGAAGAGTAAAGCTTCAGAAGAGTTAATTGCAGTCGCACCTGTCCCCTTTCATGAAAAAGCAGTTCCTAAAGATCCTAAGATCTGCTTCATCCTTCTGTCTGTCCAACGGAGAAGCAGCAGTGATATAATCCAAGGAATTTTCTCATCGATGACTTGAAGAGTGGCAGCCAGAATCTTCAGAGACATACCTGGGGCTTTTTATGGGGAAAGTGACTGGGAGTGCCAGCTCTGACATTGGTCTGGAACTCAGTGAACTGAGTAATAACTTTATGAGGTGGAAAATGTTGCAGCCAAGCACTATTGCCTTGGCAGCCGCATGTGGCAGCAGATGTTGTATCTGGAGCACCTGGTCACAGCATTGTGTTCCTGGGGGCAAAGTTATTCCAGCAGTTTTTAAACTGGAAAGACTAGCAGCAATGTATGAGTTGTACAACTGCGGTCTGACTTTCAGCGATAAGTCTGAGACCTTCTGTTACAGAGTCATAGAAGTCAGTATCGCAAATGTACTTAGCTGTTTGTCTGTTGCTATTGTAGTCAGGTAAATTCTGTGGAAAGTAGATAACCACTAATAAATGTATTTAAAATCATAAAGTGGTCTTGAAGCACTTCAGTGGAGTACTGCTGTAAGTCTGGTACTTCCAGTGACCATCTTTTGGAAGAATTTTGTTTTGTTCTCATTTCTGTTTCACCCACAGATAATCCTCATCACAAACACAGCAAGTGTAATGAAGCACAACTCCCAGTTTGAGCTTAGGAACAGATCCAGGTGACAGCTATCACTGCAAGAAAATTGCCCATCAGCTCCAGAAAGGGTAGTGTCTTTAGATGGGAATTGAGAATAAAGGAGCAATTGCAAATGAATACAGCTGCTCTCCATTTATGTGGTTGCACATACAGTTTGCATTTGTGGTAATCCTTTTTATTTAAAGCAGAGCATCCAAGTTTCATTTTTACAATTGTCCTTTCTAAAATAGATATATATATATATATATATGTATTAGTCTTAGCTGGCCCAGCTCTTACTTCACTTCATAAGCCTGGCTTGCCCTGGAGGACTATTTGAGCTCTGTATTTCCTGCATCTCTTAATGAAAACCCATCTGAGAACTACCCTGAGCGACACTCTGAGAAACTTGTTCTTTCAGTAGCTCATGGTACACTGAACATTTCTTCCCTTTCCCCTAAATCTTTTTCTCATTCCCAGGCCCAGTTTGGGCTTTAGTGCATCATGTTACATAGAGGGACTGGTGAATTTCCCACTGCCTTTCTTCACCAAGACTGCTTAATGAATTGAAGCATAGAAGAGAAATATTGGAGTATATCATTGGCATTGGTTTTAAACCGCTTTCCTTTGTTTGTGGCCTCTGTTGAACAGAGACTTAACTGTGGCATAAATTTGTGTTTCACAGTAAAAAATAAGCGTACAAGCTCTTTTCAAGATTTATAATGCTTAATTTCCTACTAGCTTTGTGTATGTGATGCACAAACACACACACACAAAAATGATTGGAGATGGGATTGGCAAAGTTACCAAACCTCAGACATATACTTTGTTAGATTTAGGAGTGGATCCTGTCACTCCTCTCTACTATTTGGGTTAAAATATGTTTTAATAAAAGCAAATATAGCCTTTTTTTTTTCTATCTAAACAGAAGCCTATGTTTTCTTCTGACATAAGTCTAATGAAATCAATACAGTTATGCTAACAGAGAGTTGGTCTCTAAACATTTCTTTCCTTTGTTTGACCAGAATCTCCAGTTAATAGCAGACAAATATCACAGCAGTACCATACAGACCATGTCATTTACTTGCAAATGGTAATAGTAAAATAATAATAATAATTAAATCTCCAAAGTTAAGAATGCTTTTAATCTCAGCAACATTTTTACATGATTTTTAAAAAAATTCTTCTGTGTATTGTACTGCTTTAAGGAGTTACGTGTTACTCAGCAGTACTTTGACAGGACGCTTACTGAAATATTTTTTCTCCAGACTTGGACTTAGCAGAAATGAGACTTTTGTATGAAAGCATCCTAATAAATGAAAACATAATTCTTTCAGAGTTAGAATCTGCTGTATTAATTAAGGGATCAGTTACACTGACAGAACTATCCCAAGTTTTATTAAATGTTCTGCTGATTTGGAAAGTCACAATAAGATTAAGATTTTGTAATTAGATGTGCAGGCTAAATGTCAATCCCCTTTCTCCTCACCATCTTAATGCTTTTGTATACGAGTTCTGTAGGGTTTTGTTTTGCAAATAAGCAAATTCCATTTTAATTTCAACTGCTAATTGCTTAAATGTGTATCTGCTACCCTTACATGAAGGTTAGAAGAGTTTTTATTTACAGATAATATCCAGAGAATATAGAGCGATTTCTCCATAGGTGGTTTCAAAGAGGTATATCACATAGGAATTTTTTGAATTAAGTTCTTGTGGGAGAGTATCTTGGAAGCTATATCTAAATAATACAGTAGGCAGAGTTTTAATTTTATTTCATGGGTCCCTAATAAATGTACTCATAGTTAGAAGTTTTTTAAATAAACTTACTCAGCGTGGTTCTTTATTTACCAATCTCTTTCAAAACAAGTGTGTTGTTCCTCTGGCTCTTCAGATGGGCTATAGTCCTCTTACTTTAAGGGTTTCGGGTGGTGTCTTGGTTTTTCCTCCACCTTCTGCACAAACAGCGATTGCCAGCCCCAGTCTGAACATTTTGCCTATCTCTGACTGCCAAATTGTTTTTTCCTGCCACCACTCCCAGCTCTCAGAGTCTTTTATGCATTTTGGGTGGTCTCTATCTGGCCCAATTCCTTGGCAGTGCTCTTAATTAGGTTTCCTAATCTATTCCTCTGGCTCATCAAAGAACAGTTTCTGTGAAGACTTGGGTGGACATTTGAGCCACTTTGGCTCTCTTAACAATTCCTTGTGGCTCTTTCTCAGCTCAATGACCTCTACTGTCATGCTCGTGTCCTGGGACTGTGCTTTCCTGGAGGAGGTGTGCCTCAAAGGGGAGCTGAACTGCCTTGGGTATTCACAGACTTGTAGAAGTTAACCACAGTTGTATGAAAGTAAATACTCTATGTTAGCTCATGCTTTATTCATCTGAGTGCTGTTCAGTTGTAGAAAGTCCTGGTAGGAAATGATGCTAAACCACTGAATTCTTAAAATAGGTTTAAATCATGTATACAGCACTGTATTGTCATTTCTCCCAGCTTTCCCCCTTTTCCCTGCCTGGACCTGGTGGCCTAGCACACTGAAATTTTAGAATTTAGTCTAGTTACTCTGAATTATCTATTCATTATTTTTCTAATTCCCCAGAGAGGGCATTTCCTGCCCATAGTAAAAAAAGCTTGTCTGAGGGAGACTCTGGGATCCCTGTCAAGAGGGGTGGTTCAAGAGCAGGCTGCACAAATATCTGTCAGGAGTGATAAGCACACACTCATTTGTGCCTCCAGGCACAGAAGTGGACCAGATGATCACTTCCAGAGGTCTCTTTGAGGCTGATTTTCTTTGATGCTGCTGTGAAGCCAGTTCTCTGGCCTGGTGCTCTGCTTTAGTGAGGAGGATCCGCGGTAGTATAATGATAGTTTTAGTCATGCTATTATGTTTCTAAATTGTAATAATTTATTGAAAGGGATGCATAACCATTGTTTTTAATCTGTTAAGCCTATGAACTTTCATCTTTTGCAGTATTTATAGTACTTTACAAAGCACAGATGTCTGTTTCCAGTTTGTGTGACCACACTTTTAAATGACAACTACCAACTCTCTAAGCACGAACAATCCTGGGGACAGGATTGTTTGTTTAAAGTGTAAACATTATTTTAACAGAGAGGCAGAAATTAATGCTAATTATTTTTTGAGATAGGTGGTGGATTGACTACTGTAACGAGTTGGGAGCCATGGAAAAACTTTTTATCCAACTTTTTTGTAATTTGATGAGAACGAAGCACTGGAAGCATTAAACAGAAGCATTTTTATTTTTCTTTATTTGCTTTGTTTAGCCAAATACATTCTTAGTTAACCACTGACTTTGTTGATAATTGGCAAAATGTACAGAACAGTAAGGGAAAGTGAACTGTTGCCATACAGTTTGCTGTAGGATAATGCATATCATGACAAAAATGATATTCAAGAAACTCCTTATCCTTTTTGGACCCATTAAACAGAAAATAACTTAATTCCTACTTAAACAGAGACCACATCTGTTCTGTATTTTTCACTGGAAGTAAATATGTAAAAATGTTTTGTCAGATCATGAAAAAAGGGTAGCAAGTAAGATTACATTGCTAATAAAATTATAGACATAGGCCATTTTTTTTTTAAGTGCTGGCATGGGAATATGCATTCCTTATATTGTCTCTATGCAAAATTATACCCCTCCGAATGCTCATTATATTTGGATAGCAATGAAACTGCACCCTGTGCTGATAGCTGAAAACATTATCCAGATGGATGGCCCGACAAAAGATACTGCATTATGGGGGAACAACACCTATATCAACCTGATTTCTGTCATAAGAATGGGAATGTGGGAATTGCCCCTACCATTCCCTTTTTCACCTTAAAAGCACCCAGTTATACACAGGGTAATTTGAGCACAGATCTCTATAAGTGTTTCTTCCTTCTTTCCCTCTGTTGGTCCTCCTGCATTGCCCGAGCATGTGGTCTTCATCATGCTTCTTGCTCACATTTGTAGGAAGGAAGTGGGCAGTTCCACCCCCCACCCCAGTCCTGTCCTTTTCTCTTGCTTCCAAGAAAATGGAAACTTTGCTGCTTAACTTTTCCTTTAGCCCAGTGTCCCCCACATCCCTTTAGGCAAGCCCTCTGTGGAGCTGTATGTCCTTGCTGATATAATGGCATTCGTTGTTTGTTGCTGCTGAGAATCAGTGGTTTCAGAAGTTGCTATAACAGAAATACCTGCAATTCTGGACCATATATTCTAGAAAACCAAATAACTTTGTGGTACTTAAAAGTTGTTTTTTTTTTAGGGTAGCCTCCGAAGAAAAGACAGTAGTTTAGAGGGTGGTGTTGCTCCATCTGTGTCGCACAGCAGAATTGTCACCTCGCAGGTGTAGTGATGAAGTCCAGTGTTGAAGAGTCACGTTGTGCCTTGGCATTATGGACAGTCCCACCATACGCTCTGTTCTTTCCCCTTTTGCCCTGTCTTTCCTCCCTGTGTGAGTCACATAAGTGGCTTTAAATGCCTTTCGGTGAGTCATATATTATTTCTGACATTTTTTTTTTCTAATTCTGTCCCTACTTTAATGTCACTGTGTACAGAGGCTCTTTGCTACCTAAAAGCTACCATTTCATTTGGTCATCTACTTGATGCCTGTATAATATGCACTTGCTTTTCTTAAGCTTTCCTTTTTTTTTTTTTTCTTTTTTTTTTCTTTTTAATAGTAATGTCAAAAACTCAATCTTTTGTTTATATTCTGAACTGTCAGTTTGATTTTTAAATCCTTTTACAAAAATGGATCAGACTGAGCATTACATTGGCTGCATACCTCCTCACACCTTCTGGCAAGCATCAGCAGCCAAGAATTCCACTCTGTTGTGGCTTATTGCTTGGCTGAAAAAGAATCTAAATGCACGCAGGAAATTTAATGTGGTGGAAGTGAGAGGAAGAAAAGGTTTGAAGGTTGGAAACAAATGTTAAGAATTCATATACAAGCAGCAGCTGGAATGTATGAGAATACATGCAGTACAAAGTGTTCCTCAGAGCAGTAAAATGTAGGTCTGCCATAGCAGCCACAGTTTTTAAATAGTGAACTAATTTTGTGATGATAACATTGACAAAATTCCTAACCCAATGGTTTTATTCAGCCTGTAAGTGAAGAAGACAAAAGACCGAAGACCTTGTGCACGTGGAAGGGGAGACTAAACTGGCAGATGCCAAAAATCGATAGGTAAATACTATCAGCTTTCCAGGCAAATGGCTAGGCAGGAAAATCCTGTTTTAGACACTTGGATAGACAAGACAGAACTCTGGAAAATATGTGGGAGAGATCCAAAAAAGATGATTTGTTTGAATGCTGTGTTGTAACATATTGTATTGGCATTACAAGATATGTTTTGGAATTAAAATGAAATGAGCAGGGAAATGAACATAGTTCAATGTCTTCATTTTTTTTTTTTTTCAGAGTAATCGCTTCTTCCAGAGTGGTGTTTCAATGCTAAAAGCACTTTAGCATTCTTTGTGACAATAAATGTACTTAGAAGTGCAATTTAAACAAAAAATACTAGTTTTCTCCCCACCCAAAATACTGACACTTGTAAAATAAGCAGTTGAAAACAATGCCTGCATCTTAGCTTTTGAAACTTCTAAGTTTGAAACCCAGAACACTGGTTCTGGTTCAAATGCAGTGATGCTACTTGATGACTAGTGCATCACCATCTAAACTCCAAGAATCATGCTTCTAGGTGCTATAGAGAAACATCAGTGCAAAGTCAGATTGAATTTTCCGTGGTTTCGATAGGTAAACCTTAAAAACAAAGGCGCTTTGTATTGTAAATGGACTATCAGCATCCATAAAGCCATTAGTACCATCTGTTCTGCTGTTCTTGCACAGAGTTTCTCTGTTGGTAGAGTATGTATTTTGGCCAAAGGTGCTCTTTGATTTACCTGGCTTTCAAACATTTCCAAAGGTAATATAATATAAGATTAGCTCTGCTGAGAGTTACTTGGTCTATAAATGTGTCTTGAAACAACTTTTTTTTTTTTCCTTTTTATTTGCAAGATCTTGTCCTAGTGATGTATTCAGATTTCAGTTCATTTTTTCAGCTACTTTCCAGATACCTAATGGTAAGATATGCTACACAATGCTCTCTGAAGACAGAGTACTACATACCATTTATATCAGCCCAACTCTCAAATTCTGTTTTCTCTTAAACATGTTTCCATCTGTAGTTTGACATGGTTGAGACGTTTGGTAAGCTTTGCTGTTTTGCACTAAGAGCCTAACAACATGATTTACAAACATGGGGAATAAAAGGTGATACAGAGCTGTGCAGTGCCCTGAATAGGTTTGTGGGCTTCTCTGTGTAAGTGTTTTAAACCAGTATTGTCATGAAATTTCAAGAGATATATTTTGATTCCTGAGTAATGAAATGTGGTCCTCATAATCCTATAAATAATTACAGAGTTGGTAAATTGACAGAAACATTGGTATTGGAACAAATAGTACGGAGAATGCCTAGAGGCAACTGTTCATCCTAGAGGATGAGCAGGAGGATTTCATCACAGAAGATGAAACAAGGAAGAAATGAATAGGCATAGGGTTACTATTAACTATTAGAAACAACATTCATATCTCCTTATTACTTGCCTGCCAGCAAAACATGCGGTGCTTGTAGAGGTTGTGGTAAAGTTAGAACATACAGAAAGGACTCAGGTGCAAGTAGCAGAGGTTGCATAGGCATGTTTTTCTGGCAGCAGAAATTATAGGGTTAGGAAAATTGAACTTCAGGAATATTAAGATCAGCTGTACTTAGAATTTTCAAGCTCTTCTTACCATTGCTATCAACCATAGCTATCTTTGTGTCACGATTCTGTTGCACGCTTCCACTAGAGACAGACTCCCCTTCATGATCAAAAGGGAAGTTTCTGTTCTTGTTTCTGAAATTCAGCTGTACTCCCCACCAAAAATCCATCACGTCAAAAAAAGTCTTTTTTTTTTTCTTTTTTCCTGACTTTTATGAAAAGTGCTAGTTATCTCAAGCAGAAGTTTTGATGGGAAAGAAATGAATACAGTCCTGATATAAACAGATGGTAATACATTTTTTGCATGTGTATACACCATCATAAAGTAAGGCTTGCCCAGTCTCAGTGCTTTTACTTTTTACCATCATTTTCCATCAGCATTGGTTAAACTGTGAAAACAGAAAGATTGGGCTGGTTCGCAGCCAGTCTTTTAGACAGAATCAAAGAATGACTTAGGTTGGAAGGGACTTGTGGAGTTCGTCTGGTCCAGCCTCCTGTTAAACGCAGGGCCAGCTTCGAAGTAGGATCAGTTACTTAGGGTCATCAAAGACATAAAGTCAAAATATATCTATGTGTCAAGCTAAAAAGACTCAAAAGAAGTACGGGTGAACTTCTGCTGAAATAGTGCTTAATTCATCTGACGCATTTAATAAGACTTAGCAACAGTTAAAAATAATTTTTGACATGAGGAGAGATGGGTTATGAAACCAAACCAATCTATTTAGCCATTTTCTATATTAAAAGTGTACTACTTTTATCCTGAGAATTGTTTTTTAAAGCTCTGTACTTCAAATCAGAGAAAAGCAACCCCTTGAGATAAACAGATGCAGAAAATAATATTTTTATCTTCAATTGTCTTTTAAGGAAGGGCCGATAATTAGGTAGCCCATCCTATCTCATTAGCACAGAGTCAGTCCATCTGCCGTAGGTAACCTTCTGTTTGTCTTGTTTCTCTGACCTCTTAAGCCTCTATCAGACTTGGCTTTTTTCTATTGAATATGAACTAAATGTTTGGGTTGATTATTCCTGTGTTTCTCCATGAACTATGTGATGAACTGTTGGGCATTTCCTGTCAGAAAACTGCAGGAAGGTGATACACGATACATGGCCCTCAGAAAGCAGGGGAATAGAGACTCACCTAGTCCTGCAATTGACCATTTTTTGAAGCTGTAGGACCTTAAGGGTTCATCAGGCAAAAACAAAAACAAAAACAAAAAACCCTGAAGGAACAAACATGAAAATGTCATCATTTAAATAAAAGAATAGAAAAAAAAAAGATTTTTTTTGCTCTTTGCTTGGGTCCAATCATCACTCTATTAGCATAGGACCCAATCATAAAATTACTGTTTGTCTCAGACTTTGTGTCTAGTAAGAGGCCATTAGTAATCAAAAGCAGTGACATGGTTCATCACAGCTGTATCAAGTTGTGTTGTCACTCGTCACTGATGACTTAATGACTCCAAGACTCGCAATTTACGAGGACTTTGGCTGAAGATTTTTTCTAGCACTTGATTACAGCCTTGCAAAGCCTGTTGCTTTGACACTACTTAAAAGCTGGGTTAAGAATTGGAAGGTCTTGTTGCCCTGACTCAATTTGACTATGGGACAGGTTAATTTAATGTGTCTCATCCTCCCTTCTATAAATGGGATATAATGTTTATCATCCTTCTGCAAAAAAATATTTTAGATGGTAATGGAAGACTTCCACGGGGCTGTTTGGTGTTAAAAATATCTACTACATTGATTCCAAATAGTCAGTCTGGGCTTGTCTGTTAAATCTGATATCAGGAATAAAACTACCAGAAAAAAAGTTAAATAAAAAACCCACCTTTGCTCTATTCATCCATCAGTGGGGAAGTAAACAGTTTGTCTATGATTGCCTGTCTCACTTTTCTATTACAGTCTATTTGTTCTTCCCACCCTGTAATTACTCCATTTGATCTGCTAAAATATCCTGTGATTCACATTCAAACTATTTTCAGAAACACCCCTTAATTCTGGCTTGATATTTCATTGTTCAGTAAATATGAAGAGATGCTTGAGATTTGCCTTATTATAAAGTTCTGGCTAGCCCTGTGAACTTACTGCTGTGTGATTCTAATTTGGCAGCAACTAAAACTGAACAAACTCAAAAATAAGCTAACTAACTAAATAAACTAAATGATAAATTAGAAAAAAGTAAAGTAAAAACTGAATAAACTGAAAACCAAGAGATATAGGCAGCAACAGCAGGAGGCACAGAGCAGGTTGCCTCTTCCCTGGTACTAAGTAACTAAGTCAAGGCAGCCCTGCTTCAATGGGATACTCTTGCCTCTTCTGACATTGCCTCTTTTCATTGCTTGATTTTTAACTATTTTTTGGTAACTTTTTAACTTTCTAAATTTTGCATTTCTATATTTTTGAACATTTTTCACTTTGCCTTTGTGCCTTGCACGTGAGGAAGGGAGAGCTAGCTCACTGCCCCAGGCGGGCCAGATGCAAAAACCATGCTAAGACCAGCTAGGATGTCAACAGGGGTCACCCAAGAGGATGGCTGATTGCTTGGCTGCATTGGAGGTGGTGAGCAAGCACGGGAACACAGCCCACCTCGGGCTGTGGAAAAAAACATACTCATTTTCTAGAAAGGTGTAGTGCTTGTGTACGCCTGTGTTTTCCTGTGTGTACATTTGATATGTTTATCTGATCAAAAAGTTTCACTCCCCATCCCCAGAAAGACGATGATAAATGTGGAGCCCCACAGGCTTGCTGGATGTCTCCACGCCGGAGAGACGGTGTCTAGGCTTTGCCTGAGGAGAAAGGAAAACACCAGGTCCAGGTTTTTGGCCTAGTATGCGATCTTGGTAAGCATATAAAAAGCCAGCAAGTTTTGGGGTAACCCATTCTTTTTGCCCATCTAAGAAACAAGGAATTTTTTTATATATATATACAGGAATGATCCTTTATATATCAAAGCAGAATAAGATCTCGGTGTGAGATTTTGTGTTCATTTTTTAATTCTGAGCCATGTATTTCCATTGGGAATTTAATGGCTTAACGGCTTTCTTATTTTTTTTTCCTCCCTACTTGCCTTTATCTTCATATTCTTCTTATTCCTTCTCTAATATTTTTGGTATATAGTGCTGCTAACCTTGCTTTAGCATTACTGATTGTATGCTGTAATTTACTACTGGAGCTGACAGGTTGCTCCCAGGGATTTCTGTGTATGGGGTTTCGATTTAAAAATAGAGTACTGAAAGGTTATAGGGAAAAAATATTGCAAGACCCTTGCCAAACTAAGTCATTACTTTTAGGACCATCTTCTACCCTTACCTTAATGTTTTTTAATATAAAGATTTTAAAAAAATTGGAATATAGATCTACATTGTTTGAGTAGCACCACAGTACATTTTTCCTAACTTTGATCAGGAAAATAAAAATTCTGTAGTGCTCCAATACTCAAAAATCCTCTTTGCTTTTAACAATAAAACAAACAAACAAACAAAAGAGAAAAAAATACTGATAATAGTTTCAGAAGAAACAGTACTTTAGGGAAGTCAACAATTTGCTTTACAGAATTATCACTATAGGCTTTGAATGAACAGTAATGAAAATACATGCAGGTGTGAGCTGCTTATAGCACTTTTAGAAAATGTGTCAGACAGAAAAGTATGAATAAACATTAACATTTTTAAAGGACTACATCAGCATTTAAAACTGTTTGGAAAAAGTCGACTTTTACTTTATGTTATGTGTTTTTCTAGTTTTGCTGCTTTATTTTAATAAACACTGACATTTGAAGAATATTTTATTGTCCCAATGCTTTTGGTCTATTCTCCTGAAGCATGCTTAAGTAAAAATTCTAACTCTTTGCCTGTTATCACTCACCTTGTTTTCTTAGAAAAGGATATTTTCCATCTTACCTGGCACTTGTTTCCTCACTTGTTTGAATATTACTCTTCTTACTGTGAACATACTTGGCATTATTATGGCTAGGATAATGCAAGGAATCATATATTATGCCTCTTTTCATTTGATTACTCAAATAAAGACTAATAGAAATGTTTCCAGCTTAGACTTTCACTTGTGCAAGTTGCTTTTTTTTTAAAGCTATATTTATAATGCTTGTTATCTTATTGATTAAAGATTAATAGTTTTTAATAGTAGGTTCCTTCCTTTTATTTCCTTGGATAGCTCTGTAATCTAAAGTGAAATGCAATTCTGTTTAGAGAAGTTGCTCTAAAATAATATTCTGTACTGATTACTTTTCCATCAATATTAGATATCAATAGAAATTAATGGAAAAAGTAAAATTGATTGACAGTCTAATTAAAATAAATGTCAAGTACAATGTTAATAATACAAAATCTCAAATACAAAATGGATGATAAGTATGAGAAAAATGAGCTTGGGGTCAAATAGTGCCTTGGGAGTGAAATAAATTTTAAGGCTTTTCACTGCTATCTATTATTCACTTTTTCACTCTTTTCCCTCATCTATTTCTTTCCCTTTAATTACAAGATATTAGTTCTTACAGAATGTAGTCAGGAGAGGAAAAGATGATAAATACTGAAAGACCTACAAGCTTAAACAGCTTTGATGTGTTAAATTATCTATTAAAACTAAATTAAAATACCTGAAGTAAAAAATTAAGCAGACAAATACTAGACATGACTGCAAAATAAGACATTTTGATTTGTAAAGCCTTCTATATAAAAAATAAATAAATAAATAAATAAAATTCCTTGATACCAGGAAATGTCCAAAAGGAAAGACAAGCACGATCTACTCCTGTAGTGTTTTTTATCCAGTATATATAGCGCATCTGTCACATTAATGCAGTCTAATGTACAAATAAAGAAAACACTACCACTGCTACCCCTACATCAGGAAAACGTGTGAAAGACAAGGGAAACAATAAATGGAACTGGTGGAATTCACAATTCAAAACGAATGTCCAGTAATGGAAAGGCTGAGTAGAAGGATCAAGAATTAGGCAAATGGTAGAGGATGAAGACTAATTCAGTGGGAACTCAGATTTGTTTAAATGATCAAGATATGACTTTGTGTCTATGCTGTAGTATATTCATGCATTAGAACACACACACAAAACAAACAAAAACAAACAAACCCTTTCCCAGCTAGATTAAGAGTTGAACACCATTGAACACTGTAAATTGTATGGTTTTTACTGGAGAAGATGTCCCACAGCTCAAAAATTCCCTGCCTTTTGAAGAATTGCGAGGCTTTTCTTCCTCAGAGTAATATCACTCTTCTGGTTTGAACTGGCTCCAGGCATAGACCCCAGGGCTGAGATAGTAGTGAAGGCAGCATCTCAGAATGGGCAGGGAGCTACCTGGGCCAAGAGTTCACAATTCCAGATCATGCCTGCACTGCCCTGTCTACCCTTAACTAGATTTCTTATTTGCAGTTGCTATCCTTGCCTTTTCAGTCTTGTAGCTGAAATGCCTGACACGAGTTCTTGCTTCCTCACCTATGTTAAATGAGGCTGTCCTTCTATCTGCAGAGTCAGGCTCGAAGGTCCACATCACAAGGAGTAGCAACTGAAACAAACTGTCTGCAGAAGTAATGGATTTTTTTATGTTTCAGTGTCTTAGATGAGGTATATTTCAGGGCACAGCAGTAGAATTTTACCAATCCGGATAAAAGACGAGTTCAAACCATCAGCGTGGGTGTGCCTTTCCCATGCTGGTGTGCTAAGTTATCCTGGGGCAGGCGAACTGGCTCTTTAGTTGAGAGTAAGTCCTTGAGCTCAGTGCATGGGCAATGACATCTGGCCTCTGCAGTCCAGGTTTAATGGTTTCTACTGTAAATTTATGAACCTACTGAACGTACTCCTTTTACAAGGGGAAAGCAGCTTTACAGCATCAGTCTGCAGACAGCCAGAGTTGTTTATTTGCTACCAATAGATGCTGAAGTTTTGTGAGTCAATATTAGGATGGTCTTTTGGGCATATAGCACTAGATCAGTGATGTGTCTAACTGACATCAGTGATGCTTGCATGATCCATCTTCTCTGAAAGGATTTCCACTGAATGCTGGTAATGGATCTGGCATTTGGTGATAAGGTGAAATAGGTCCTAGGAGCCAGGAATGCTCAAGAATATTAAAAGAAGTGGAAAAAGCACCAGCATGTTCATTTTATCACTAAATTTATAATACTGACTTGTGTTAAGGAAGTGGGAATGTCCAGTCTTTACCACCCAGACTTCTCTCTTTAAAAGGACATAAACAGAATAAAGATGATATATCTCAGGGATTCTCATGGAAAGTGGCCAATATATGGAAGTTATTTTGATTAACTCAAAAAAGGATCCCTGACAAGATAGTATTTAACAACAATTCTTGTTGTAACAAGAAGAGATGATTGCATCTTACTGATGTGCTGCTGTTTAGGGATCCTTTGAGAAAGTTGATGGCTTTATGAGTAGAGAGGAAAATACTGATGGAAATTGGCACTGACCATCAGCAGTAAACAGTCTGTGTGCAGCTAGAAAGGTGTTCACATTGGAAATCAATTATGAAGACAACGAACTGTTGAATATGAAAATTGGAAGTGAATATAATGCTGAATAAATATGAACAAAAATTAGCCTTAAATTGAATGTTTGAAATAAGAAAAGTAATACTGAGGTAATAGAGTTTCTTACTTATGAACAAGATTATTTATTACTTAGTGTTTTTGTTATACACTTACTTTTGTTTAGTTTAGCAAGGCTAGTGAATAACCTTTCTAATTTTTTTAGATACTCTTCAATTAGATTCAGCAGAAAAAAAAAAAAAAAAAAAAAAGCCATTCTTACAGATTATAGAAGGATTTAGATAAATGGAATGGATGGGTTAATAGATGGCAAATGCTATTCAATCCACTTAAGTGTGGAAGAATATGTCAGAACACAGAATAAAATACTGTGGTATCTGCTAATAGGAAGCTTGTTTCAGCATACAGGCCAGGCAGGAGAATTCACGTGATGTATTACAGAAACAAATCGCTAATTCATAAATGCAGTTAATGGGGCTGGGAGAAAGAATAGACAGGAGGAAACACTGTCTGGGGAGATATTTGCTGCTGAAATAGAAAGTAATTGCTTCCCTTCCAGACAAATGGAAGGATAGTTCCCAAGCAGGGAAAACACAGGCTGTCACTTGCTTCGGGAAGATTCATTGTATCATCAGCTCTCTTTAGCACAGGTTTTGGCTTGGCTGTGAAATGTTCCTAGAGATTTGTCCTCTGCAGCAAGGAAAGCACGTATATTGTAAAGGTCACAACAGACGGCATTGCCACCTATAGGTGGTGCCAGAGGCTTGCCTCTGCACGAATGTGGCGTTCATTGAGGAGGGGAGAAGGAGATTAAATCCCCTTTTTGCAAATTGGGTCCAAGCTGCACTTACAATTTCTCAGATAAATAATACACAAAAGAAGCTGATACCTTTGGCTTTAAAATAATGGCCAAACTATTTTGTCTGTGGAAAATATGTGCTGGTTATTTAGGAGATGAGCATTTCTTGGTGCTCAGCAGACACGTCTCCCTTGACAAGCAGATTTACAAGAAAGTACAGTATCTGGTAAAGTGTTTCTGGGGCATTGCTTAGGGCTTAGGCCCTTTATTGGCATTTTTCTAGTGATGACTGTGGGGTGTAGCACAGGGTAGTGTTGGGCAAATGCTTCCAAGCACAGAGAGGAAAGCAACACCTTTCAACTGCTGCAGGGAAAAGCTGAGAGACAACAAGGTAGAGGTTGCCGGAGGCTTTGTGTAGGATTGTTCCTGTGTTGTTCCAGCTGGGAAATAGCTTGGGGCTGCCTTCTAAGGGAGTTCAAGCCAGAAGACCTTTGATGCTGATGTGAAGAGAGAAGCCACAGAAGGAAAACTAAAAGCTGCTGATGCAAAAGAATAACTGTTTAAACAATACATGTGAATAGTTGGCCAGATAATGACTTAGCCAGATGGTTACTGGGCTGTTGGACTTCAGATCTGAACAAACTCTGATCCATGGGATTGAAGGGGTGATTATTATACAGAATGCATGCAGACAGCTGGAGAAATCCGGCTCGTACGTAACTGGATTTTTTTTTTCTTGCGAGGAATTGTATTTCCAGTGCAGTTGGATGAGGAATTAATTTTGCTTAAAGGCAAGTCAGGAGTTCTGAGACTTTTCTTTTTTATTTAAGCTTGAACTTGGCAATAGTCCACTGTCTGATGCAGGCAGAAGAACGGATGTGTCCTGGAGGATGAGGGGAGGAAGGGCCCTTGGGTCCTCTGGAGGTGATTGCACCATTCACTGCTCTTCAGACTTCCTAGATTTGTACAAAATTTCTCACAACAGGCATTGTTGGAGTACTGTTATCAGTGAGCATCTTTGTACAGCTGATGCAACATGAAAAAGATTTTAAGTTACCGAAGGAAAGAAGGTGTGTCTTTTGTGCTGTTTCTAAGTGCACAATTCAGAATTTCTCCTGGTTGAATAAGCTGATGACATCAGTAGATGCAAACCTATGGAAGTCAAGTGAAACAGGAACAAGGTTTTCACAAACAAGCTTATGCATGTGAAGGTTGTGTATATTTTTATGCTTACCAGTATACATTTTGCACCACCAGGCTTCCAGTAGGTCTTTGTGCTATTTTGAGTTATGGCTTCTGTGAAAATGGATATGCAAATAAACTTTTCAAGTAAGCCCGGAAGACAAACTGCAGTAGGGGATGCTGTCATGGCAGGATGATGGCAGCGAGACTGTGAATGAATTAGGGACACCATTAAAAAGAACAGGCGAAGAATCGTGACTTTCTTTAAGGCACTCACAGGCATTTCTACTGAAGAATACCCAGTATACACTCTGTTTTCAATGCAACTCATGAATTTATTGATTCAGTTATCAACCCACTGGTGAATGATGGTAATAGGACTGCTTTTGCAGCAAGCTTGCAGAGAATGGTAAGCACACATTTTCATGATAATGAGCTATCAGCAAAGTGCAAAGGAAATCAAGCAGTAGGAAGATGTATAGGCAGAACTTCTGCTGAGAGCAGCATACACGTGTTCAGCAGTGGTGGTGATGCACCCCAGGGCACGATCATCCTCAGCGCCAACTGAAGCAACTATTTCTGGAACATCGGAGGCCTCAACTCAGACAATGCTCCTGTATGAGCAGAAGAGTCTGTGCCCTGGTAGCAGAAGAGGGACTGGGGGCTGCATTTGATGAAGACCCAGAGCTGGGTGAGCCTGAGCCACGCTGTAGCACCAGGGGGAGGCAGGAAGGGACCACAGTGCAGGACTTGCTGTGGTAGGGGGTGGAGGCCCTGGTCAGCCACCCTGGTCTACCATCTAGCGTGGTTTGTTGCTGGCCAGAGGCATGGATTTGAGACATGGAGAGACTGATGAGGCTGGTCCAGACTATTCTCCCTGCTGCTCTTCCGTGAGGTACAGCCAGGAGCATATCAAGTGTGACTACATGGCTGACTTGATGAGGTGAGGGACAAGGCCTTGGGGGCCCAGGTGGCTTTCTCCTTTATCCTACTGGTGGAGGAGTAAAGATTTTTAATTTTGAACAAAAGTCTCAGTTCACATATATCTAGTTGCTCCTTTAACTTTCATGAACCTCTTTAGAAATGGAGTAAGTAGGGTGTCTAAAAGTACTTTTGAAAAGAAAAAAATACACTCCCTTAAAATAATTTAAATTTTAAATTGAATTAGCCTTAGTAATGTTCTTCTTTAGGTCTCCATGATGCGCAGAAGTAACTGTCAACAATCTTTTTCTTTGTTTTAATTTGAATCACAACATTCAGTATTGAGGAATATTTCTTTAACTAGTAGAACACTTGTAAATGAAATGAACTTCAGTAAGTTTTAAACATCTTTTAAACTTAACCTTAATGTGTGCATCTCATAAGCCAAAATACTGCATTTCTTATAAGAGCAAAGCCCCATTCTGTGGATTTCAGAACCCCATACTTCTTGTCCTTTCAGTTCCAGGAGAGATTTTATTCACTTAGCTTTTCAGAGCATCTGCCAAAGATTAGGTTTTAAATCTTCATATCAACATTGTGGATCCACAGCGAATGTGTATATTTACTTTAACTCATTTCTGTTGTACATAAATGGTTAAAGAAAAGAAAAGAAAAGAAAAGAAAAGAAAAGAAAAGAAAAGAAAAGAAAAGAAAAGAAAAGAAAAGAAAAGAAAAGAAAAGAAAAGAAAAGAAAAGAAAAGAAAAGAAAAGAAAAGAAAAGAAAAGAAAAGAAAAGAAAAGAAAAAAGAAAAGAAAAGAAAAGAGAAAAGAAAAAAGAAAAGAAAAGAAAAGAAAAGAAAAGAAAAGAAAAGAAAAGAAAAGAAAAGAAAAGAAAAGAAAAGAAAAGAAAAGAAAAGAAAAGAAAAGAAAAGAAAAGAAAAGAAAAGAAAAGAAAAGAAAAGAAAAGAAAAGAAAAGAAAAGAAAAGAAAAGAAAAGAAAAGAAAAGAGAAGAGAAGAGAAGAGAAGAGAAGAGAAGAGAAGAGAAGAGAAAAGAAAAGAAAAGAAAAGAAAAGAAAAGAAAAGAAAAGAAAAGAAAAGAAAAGAAAAGAAAAGAAAAGAAAAGAAAAGAAAAGAAAAGAAAAGAAAAGAAAAGAAAAGAAAAGAAAAGAAAAGAAAAGAAAAGAAAAGAAAAGAAAAGAAAAGAAAAGAAAAGAAAAGAAAAGAAAAGAAAGAAATTTTGTCTCCTCTCCTATAGAAAGCATTACAAGTTTGAACAGTAAAGAAAGAAAAGCCTTATAATTCATATTTGGAACCTAGAGACATAGAGGAACTCAAGATAGGGTATACACAGTGTTGGTGTTATTAGTTATATTTTGTCAGCAAATGATATTCAGCAGTTCTTGCTGCAAAGAGCAGTGAATGGATCACATCCATAACCACCAGAAGTTTCAATTTTCCTAACTCATGCCTCTGCTATTTCAGCATAGAC
The DNA here is from genome assembly GCF_040182565.1 of Anser cygnoides. Lineage (NCBI taxonomy): Eukaryota > Metazoa > Chordata > Aves > Anseriformes > Anatidae > Anser > Anser cygnoides. The sequence goes on along the minus strand of NC_089873.1, from coordinate 154,389,246 downwards.
AAAAAGAATAAAAATTAAGTGTGGTCCCTATAATTTTGCCTCTGTTGGGATGACTGTAGGAGGGTCTCACATTTTGTCAAAGAAACAATTCCCATTGATATCACTAAATGCTGTGGTTTTGTAAGAGCTGTAAAGTCATTCTCTGTCATCAGCCTCTTCACTACTTTCCTACGTTAAATATGCAAATGTTATGATCTGGAGTTCATTCAAACATCCTGTTACTCTCTACCAAAACATTGGTGACCTTTGTTTAGTTGTTTTCATGACTCATCTCAGAAATCTTTATAGAAATATTATGGAAATGGATTTATGTTTCAATTACTTGGTAGAGGGTGGTGGAAGTTATAACAAATTAGAGATACATTTATCAATTAGATGTTTGGTAAATTTCTTTCTCCTGCAATTACTCTAAATTTCCTTGACAACAACTAGTGAAGGCATGGTCTGAAATTAACATTTTTTTTCCCCTAACGTAATTTTTAGTCATTAATTTTGTACTGTAGTTATCTCTGGTAGGATTCCTATGCTGAGCTCTGGGCGTGCTTGTGTAGCAGAAACATCTGGTTATTTGGCAGATTCTGCAGACAAATGTTTTGCCAGCTTCAGGGTTGTCTCCTCATTTGCCTCATGATTTGGCTTTTCTTGGCAAATTGACTTGTCTTCCTTAATGCCATTTTTGGGATGATTTTCTTTTTAGGATAAAGGCAATAATTAAAAGGTTTTATGTGAGTGCTTATATGCTCAGACTTCTGCTTGGAAGAGCACTGAAAGAGCACAGGTGACAGGAGAGCAGGTTGTTCACTTAAATTAAAAATAAAAATACCCTCTTTGTGTTTTCATGCAGCACTTGGTACATAAAATAGCTGAAAGTGCTAGTCAGGATGATGATGGGTGCTGTCCAAGAAAAACCTGATAACCATAATACTGCCCTGGAGAGCATTATGCTCTGACAGTATTTGTACAAAATATATCTTGGCATAGTGTATGTAAATTTTTGCAATTGCATTTACCAAGGCACAAAAGAAAGCCCTGGGATATCTGGCAGCATTTCTCAAGGCATTCTGTATGCTGAAAAAGTAAAATAGCTTTCAAGGAAAAATAAATGACTGGATGTGGGGAAGTCCTGATAACAGCACTTTGTGTAAGGCCGATCAAGAATAAACATCAAGATAATAAACAATCCCTGTAAAATACACCAAGCTCTATCAATAGCATCATCCACTCTGTGCACACTGAAAAGGAATAATGGATAAGTTTGTACATTTTCAACATTGCAGACCAGTATGATTTTCTAATGTTGTCTAAACAACTGCCGTATCAATAGTTCCTTTGCCTAGTGACAGAGTGCTTTCATATGCTATAGGTAAAAAGATGATTACTTGTTAAGATTCTGAACATGCAGACATCTAAAGATTTGCCCTGTTAAGCTACTCTAAGTGGACAAGCTTTACCAAAAGAGACACAATCTCCTACAAGTGAATTTTTAAAAGTACTTATAGGAACCTATCCTATTGCTACATGAAAATGCATGCACAACATCAGGTAATTATTACATTTTGGTCTTCAACTGATAGAGTGTTTTGGGAGGTGGGCTCATCAAGGGGGCAGGAGTGCTTATTTTTTGGTGTTATAGATAACAATCTGTCCAGGCAGCTGCTTTTAACATTGGATCAGAAATGGTAGTTGCAATAAAATTCTTACTGTAGAATATTATCTTTTTTGAAGTCTTTTATTTGCACAACACATTGTAGATTCATGGAATTGTCTTCTAAGTAATTAGAAAATATTTCTACATACCAAGTAGAAGTTTTCTTTTGTTAACTCACTTTTTAACTACTATTATTATTTTTTGATCCACTCAGGGTTTCAGGCAAGGCAAATTACTAACCTGGGCCTACTTTAAGATTATGTCAGTTTGTGTCTACATCCTTTGACTAGTAATAAAACTCTGGGACCGCTAAAAATTGATGTAATTGCTTTGTAACATAAGTGTTTACTTTGCTGTGTACAGGTTATCTTTCCCCATTCATCTTGTTAAGTTCTTTTATCCTTTTCTCTTTTTTTTTGAACTATTTTCTAAAAGAGTGAACAAATATGTTTTCAAGCATCTGGAGTTCTAAGTGCTCTAAATAGTTGTATTCTGAGCAATTGTATTCTGTTACAAGGCTTGGAAAAACACTGGGAATTGGGTGCCTTATATCCTCATTTACTTCTACAAATCAGGCCTGTTTGTACAGAGAGATTATTATGGCTTTTTAAGCTGTGCTTACTTTCATACTTTTTTATTATCATGATTTCTATAGCGAGTTTTTCTTTCCCTAGACAACAGATGAGTAACATAATCCTGCTGGATATTTAAATGTTGATCTCTTTTGTCTAACTCATATAAATGCTATTAAGGAGGCTTATTTGCTTCACATTAGTTTGCTAGAATAAATTTGACTAACCCCCAGGGGCAATGTTAATCTCTTCTGATACAAATTCTGCTTCACATGCCAAGACCAGGTGGCAAGGCTAGGTATTAATGGCATCTTAAGAGTTTGAGGCAGTTTCTTCAGCATGTCATTCTTTAGCCTGTTTTATTATACCTCGACCATTCATCTGGTTATGTCTGCTGAAAGCCAGTCATGACTCCCCATTACTTCTCTCTAATTTTGATACATAGTGCATGCAGGGATCCTAGGTGCATCAGGGCTGTGTGATGCACTGCCTGCCTACTTGGGAAATTATTGCTTGTTTGTGGACAAAACCGTTGAATTGGAGAAAGAATTTCTAAACTGAGATAACTGAAGATTCATCTTAATGCTTGCTACCTGGTGAAAAAGCGGGAAAGTTGGAAAAGAGTTTGTGATGACCTAAAGACTTCTTTCTTCTAGCCTCTGAAACTGATTGACTTTGAAAGTGAATCCAGATTAATAGTTTAAACGTGGCTTGTCTGGATGGTATCATACTTGGCAGTACTCCCATTTCTTTATGTATATAAACGTGCTATGCTGCTCTTTTAGTGAGCTATCAAGAAAAAGAAAAGCTATGCTGGAGCAGGGTCTGACATTTTCAGATTTGAGAAAGATGAAAGTAACCCTATGTAGCCACTTTTGAATCTTTTTATTTCTAATACACTAGAGCAATTATTCCAGAACATTTTACCCATGTGAAAATATGTTCCCTATGGTGCTATCAAAATAACTGTGACCTGCTGCAAAAAGTGATGGCCAAACAAGCAAGTGCTGCTTTAATTTACTTTCCAATTTTTTAAAAACAATGGACAAATACCTTTATGCTATATTTCTTCTTTTTAACCTCATTTTCTTCTTCTCCTCTTTTTTTTTTTTTTTTTTAATCTCTGTTCCACCTCAAGGCATAGGCACTTCAGTATAAATGAATACTGATGATGAATTAATTCAGTCTACACTAAATCTGCATAGGCTAAAAGTAGGTTAGGGTACAAAGTTCTGGTTTCTTGTCGAAGTGATAGTTTGAGGCCAGCAAAGGTACATAAGAGTGAATTATTTCACTCATCTTGTTATTTTCTCAAATGAGGAGTATGACACTAAAAATGAAGCCTGCCTTTAAAAACTGGCTATAAAATGTCATTGCAGCATTCTATTTCTACCTCCTAATTGTGTATCGCTATCTTGTTTACATGCTTTCAGTAATTATGTTATTCTGTAACCTTAATATTGCTCCTTACAGGTACTGATTTTGATTTCATGTTCTTCTTTTTGAAATAAATCATGTTTTATACCTATACCTCATTTTGGGGCAGCTGTGATTTTCTCTTATATCCTATCAAAACTGCAGTGGCAGTCTCTTGTGCTCTTGATGGAGGGCTGTTTTTTCTTTTTTTATTATTATTTATTATTATTATATTTTTTGTCTGGTAGGTGTTTTGTTTGTTTTGGTTTTTCTTTTTATTTTTCTGTTTGGTTTTGTTTGTTGTTGCCCCCAAACAAACAAACAAAAAACCACTGCCAACAAAAAAAACAACACAAAACAGACTAACAGGCATGTAAAAGAAGATTATCATGCTTAGGTAGTTTTCTGTACTTTTGGGAAAGAATTGTTACTGTGTAGGACACATCTATTTTCTACAATAGGCCACAAAATCAAGTCATGAAAACATGTCAGTCAGACAATGACATTTCTTCTGTCACTTTCCAAATAGATAAAGCAGAAAGAATAACACTGGATGTTGAAAGACATTGCACTGTAAATGCTTAGGACTTGTTGCTGGTAGGTCAGTTTTGCAGGTAGTGCTTGCATGGAGTCTCTGAAAGTCATGGAGAAAAGGAACAGGTTTTCATTGTTTTACAAGCAATGAACAGTGAGCCAGAACCACAACTGTGGAGTTTACAGTAGAATTATTTTGGGAATCCACAGAAGCCACTCAAAGTGACTCCTTCTTGTAAACCTAGTTTCTGTCTTTGCTGTGCAGAAAATGTATACATACTTTTTTTTTTTCTTTTTTTTTCTTTTTTTTCCTGTACTGTGCAGTGAATTTCTACAGGTTCTTGTATATTTTAACTTTTAGGCAGCTGTCTTGCATAATCTGTGTCTTACTGGAATTTAGGGGCTACATTCAACTTCTTACAATGTGTGAATCTAAGAAAATTCTAGGTGTTGGAAGAGCCAATGCAAAAAAAAAAAAAAAAGTCCGCACTGCTAAATTGTTTGTTTGTGCGAATGTGTATATGTAAAACTTGATGCCTCTGTAACTATCACCTTTTTCCTCACTGAGTCCTTACAAAAGTGGTGGAAGTTTAAAAAACACTGAATGTGAATTTATCCAGTAGGTTTTCTGGTCAGGTGGCCACATTTAATCTCTGTTTTAAGGAGACACTATGTGCTGGAAGATTTTTGTCCTACCATGAATAACTATATTTTAAGCTGTCATGGTTCCACTGCTGCAATTTAATAAAGAGCTAACATGTTGACTACAATAGGACAGAATTTAACTGAAAGGTGTAGTACGTTTCTACCTGGGAATCTTTTACACTTTATGTAAGTGAAGTGAGGCAAACACAAGAATAGATCTTAGGTGAAGAAATGTGACACTTTTTACCCTTAGGGACCAAAACCGCACAAATTGCAGAAAGTTGACATGCGCATACTCGTATGGTCTACCTTACTAATTGCTCTGAAATTCCTCACTGGCTGCTGTATTTTTAAAATATGAAGAGAAAATTACTGTGCCATTGCACTTTATAAATAATTCTTGCACATTTAACTCATCATTTTCATCATTAGTCAGGAAGCAATTAACATTTTAAATGCTAATTTTTAGACTATTAGGGGAATATCCGTTGATATTAGACTGCTGAGATGGGAGCATGCCATGGTATATTATTACGGCATGAAGGCTGTAGGGAAGAATACTACATGTTTCAGTCCACTGTCATCAAGAAGTAAAGCAGTACAGTTCCATGGAAACCTGCATGATTTACTTTAACATCTGGATAAAAAAATACCAAAGCTGAGGAATATATAAAAGCTTACCAGAGAGAAATTGGAAGTGAAACAAACAAGAAAGCTTTTTTTGAATGTCAGAGTTGTATTGTTTTTAAGTAGAACATTTGAATTAACTCATTTTTGAACATTTAGCATTAGAAAATTTTCACTCTTTAGCCTTTCTTGTTGTGATCCAGCTGAGATCATATTAAAACAGTGACGCCTGGAAAACTCTGGTACTCAAAAGCTGGAAATAATACTCAGACAGACATACCTACTGATGGGATATACAAAGGGCCATGCTTCCAGATTACTCACCATATCATTTTTCATTCCAGTCAGCAGAGGAGATTCTGATTAAGATTTTACAGGATGTAAGAAACTCATGTATGAAGGGTGGTTTTAAAGAGAGACAGAGACTAACTCAAAATATAATGCTTAGGGGATGGATAACTGCAGCAAGGCCTGAGAGCTGTTTTTGAGTCCTGGCTTTGCCAGTGACTTGCGCTGTGATGTTCAGTCAGGGTTTCTGCTTTCAAAAACAAGGTTAAAGATACTGCCTTTCTTCTCAGAGCACTTGGAGCTTTGTGTAAGAGCTAGGCATAATTACTCTTTATTGTAAATAATATTAATAATAATAATAATGACTTGCTTATTTGACAAAGACAACTGAGAGAAAGTTATAGAAGTTACGAAAATGTATGTAGCATGTTGTCCTTATCCCCTCCCTTCCCTTTCAATGCTGATGTACTCAGTTTTAGAAAATTCTGGTTCTAGCTGTTTAGACATGGAAGTGTGAGAGAGACTTCGTTTTCCCTTTTCGTTACGCTACTAGTTATGATAATTGGCAGATTCATGTTTTATTAACTACAGAAACAAAATTGCTAGATCCATCGAAAGCCAGATGCTGTTGGTTAGGACATACATTTTGCCCCAAGCAACTTCTCATTTCCATTTTGCTAACATCTGTAAAACACCTAGTCTCATAAAAATTTGATGGTTTGATGAATTGGCTGAATGCTGTGGGCTCTATTGTCCCTTAACTCTCTCCTAGATGGCTAATAGAGTTCAAAGTCATTCTTTCAATCTCCTGCTTTAGCAACAAATTTACTAGTAATAAAATAAATACAGTAAGGAAATTCAGTTATGTCTGATCAAGTTGACTGCTTATACACTCAGAAAGATGCACCTGTGTAGCAAACTGCTGGCAAATATCCATCTAAATGAGTTTGCTATTGCATACACATCCGTTTTGCTGTTTCCAACAGGTCGCTTCTCAGAGCTCACTGGCAGTGCTCATTTGCCTCCAATTTCTTTACATAATGATTTCTGTCTAATAGGGCTATCTTTGTTCAATCCCAGTACTTTCACTTACAACCAATTATAACTTTTAAGAACTGCAAAATCTTTGGTTTTCTACTTCCCACATAGGAAATATTATTAACTTATGTGTGACACCATGGTCCAGCTGGAGTTAATGGGAGTGTGAGCACAGGCTGGCAGTGAATATTTCATCCAAGCTGCATGGGTGTTTTCCACAAAGCCAATTCCAACTGATGTCAGGTTCACAACAGAGCCATTCAGATAGCTCTGCAAAATAAATAAATAAATAAATATTTGAAGTAATATCTATACATAGTCATTCTATAATAAATATTCATATTAAAAGTTTATTATGATAAAAATGATGATAAAAACAGCAGCAATGAAAATACAACTTGAAACTTAACAAAATAAAATAAAAAGTGACTACTCAGAAATTCAAACTCACTTTACTGGAACAATTTCCCTGTCTAAAAAAAAAAAAACAAAAAAAAAACAAACAAACAAAAAAAAAACATGCATAATGTTGTATTTAGCTATTTTCCATGGCATGTTGTGATGGAATTATTTTGCTTGTTCATCTCTTAGAAAATCAAATATTCTTAGAAACTGGGTTGTTACTAAAAAGCTGAGAAAACCAATGAAGTGTCATAGCAAGCCTTAGGTTTCCATGTGCAATTGCAAATTTCTGCAAGGGCAAGAGATGACTTGTAGCTACAAACACAGCTTCTTGTATGAATACAAGAATCTATGACTGATCCATATAATAAATATGTATATTAAAAACAAGTTATTCATAGAAAGTCCCAAATTCATGATATGTCAAATCAGTGTATACAACCCCTCCAGCTTTTCTTACTGATGTTAAATCACAGTGACCTCTCATGTTTTCATACAAGACAAAAATTTTCTGAGTTCTGCAGGGGAGAAGGCTCTGCAGAATGTCCTGTTCTCTCTTTCTCATAGGAACCTATAAAGTTACTGTGCATTAATTAACACTCATGGCTCTTTCAGACCACCAGATAAGTCATCTCTTGAAACAGAGGTGGGAAGCTAGCATTGTGTGAGATGTTTCTATCCTGCACTGGTGAAATTAGGGTGGAAAGTGCTACTGAAAATAGCATGAATTTTGTTCCTTGGTGCTTTTTCCTTTCTCTCCGCAGTAGGACAGAGTTAGTAGCAGGACAGAATGTGCTGGTACCGTGGGTGACACAAGATCTTGAAGATGAAATCTGATTTCACCAAGACTATTTTTCATTTTGCTAGTTTTCACTGCAAATTAAAGCCATGGTATTAGAAGTATGACTGCCCCAGGCTTTGTAGCTTAATAGCACGTGGGAAGCCTTCTGTGTTCAGGTCAGCTCAAGATCATGCAGATGTCTAGCTTTTCAGCTTTACTCTAAGTCCTGGTGTTCCCTTCCTACAAAGTGGGTTAATATGTTTAGAATAATTTTCTCACTGATCTATTTTTGCCAGAAATAGTGAAAGGGAGAGTTTCTGGCTGTGAAGTAAGAGAGGGGAAAATATGTACTGAAATAACTTATACCACGCAGAAAAAGATATTATACTTAACTAAAAGATAAGTCTCAATCAGCTGCCCAAATACAGTGCATGGCTTTTCCAGTAAGCAATTTGTTGCTGCACCTCAATCTCAACTTGAGTTGAATTTGAAACAAACAAAGCATCCAGATATCTGTACTTCCACCATTGTGCAAATCACAACCTGAATAATATCACAGTGGTATTACTATTTTTAAAAACAACAACAAAACGAACAAACCAAAAAGGAATAGAATAAGAATAGGATAGGATAGGATAGGATAGGATAGGATAGGATAGGATAGGATAGGATAGGATAGGATAGGATAGGATAGAATAGTTCAGTTGGAAGGGATGTTAAAAAATCATCATGCACAACTGCCTGACCACTGCAGGGCTAACCAAAAGTAAAAGCATATTATTGAGGGCATTATCCAAATGCCTCTTGAACACTGACAGGCATGGGGCATCAACAACCTTGCTAGGAAGGCTGTTCCAGTTTTTGAGCACCCTCACAGTAAAGAAATGTTTTCAGTCTGAACCTCCCCTGGTGCTGCTTTGTGCCATTCCTGTGTGTCCTGTCATTGTATATTGGGTTTACACAGCAAGATTTTGGTAGCTGGGGGATGCAGGGGTGGCCTCTGTGAGGAGAATCCAGAACCTGCCACGTGTTAGATAAGGGCCAGTTGCAGCTGGCTCCAAAGCAGCCTGCCACCGGCCAGAGCTGAACCAATAAGCGATGTTGTTTGCGCCTCTGTGAGCACAGAATTAAGAAAGGGGAAAAACAAAACAAACAAATAAACAACTGCTGGGCAACAGCAACTGGGAGAGTGAGGAGTGAGAAACAGCCCTGCAGCCCCCAAGATCAGTAAAGTAGGAGGGCAGGAGGTGCTCCAGGCAGGCAGCAGCAGTTCCCCTGCGTCCTGTGGAAAGGCCCCTGGTGGAGCAGGCTGTCCCCCTGCAGCCCATGGGTCCCACACGGAGCAGATCTCCACGCTGCAGCCCGTGGAGGAGCCCCCGGTGGAGCAGGTGGATGTGGCCTGGAGGAGGCTGCGGCCCATGGAGAGCCCCCGCAGGAGCAGGCCCCGGGCCGGAGCTGCAGCCCGTGGAGAGGAGCCCACGCAGGAGCAGGGGTCTGGGGGGAGCTGCCGCCCGTGGGGGACCCGTGCTGGAGCAGTTTGCTCCTGGGGGATGGATGGACCCCGTGGTACGGAGCCGTGTGGGAGCAGTTCTTGAAGAGCTGCTGCCTGTGGGCAGTCCAGGGGCTCAGAGTGGCTATGAAAGAGCAGCAGAGACAAAGCATCAGGGGCTGACTGCAGCCCCTATTCCCTGTTCCTCTGCACTGCTCAAGGGGAGCAGGTGGGAGAGGGTGGATGTGGGGAAGGTGTTCTTAGTTTGTTTTTAGTTTCTCACTGCTCTAGTCTATTAGTAATAGGTAATAAATTATATTAATTTCCCTATGCTGAGCCTGTTTTGCCTGTGACAATAATTGTTGAGTCTGTCAACCTGTCCTTATCTCACCCCTTGAGCCTTTTCCATCATTTTTTCTCCCCCTTTCGCTTTGAGGAGGGGGAGTGAGAGGGCGGTTGCGGTGGAGCTCAGCTGCCCAGCTCCATAAAACCACAACACATCGGTTACCAGGGAGCAGAGACCAGCACCTCCCTCTCTGCTTCCCCTCCTCTGGAAGTTGCAGAGAGCAATGGGGTCACCTCTCAGCTTTCTCTGTTCCAGATGAGACCACCCAAGTGTCCTCAGCCTCTCCTCATAGGAGATGCCTTACAGCCCTTTTAGCAGCTTTGTTGCCCTCCTCTGGACACATGCCACTACCTTAATATCCTTTTGGTATTGTGGAACCCAGAACTGTATGCAATATTGAAGGTGAGGCTGCACCAATGCTAAATGTAGTGGGAGAATCATCTCTTTTGACAAGCTGGCTATGCTGTGTTTAATGCACCCCAAAATGCAGTTTGCCCTCTTTCCTGCCAGGACACACTGCTGGCTCACATTGAGCCTGCTGTCTACTGGCACCCCCACATCTCTTTCTGCTGAGCTGCTCTCCAGCCACTCACCTCCCAGACTATACCTGTGTCCAGCATTACTCCATCCCATATGCAGCACCCGGCATTTACCTTTGTTGAATTTCATTCCACTGATGATTGCACAGTGTTCTAGTCTATCCAGATCCCTCGGCAAGGTCTCTTGCCTCTCCAGAAAGTCAACAGCACCTCCCGGTTTAGAACCATTAGTGCACATAATAAGAATGCTATCAAATCCTACATCCAGACAACTGATAAAAATGTTGAGCAGAACCAGCCCTAGAACTGAGCCCTAGGGAACACTGCTAGTGACTGGCAGCCAGCAAGATGTAGCCCCATTCACCACAACCCTATGAGCCCTATTGTTCAACCAGTTCATCACCCAGCGTTGCATGAACTTGTTTATCTCACAGTTTGGCAGTTTGTCTGGAATGGTAATAGGAGGGATGGTATTAAAGAACATACTAAAATCCAGAAAGATTACATCCACTTCATCCACTAATCGGGTGACCTTATTGTAGAGATCAAATTACCAAGGCAGAATTTTCCCTTCATGAACCCATGTTAAATATGCCTGATAAAGCTTTTTTTTTTTTTTTTTTTTTTTTTTGTTCCAGTGCCTTTCGGTAGCACCCAGGATAATCTTCTCCATAACTTTTCCAGGGACTGAGGTTAGATTAACATCTTTGTAGCTTCCTGGGTCTTCTCTCATGACCTTCTGGTAGATGGCTATAACACTGTCTTGCTTCCAGTCAGCAGGGACCTCCCCAGACTTCCAAGACCTTTGGAAAATTGTTGAGAGAGGTCTAGCTATAACATCACTAACTTTTTCAGTACTCTGGGGTAAACCCTATCAGGCCCCATGGACCTGTGAACACTCAGCAGATATAACTGTTCCCCTACAATTTCAGTGACCACAAATGGAAAGTCACTGCTCCTTCTGTCATGGTCTTCCAACTCAGAGGACCAGGCAGCCAAGATCTATTAGTAATATAAAAGCTGAGGGAAAAAAGGCATCAAATTCATCTGAATTTTCCTCATCCTTACTTGTTAGGTGACCATCTTCATGAAGTATTAGTCCAGTGTTTTCGTTAGACCTCCTCTTGCTCTTGACGTACTTAAAAAAGCCTCTTATTGTCTGACTCCACAGTGTTGTGTTGGGTCTGTCTGGGATGGAGTTAACTTTCCCTGCAGCAGCCCATACAGTGCTGTGCTCTGCACATGTAGCTAGAACAGCACTGGTATCACACCAGTGTTGTGTCTACTGCTGAGCAATGCTGGCACAGCATCGGAGCTCCCTCCAACCCCCCAAGAGCCAGCAGGCTGGAGGTGGGCAGGGGACATCACCAGGGCAGCTGACCTAAACCAACCAAAGGGATATTCCATGCCATATGATGTCACACTCAGCAATAAAAGGTGGGAAAAGGGAAGGGGAAGGGGTGGGCTCTCATTATGGAAACGTCTGTCCTCCCGAACAACAGCTATGCATTTTGAGGCCCTGCTTCAAGGACGTGGTTAAGCATTGCTCGTTGGTGGGAAGTAGAGAGTAATTTGTGTTCCCACATTGCCTTTGCTTATTTTTTTTTCCTCCCCCCCCTTTCCTTTCAGTTAAATTATTTAATTAATACATTTTTCCCCTTAATAATTATTTTCCTTTAATTAAATTATCCTTATCTCAACCTGTGAGTTGTTTTTTTCCTTTTCTTCTTTCTCTCTTCTGAGGAGGGGGAGTGAGAGAGCGGTTGTGATGGAGTTCAGCTGCCTAGCAAGGTAAAACCACTACAAGTGGCCAATGTCAACTCAAGTTGAGCCTTGGCTCTTCTTGTTTTCTCCCTGCAGATGTGAACTGCAGCTCCCTAATCAACTGTGAAGGTGACCTTGTTTCTAGAGGTCATATATTTGCTTTTTCTGCCCAAGTTCAGGAGGAGTTCCCTGTTTAGTCAAACTTCTGCCCTGCCTAATTGGTTTGATACACAAAGGGATTGCCTGCACCTGTGCTTTTAAGAGTTTGATTCTTGAAAAGTGACCAGCCAAGTCCCAGGGGACACTCCTAAAGAAAAAAAACGGAGTTCTGTATTTCTTATCCCTACACATATTCTCCTGGGTAATCCAGCCTAAATCATCCTGATCTATTATACGTTAATGCTGGGAGGTCTGGAGGTATTTCTTAAGACTGTTCATATTAGTGCAGAGGAAAAACAATTCCAAAAAGGGAAAGAACCAAACAATTTAGCAGCTGTTTGGGTCTTGGTCCAAATCCCGTTGAAGTACAAGAAAGATATTGGTAGATACTGAAAATGAAATAATCGTCCTATTCACATAATTTGTAATCTCAATATTAAAACACCAGCCATGCAAGGATGAAATTCATATTATAATTTGCATTTTGCTTATAAATTGAGCACTAGAGAGATGTCATTTTCATTGACATATGCTCCATCTAATTTCTTTTTGGCAATTGTCCCAGTGTGGTTCACAAAGCAATAAAGGTAGGATAGATTTTTAAGAGTTTTATGTAATTTGATTACTTGGAAAAGTAATGTTGAATTGTCCCTCAAGTCACCTGTGTACTACATTCAAAAGCAGTAAATTTGACAAATGATGGGGAGAGCAGACTGCGTTCCAGAAGGACAGATGGAAACTGGAAGAACTAAGGAGACATGTACATGATTTACTGAGGACTGTAGAGATTTTTTTTTTTTTAATATTTATTTTCAAAATATCTACTTTCATGTAGAATATATATCCTAAAACATTTTAACATTCTCTTTTCATTATCGATAGACTCTCTTTTTGTTAAAGGATATTCCTTCTGCTGGTGTTTTCCATAGTCAAGTTGTTCAGTTTGTATGAGAAGACATTATTTTTCACCCGGATTTAACTTCTAACCATCAGTCATTCAGTAAGCAGTTGTATTTGGCTAGTTCCCTAATAATATTTGGGTACTACTGATTTTCTACTTTACAGTCTGGTGTTTTAAATATTTCTACATTTGGTCTCCTTGGAATCTAGGGATATTCATATATTGTCTTTTCTTTATAAAAATGTTTGTAAAAATATTTTTGCTTATATTCAATGCAACCTTCCCTTTGGAGGATGAATTCATTCCAAACCACATACCTTGGGGGAAAAACAAAACAAAACAAAACATGTAAACAAACAGCCAGCCCCTCAAACTTATCTTTAGACATGTTTGTCTATGTAAAGTGTTTACATACAGTATTTGTGTGCAAGAAATTTTATGACTAGATGCATTCTGAGCAGCAGTTATGTTTCCTGAATGCCTACAGCCTGAAGCAATTTATGGACCTCTATTGTATGCGCAGGAAATGGAATGAAATCTGGCACTTGTTGCTAGGCAAATTCTGCCTACCAACATAGCACTTAAAAGTAATCTGCAAAGATCTGTCAATTTAACTAGTATGCATGCTAAAATGCTTCCAATACAGTTTGCCTGTGATGTATTTCTAAAATGAATGTAAACTCATTTTCCTAACCAGTAATTCATGCCTGCAAAATGTAAACCCCGCTGCTTCTGTAGGCTGTCAGCTCCATGTGGGAAAAAATAAACGTTTCTTCAGTTTGTTTTTTTTTTTTTTTTTTCCAGAGTGTACTGAGCACCCTTAATGCCCATTGATTTCAGTAAGAATTAACAAAACTCACAATTGGTCTGTAATACACACAGTTTGGCTTTGAAAATCGGAACCCTTATTCAAATGCTATGGCACGGGGAGGGGAGTGGATGTAGCAAAAGAATTTAGCTGGCATTTTGAGTGAGTTCAACATTTGCTTCTGCTCCATTGCATGCTGTGGACATGGCAGTGCAAGGATAATTACTGTGGGTTTTGAGGACTGGAAAGCTCACAGGAATGCATCCTTTAGGGTGTTCCTAAAACACACTAATAAACTAGCAAGTAATCTGTTGTTCTATATGAAAGAAAATTGTGTATGAATATTTATGCATTTGGGTAGCGTAGAAGCTATTAGAATTGTGTGATGATTTTGTATTCTGTTTGTCTGATCTTAAAGCTTTTCCAAGATCTGAAAAATATTAACTAAGTGGGATTAAACCTAGCAGCGTTTTGCCCGAGTTCGTTTAGACACACCTTTTTCATGAACATGTCACACACTTTGTGACACATACTTTTAAAAATGTTTGCAACAGCAAATGTTTGAAAAATTTATATTCAATCAAAGAGTAAAACATTCTTTCTTCCCTTATGAAATAACACTGTTTTCTCTTGTGGTCTCTTATATTGTAGGTATCTACCAAAGATCCCAGTCATACACATTTTGTAGCTTTGTAACTTTGATTGGCAACTATAATAGAAATGAGATTCTGCTTTGCTCAGTGATTGTCATTCAGACATTCTTTGCAGGGAACATGAATTTGAACTAATGGCAAGAAAATTGAACAGTTCCTCTATTGATTTGTTAATTCTTATTATTATAAAGACATTTCCTTTAGGGTAATTGCATTCTGTTTGAGAATATCTTCTACAAGGCCAGAACTGTCTCTTGATGTGATTACATCTCACCCTTTTGACTGACAAGGTTGACTCTTTTTGGCAAACTATTTTATTATGCTTCTTGGTTTGTTTGTTTTGTTTGCATTTTCCTCCCCGTGCCACTGCTTTCTTCCTGTTTCTTTTAACAATTTCTTCTTTTAACAATTCTCTCTCTTTCCCTACCTTCCCTTTTCATTTTATGTCCTCTGTTTGTTCTGAATCCTCTCTGTAGTTTTGTGGCTTTGTTCACTGTATTCACTGTATATGACTGCTTTTTTTTTTTTTCCTTATTTTATTTATGTACTTTCCATCATTTTTTCTTCCTTTGATCCTAGGTTCACTGTGCACACTGTATTTTATTCTGCTCCCTGCCTACTTCTACAGCCATAATCCTCATGCACTTAAAACAGCTCTGACTTTATTTCCCCAGCTTTTTCAGCATTTCCTTTTCTTAATATGTTGTTGTTGTTATTATTATTATTATTCTCTACGGGGGGTATTGGCTGAGGTTATTAAATTCTTAAGGAAAAATATGATCTCAGCTTTTAGTATTTCAAGTACCCTTTGCAAAGTAGTTGTGTTGATCTGTCATTCACTTTTGTTGGTCTATGCCATCCTTGTTGGTCTTACACTTTTCTATATTCGTAAGTTTCAGCATGTTGGCATGAATTTGTTGACCTTGTCTAATCTATCTTTCAAACTGATCTACTTCCTAGAACTAGTAATATATCCATAATAAGCAGACATTATTAATTTCTGTGATAAGTGATTTTCCATGGAGTATGAAAGATGCCAGGGTTACACATTTGAAAAACTTTTTGAAATAAAGCTATGCTTCCAAAAAGAGGAACAAAGGAACTTGGAGTTGTTTTTGTCTTTCAAAGTACTATTTTAGCAATTTTATTTTCTGTGACTCCATTATGTTCTTGTTTGAAGTTAGTTTCTTTCTTTTTATCTTCTCTTTAAAACTCTATTAATAACCATTTAATTCTCTGACTGGCCAGGGTCTTACTGTAACTAGATGGGTTTGTGATTATGCCATGCTTGAAGAGGTGTGAATAAAGAGCATGAACAGAAACAGAAGAGTTAAGATTGCAATACACGTTATGTTAGAGTTTCTATTAGTGTGTCTCATTAAGAAGCTGAAATGCCTTGTTTTCATTTTTGATCTGAACTTTCTTTATTGGCTCCTTTTAGTTTTTCTACTCCTTCTATCCATACCTTCCCCCTCAAAATGTTTCTAAATTATACAATTAAGAGAAGACCTAGGGAAATAAGAGAAAAAGAAATGGTCTTCTATTGTCAAGCCATCTTGGTGACACTTCTTTAATGGTTTGATTCCTTTTTTCTATTGTCTTTAAAATATTCATCATTTTCATCTCAGATTTAGAGGAACAATAGGAGTCTTGGTTACTGCATCTCTAATTTGAGAGAGAGATTTTTGCTCTTCCTTTTCCATCTATTTCCTTCAAAGGTATTTGGAATCTTCTCTTTCCAAAGTTGACATAGAATCTGTCTTTTTGTCTGTGTATGGGAAGTATTTCTTAATAACAGTCACTCACATCCTCTGTGAGAATAGCCTTCCTTTCTGAAGGAAAACCATTGAGGTTTTGAAGATCCCTTGATCATTTCATTTGATGATAGGGCTTGCATGTCTTGAGCAGAATGATTAGACTTGAGAATGAAACCAGACAAATTAAAATCAATATGAGTATTGTCTTTTACTTCAGAAGGACAGTCTCTTCTATTTACTTCTCTCCTTTCAGGATGCATTCTGTATGATCTCTAAGAAGAAAATGCATAGTGCAAGGTGTAGGGAGAAGACCACTGATTGACATGAACTGAGTGTGGAGACAAAGCTTGTCTCGTTCTGCCATATGGATACCTTCAGCACATTAGCTAAACACAGTTGTATGTTTTCCACCACATTTAATTCCCAATCTGAAAGCATGGGTAATTTTTTTTCCCCCATGATTTTTGGGTACTGTGAATATAAGTGGCCGCACAAACAACTGGTAGTACATAATGATATGCTAAGATGATATGATAATAGAACTATGTAAGTATCTGAAATGGAAAGAATTCAGGACTCACCTAAAATTACTTCGGAACTTTGAAATATACTTTTCCCAGAGCGTCACACTTTCTCAGGAATGGAAAATGTCATTCAATTGTTTGGATTTTTTGCTAAATTCACTACTTATTAGCTCTACACTTAAATGTGCATCAAGGAGAATAACAACATAAAGGAGCTGATTAGTTCAATTATACCACCCACATCTAGAAATAGTTTTTTACACTAGGAATCTGAAACATAATGTTTTAGGAACAAATAAGGCAATCTGTTCACCTTTTATCCATTATGTTCTTCTAGTTTAAGAGATTTCTCTGATTTATTTCAAACCAAGGAATAAAAATAGAATTAATTTCAGTTTGCCATGAATTGCAGTCTCTGGTATTTTAAAAATGTATAATACTGTGCTGATTACTCTTTGTTTAAAAGGATGGTAATCTGTACGTACTATCGCTGTTGGAGCCCCGTTCCCACCTGCCAGCTATTTTCTCCCTGTGTCTCTGGATAAGTAGTTTTTCATTTTTCTCTTCTTTAAGTTACCTGATGTAAAGAATAAATAATACAGCAGTGCCCACTCTGCAAAAGATATGCATTATTTTTCCTCTCCCTATCTTCTCTGACCTTCCCGTTTAAAGAAAGTTCTGAGCAAAATTGAAACTCTTGAAAGTTCCCACACAATTTTGGTGCTGAACATGAGGCACCTACGTTAGGAGCCCAGTAATCTTGCTAAAATGCTTACATAGGTTTTGCAGATTGTGCTGTGCAAATGTGCAAGGGGACTTGTACTATATGTAAAGTTTTCACAAAAGGCAACTGAAGAAATCAGGTTCTAACAAATATTTGACAAAATAGATGAATTTTCTTGAAAAGTATCATGTTTTCTACAAGATGTCTAGGGGTCTGAAAGCAAGAATAATGTACATCCTGGTATGGTTAACAGAGACAGACTTTTTTTCTACAGAAAATAAGCAGGCCTACTTAAGATGTGAATCAAATCTAACCTCTTAGTGGAGCCACCTCTCTCTCTCCCTTTGAGTTTAGACAAGCTTAGGGTGATCAGGTTCAACTTAGCTAAGAAACTCTTGTGCATTCTTTTCCACGGGAGGAATTGAAGGGCCTTGTAATAATTAACAATACCCAGATCATAGACTAATCTAAAGTGGTTTCATAGTCCTAATAAGCAACTGGAAAAAAAAGGTCAAATCTTATTTTTTAATCACCTCCCCTCCTTCTCTCTGCTATTTTTCCTATATGCAAAGAAAGTGCAGAAAGATTTGTTAAAGAATCCTGTTTTGAACACCTTATTCCTGCTACCTTCTCTTCACTGATCCTCCCATTACTCCACTTGCTGTGCCTTCCTGGTCAAATCAAGTTATTGGATTTAGAACATTCTTAGAAGTCAGGATGCTACCGATCCAGACCTGGCCTTTTAAAAAAATTGACTACAACTGCAAAATATTTTATCTTCCATCTCTGTTAGGTTAGGGGGTAAAATTTCCCAAATACTATAAAGCAATTTTTTGAAAGTCATATCTATTTTAGTTTCATCAAGGAGCCAGTGACCAACTTGGTAAATTGGCAAGTCTGTACTTTGGAGACTGTGATAACAACAGGAGGTGCTGCAGGTGGTTTGGCTAGACTGTAGAAACAAACTTTCAACTGAAGGCATGTTCTAGGAAATGGGATCAGTCTTATTTTGCTGAACTTCAGAATTTTCTAAAAAATGTAAAAGAACCCCATGGTCTCTGAGCAGGTTAAAAGTTCTCAGATGTTTATCTTTTCTAAGAACATAGGGAAAAAATTAGACTCTATTAAAAGATGATTAATGTTCAAAATGCAAGGGAAGCAAAACCTAATACCTAGCAGTAGAGTGAAGGAAGAGTATATCCAAAATAAATAATGAGAAGCACATTTAACATTTGGCAGTACTGAAAAGAGTGGATAAAGATGGGCATTTCTTAATGTGCTCAGAATTACATTTCATGTTTGACCCGTGCTCTTCACTGGAATGCTGGTGTGTGCCCGTTAGGTGCTCTGATATTTCCAAAACTTTCTAAAATGAGATTTTAATGTACCTGTGTGTGCTGTTGTTGTTGTTGTTTCACCCCAATAACGGACTATTGAAATTATGTGCAATGCTCGTGTGTTTTTTTTATTTGTTTTCAATATTACTGCAAGCTAGTACATGCATGAATAATGCAGTTTTATACACCTCTTCCTTCCATCATGAATTCTCCCCATGTGCTAACAAAAGTTTTAGAGAGGTTAGTGACTCAGTTTCAAGGATTTATAGCTGGTATTTCACAATTTAAATCTATGCTGCGACAAGATATTGAACTGTTGTTTCCTATTTGTATTTCCTATGTCAAGTGTGAATCTGCATTGTTTTGTAGAGGGAGAAGCCAGACACAAGTCTAAAGGAGTCAGTTAATGATCTTTATGATTTCAGCTTAGGGATTCATAAATTACTAGAGAACTTTCCTGTTTAACCAAAAGACTGAAAAATATGTTTTTGATTTAAATCTGAGGAAACTCATTAACTTTGTTTATGCTTTCTTGTTGAGATGCTGCTGTGTGAAGCATGTCCACAAATAATTTATTTTAAACTAAGCTTTTCAACAAAAGCTGTAGGAAGAATGTACAAGTATATCCTGTAATTAGCTACATACGTAAAAACATCATTAAATAAAATTAATATCCATTCCAATTCACTAATATACTTATCACAAAGAGTTTGGGAGAAATGATGTTTTGCAAGGCACATACACAACTTCAATAGCAAATATTAACATTTATTCTATTATTAGTAGAAAACATTAAATGTATTTACTTCAAAAATGAAAGTACATCACAGTATCACAGTATCACAGATTTCTAGGTTGGAAGAGACCTCAAGATCATCGAGTCCAACCTCCGACCTAACACTAAGCACTCCACTAAACCATATCGCTAAGCTCTACATCTAAACGTCTTTTAAAGACCTCCAGGGATGGTGACTCCACCACCTCCCTGGGCAGCCCGTTCCAATGCTTAATAACCCTTTCGGCAAAGTTCTTCCTAACATCCAACCTAAAACTCCCCTGTCGCAACTTTCGCCCATTCCCCCTCGTCCTGTCACCAGGCACGTAGGAGAACAGACCAACCCCCACCTCTCTACAGCTTCCTTTAAGGTAACTGTAGAGAGTGATAAGGTCGCCCCTGAGCCTCCTCTTCTCCAGGCTGAACAAGCCCAGCTCCCTCAGCCGCTCCTCGTAAGACTTGTTCTCCACACCCCTCACCAGCTTGGTCGCCCTTCTCTGGACTCGCTCGAGCACGTCCATGTTCTTCCTGTAGCGAGGGGCCCAAAACTGAACACAGTACTCAAGGTGCGGCCTCACCAGAGCCGAGTACAGGGGCACAATCACTTCCCTAGACCTGCTGGCCACACTGCTTCTTATACAGGCCAGGATGCTGTTGGCCTTCTTGGCCACCTGGGCACACTGCTGGCTCATATTCAGCCGACTATCAACCAATACTCCCAGGTCCTTCTCGGCCAGGCAGCTTTCCAGCCACTCATCTCCCAGCCTATAGCTCTGCTTGGGGTTGTTGCGCCCCAGGTGCAGGACCCGGCACTTGGCCTTGTTGAACTTCATACAGTTGACCTCAGCCCATCGCTCCAGCCTATCCAGATCCTCCTGCAGAGCCTTCCTGCCCTCGAGCAGATCGACACACGCACTTAGCTTGGTGTCATCTGCAAACTTACTGAGGGTGCACTGGACGCCCTCATCCAGATCATCGATAAAGATATTAAAGAGGACCGGCCCCAGTACCAAGCCCTGGGGGACTCCACTAGTAACCGGCCTCCAACCAGATTTGACTCCATTCACCACAACTCTCTGGGCCCGGCCATCCAGCCAGTTTCTAACCCAGCGAAGCGTACGCCAGTCCAAGCCCCGAGCAGCCAGTTTCTTGAGGAGAATGTTGTGGGGAACTGTGTCAAAAGCCTTACTGAGGTCAAGGTAAACCACATCCACAGCCTTTCCCTCATCCACCAAGCGCGTCACTTGGTCATAGAAGGAGATCAGGTTCGTCAAGCAGGACCTGCCCTTCATAAACCCATGCTGACTGGGCCTGATCGCCTGCTTGCCCTGCAAGTGCCGCGAGATGACCCTCAAGATAATCTGCTCCATGAGCTTTCCTGGCACTGAGGTCAAACTGACAGGCCTATAGTTCCCCGGGTCTGCCCTGCGGCCCTTCTTATAGATGGGCGTCACATTGGCTAGCCGCCAGTCAACTGGGACCTCCCCCGATAGCCAGGACTGCCGATAAATGATGGAAAGCGGCTCGGCCAGCTCCTCCGCCAGTTCTTTCAGTACCCTCGGGTGCATCCCATCCGGCCCCATCGACTTGCGCACATCCAAGCTCCGTAGCAGGTCGCCAACCATTTCCTCATGGATAGCGAAGGCCACATCCTGCTCCCCATCCCCTTCCACCAGCTCAAGGCACTGGGTATCCAGAGAACAACCAGTATTGCCGCTAAAGACTGAGGCAAAGGCGGCATTAAGCACCTCAGCCTTTTCCTCATCCTTAGTAACTAGGTTTCCCCTTGCATCCAGTAAAGGATCTTCCAGGAGATCCAGTAAACCATCTTCCAGGAGATCCTTGGTTTGAAAAAAAGTCCTTGAATGTCCAGTCAGTCATTCCTCAAAAACAATTACTGAGTAATGATAACTCTTCATGATACTGCTAAATTTCACTTATGCATAGTCATTGTTGGAAGCCTGTATTTGTTGTATGACTGTGTGTCCTGTATTCTCCCCACCAGTTCATTATGCAAAGGAGATGTAGCATAAATTTGTTAGTTTCTGACTCGATGGTGACTATACAATCATTGAATATGCTTTGTGCAGTGAGTTGGCTTGAATTAAGCGTAGGTTCTCCTGTATGCACCTCATATACAGATCATGCCAGGTTTGTCATTTTGACCTTTTCGGCATTAGGTATACCACACTCTGACTAATATCTAAGGCTCATTTTTGTACTCTGTGGAATTGTCTTACCCAGCTGACATATTCCGTGTAATATTTATGTAACTGGCATGTTTATTGCCAGCTTATTTAACAAGCTGCTAATGAGCAAACTGTAGATCTGATTTATTTTATTTTATTTTTTATTTTATTTTATTTTATTTTATTTTATTTTATTTTATTTTATTTTATTTTATTTTTAGGAGAATTCTATGGAGAATTTTAGCACACCTGTGCTAGTGTTTGTTATGGATCACAGTAAGAAAGACACTCAGACTCCGTAAGATATTTGTTAAAATGCCTTTTATTAGAGATAACACAAGAGGGAAAAAGGGTATAGCACAAATAATCTTAAGCTCCTTCAGATGCTAGAAGCCCCAAGCTGTGCAGCATCAGCTAGACCTCTAATCATGGCACAGTAGGCTGCATGGATTCTGTCTGTGCTGAGGTTCACCAACATTATGGCCTGTAGACCTCTTAGAGGATTATTTTAGAGGTAAACATCATGGGTCATTTTTGCTGTCAAGCAAAAGACATTGACATGACAACATGCTGCTTTTATTTAAGATACAAGCAAGGACATGCAGGTGGCACCCTCTCCAGACATTGAATGGTAGCCTGGCCACACTTCTTACATAGCAAATCAAACATTACTACAGCCAACTCACCCATTCCTTAAGCAAAGTTTGTGGCGTTGACCTGTGCTCTACTTAGTCTTCAGTACTAGCTGAATTCATCTTGAATATGCAATATGAATACCATAACTTTACCCCTAAAAAAAATTGTCTGAAAAAATAGATAAATTGAGTGATTAGATAGGCTGGTTACTTTTAAAATCAGTTTGTACTTAACTGTACATATTTTAGCCTTATAGTCCTTTATTAACTCCTCAGTTTAGTAATTAAGCTCTTAATGGTGAGCTACAAATTTCACATTAATTCTACTTTTCCTTTACCCACTGGTAAACTAAAAGCAGGCCTTTTGAGAATATGTCTTCCAGTACCCCAGGTTTAGAAACCTTGACTTTACTGCAGTAAGAGGCCACCGATGCTACACAGCTGGTTTCTTCAACAGGCTGTTCTCAGTTTCTGCATCTCTGTTGTTGAGAGCAACTCAGCACACTGCAGGAGTCCTTCCTTCTCTCTCATACAGACTGGAGAACCAGAAAGCCTTCCGCTTGATATGTTTTTATGGTTATGTGTAGCATTAAATTGTAATAAAATCACTAAACTCATTCTGTAAACAACTCCTCTGCTGCAGATAGTTGGGAAAGGCCAGCAGGATTTTAATGTTCTGCAGTGCTCCTATCATTCAATTATAAATTGTCTGAGGAAGTAAATATCATTCTGCAAATAAAGAGCAACCCATGAAACTTACCTGGTCAGCCAGTGGTTCTTCTCCGCTGACCCAAAACATGGGGCGAGAAGGCTGAAAGGCTGATGGCAGCTGCCTGCTAAGGCTTCACCAGCTTCAACTTCCCAACAGCTTCACCAGCTTCAACTCCCCAACACAAATTATGGGAACAGAAGGGGAACTTTGGCCATTTCAATTTGCCATGAAGTTTATTACCAAAATTGCTGCTTTCCCCCAAGTGTTAGCTATAAACATCTATGCTTGATATCAGAGAAAACCAAGTACTAATTTCAGTCAATGCCTCTCCAGTGCTAACCCATCAGCTAGCCCCGCGTGTGGTGCTGCCCTGTTGTGGTGCTGTGCTGGCCAGGCCTGTCCCACCACCAGGAGCAGGGCAGCTCTGGGCATCACCACCTCCCTGGGGACAGGCACAGGCTAAAGACCAGCCAAGATGTGAGCCTGTTGGTGGGCCCAGCTCAGCCGGACCCATGGCTGGGCAGTGCAGGGCTGTGAGAAGCTGGTGACTGGCTCTGCTGTGGCATTGCTGGGGCAGGGGCTGACAGCTCCAGGGACTGAAATGGGCTCCTGTGGCAAGAACAGCGTGTATGTAGGAAGTACCACGTGTGTTGGGCAGGGACAGGAAGAACTGGTGGTGTCCCCAGGGACCTGAGGGGCTCCCAGCCCAGTAAAACTGCTGAAGGTGATAAAAACATTGCTGAGAGAGTGGCCCCCAGAGTTATGCATGGTCACTGATGCTTGATCAGAGTATACGCTTAATGCTTCAAGTGATTTTGGGGTGGGAAGCATATCTCTGAGGCTGGAACATCAGTGGTCCTTTCTCTCTCTTTTGGGAGAAACATCCACTGCTGGAAAACTTGAGAGCTCTGGCAGAAACATGGCCTCCAAGCTTTCCAGACTTGCTGGCAGGCATATGAACAGGTGAAACTGGAAACACTCACAGGTTCCTTTTTCATGCACGTGGGAGTCTAGAAGTCCTTTGATGGTTTGGTTTAATTCACGTAGCTGCTGGGCAGGCATTTGGAGGCACAGTTGTTAACAATTTTTTGTGCTTTTTTTTTTTTTTAAAAAAAAGAAATGCAATAGCATTTATATATATATAAATATAAATATATATAAATAAATATATATTATATATATATATATTTCTTTTTTGGAGGGGTTGAAGCCAAATATCAACTGTTTGATCTCACGGATCAACTGCTTCATCTTAGCTCAATGTTTAATCTCAAGAATTCTACTTCAGTCCAATTTGTATCAGCCTTCTTTGGGCTCATGAAGACAAAAGGTCATGTGTAGCCACAGACGGTGGAAGGAGCCAGTGAAGGGTATCTGGGCCAGCTGGTGCTGGCTGAGCTGTCATTCCTCAGGGAACCCAGAGCACACACCAACTCAGCTCAGACGCAGGAAACAGGGTTTATTTGA
This sequence comes from Anser cygnoides, assembly GCF_040182565.1. Classification (NCBI taxonomy): domain Eukaryota; kingdom Metazoa; phylum Chordata; class Aves; order Anseriformes; family Anatidae; genus Anser; species Anser cygnoides. Next base: position 154,364,516 of record NC_089873.1, on the reverse strand, counting down.
CTCAGTTATTTCAGCTCTTGAGTATAGTAACACAAATATGAACCTGCTGGGTTTGTAATCTTTTTTTCCCACAGGAATGTAGTTTCTAGAGTGTCTACAAGTTTTAGAGTGTCTACATGGCTGAATATATTATTTTTTTTTTTCCTTCTCTGCAAGTTATTTCATGGAAAGGAATTGTTCATGTCTCAGGTATAATTTTGTTTATGTGGAATATCTGCACAAAATTCTATGCTGGGAAAGTAACCTACTGAAAAGCATTCTTCTAGAGAAGCCAAAGAATGCTCACTCTGCCTATTAAAAGATCTTCCTACTTAATAGTTGATTATTTTTGTTCTTCAAAAAATGAGAAACCATTTGGTTAAAAATAAGTAAGGAATCTTTCACGGAACCATTGAATTATTAACAGAAACCTTGACTCTAGACTGTTTTGATTGATAAAACTAATTTATCTCTGTCTTCCTGAGATATTTATATCAACTGTCTAAACAGCATGAATCACATTTAAAATTATATCAACTTGTGCCACCTCCGGGGTAACAAACTGAAGCTGATTCAACTGAGTGTTGCTTTCCTTCATTTTATTCATTCCCAATATCTAATTGATTTTTATTACAGTTGAGTCTGCTCACTTTAAAGGGAATTTGGATTGATAGCCAAGAGAGTAATGGCAGTAATCAGCAATATCATAATTTTTATTATATTTTGTACCTGTATGAAAAGGCGCAGGTAGAGGAAAAATGCATATTGTCTTTGATTCTTGAAGTATGTGTATGTATACATAGACACAGCTTTATTTATACTAATTACATTTGCAAAGTAATAAAATACATAGTGCTTTACATATATAAATGTGCAGTTTACGTACTTTTCAAGTAAAGGACTGTGAAAGATAATTTGGACTCAGAACACTGTCCAGCACATAAAAGGGCTAAAACCAGACATCAAACAGGAAACAAAATAAAATTGGAATAGTAACCTTTAGGAAATGTGGAAATGTCTTGCACATTAGTTTTCTGAAATGATGGCCAAGAAAGATTTCAGAATTTGCCATGAAATGAACTTGAAAAAATATATATATATTCAGGTACTCTGTAACTTCTTGACCATAAAAAAAAAAACAAGTGAATTTTATTTTGTAGTTTTGCAAACAATCTAACAAAACTGCATAGAAGACTATGTTTAAATCAAGAGCTGGGATGAAAATGTTTTATTCACTTCAGTTGTGTTTCTTATTCATGTTATTCTCCCTTCCCCCCCCCCCCCAGCTATAACACTTTCAAAACCTTGTGGTTTACTTTTAAAATATATATATATATTTGTTTTATTGACTTTTATTGCAATTTAAACAGTTTACTTGTAGTCTATAACCTGTTGAAAGTGTTCACAGTAAACAGTGAACCTGTTTGCTGTGTCCAGTTCTGGGCTCTGGGTGTAAGAGAGAGAGTGCTACGAGGGAGAGTCCAGTGAATGGTTACTAAGGTAATTAAGACTGGGACATCTCTTGTTTAAAGAAAGGCTGAGAGAACTGGGACTGCTTAGCATGGAGAAGATGATGTTCAGGGGCATTTTATCCATGTCTATAAATACTTGAATGGGGACTACAAAGAGAATAAAGTCAGGCTCTTTTGGTGGTGGGCGCAAACTGGAACACAGAAGGGTTCTGATGTCCGAACATCAGGAAACACTTGGCTGTGAGTGTAACTGAGCACTGGCACAGGTTGCCCAGGGAGATTGTCCCAGGGAGAGTCTCCCTCTTTGGAGACACTCTGGGCAAGTGGCTATAGGTAGCCCTACCTGAGCAGAGGAGTTGGACCAGATGACCTCCAGAGGTCTCTTTCAAACCGCAACCATTCTGTGATTCTCTAGTCATGACGTACACCAATGGATATATAATTCACATCATATATCAATGGGTATTACAAACAACTGCAAAAGGTAAAGTGCCAAGATTCCAGTTATATCTAGGTGGCTACATCCAGTGAAATGGCCGTAAAATGAAATTCACTTGCCTTCCCAATAACTAAACTCTTCAAATGTTATATGATCACGGAGCCAGAGACTATTAACTAAAGCATGCTTGTGCTTTATCAGATGGATAATTTAGTGTTGGCTAAATAGAAATTTAGGTCATAAAATCTAAAATAACTCTTCTAGCTACAATGGAGGAAAGCAGACAGGTCTGGACACCCACAATAGCCTCTCCTGATTTTCAAGTGTGATGAACTAAACATCCCCATTAAGCACTGTAGGCTCAGATCCTCCATATTCTTCTATTTTAATATATATTTGCTGAAAACTTGGCTTCTGATGCCATGTGTTAGGTTTAAGCAGAAGAAGGTAGATGGAAGTGTAAAAAGGGCTGAGCAACCACATTACCTGACATACAGAGTAGTATGTAGAGAGATTTTAAGAGTGCGGGAGACAATCTCACCTATAGCTGTCTCTTGCTGTGACTGATTTTCAGTACTTAATAGAACAGTGAGACAGAAAAAAAAATTTAAAAAAAAATATCAATTAATGCACCAAGTAAAAATCCTTCCTTGGCATCTTTCAGAAATTGTTGTTCTGAGCTTCTGAAATATAGGATTAGGCAGTATATAGTAAAAAAAACCCATGACCAGCATGTTTAAATAGAGGCTTCCATAGGCTTTACTATTAATTCTAATCCTGGCAATTGAATTGCAATAGATAGTAAAATGGGTTTACAATTTCAAGACTAAATTAAATCGTGAATAAAGAACTCTTTTGACAAAGAAAAATAACTTGAGTCTCAGCAGTGAAGAGTATTCTCTTTTTTTTTTTCTTTTCTTGTTTTTTTTTTTTTTTTGGTCCATTTTTTGGCCATAATTTAGAGAAATTAATTAAAAGTTCTAATTCTGTAAACAAAGTCTAATACCTTTACCTTCTAGAAGGAGTTATCTGCCAGCACTGTATAACTCATTTTGATGTCTAAAATATCCTCCAGAGGGCAACTTTTTGAATTTTTTTTTAATCCCAGTTTAATTTCCTAGTTTAATTCCATTTCTAAGGATGCTGATTTTAAAGTATAGTTCAATCTGATCCAAAGTTTCTCATTTCTAGTATTGTAATTAACACTTTTTATCTAATGAGAACTCAGTACTTAAAGATCATGTATGATGTGGATGTGAACCTTAGGCACTTAAAATATTCTTCTGCAAATAAGACTAACACTTTTCATCTCCTAGTTTGTCAATACTACTTTAAAAACAACTTCTTTGTACAATTTGTATTGGGATTTGATTGGAAATTTTAAAAACTGCTGCATTCACATTGGCTTGAATGATAGAGACCACAGCAAAATATTAACTCCTTTTTGAACAAAGAGATTATTGGTATTAATGATATTGCAGACTATGTATAATAGAAATATCTTTTTATAACTATTTGATTTATAACTTGAAAACTAAACAATGTTAGTGGTCATGCCCTCACATCCACCTCTGGCATATTTTTTATATCGTAATATGTGCTCTGATTGATTTTCTCCTTTTAGTACACTATTAAAAGTTTACTTCTACTAGATTTAACACAATTTATGACATTTTTATTGTTAAAGCGCATCTAGTAGTAACTAAACTGAAATTGTTTGTCACCACTTTTTCTTTTACCTCTGAAAATCCATTTCAGATGGACTTCAAAGGGGTGGAGCAGAATGCAATCACTAAGCAGAGCTGAGAGGCACACTGTGTTACAGATCCAGCGTGCTCTTGTCACAGTGACTCAGTCACTCTCTCAAGCTGCTGTTCATATCTGTTATTCTAGGCTACTTCAAGTTCTGGACACTCTAAATAAACAGAGAAAATGGCTTAACATAAGAACTTCTATGTTCAAAGTTTCTTGCATTTTTAACAGCCTTTTCGGAATACTTAACTAAAGGTTTGGTTTCTTTTCCTCCCTAAAGCCCTCTGGGCTTACTGTGTTCATTTGAAAATCTTTGGTGCAGTTCTTATCAGGACTGTGGTTTGATGATAAAAGGGCTTCAGTGGCAAAACTGGCTTGAAAAGTTCCACTATCATCAGGCATTTTCATCATCTACTTTTTGGAGAGTTTTTTTTTTTTTTTTCCTAAATGCAAATCAATTCCCTCAACCAACCTATAGTTTAGCCTCATAAGCAATTGCGTCAGCACAGGGAGAGCAACAAGTCACTGGGAGGGGAAGGAGGAGCCAGTATTTTTGTGAAAACCCCTGCATGGCTGAAACTAATTTCAGTATGGCCAGAATCCCTAGGGTGCAAAAGTCTGGAAGGCAGCTGGGGTTTATTGGAAGTAGCACAACAGAAAGAACCAACACCCTAGGCAAAAAGAGAGATTCATTTGGAGTGTATTGGCATAGGAGAAAAAAAGTAATGATACCTGATTCATTTATTTATTTTATTTTAAATTGTAAAAATTCTGAAAAAAGGGACTTAGAGATATGCATCTGCTGAATGCAAGGCATAGTTATGGAGATTCTCAAATGCAGTTCAACAGAATATGCCATATCAGTATTCTTATCCTAGCATAATCTGAAATATTTGCACTAAGTTTACATTGGTGTAAAACAGCAGAATCTGCTTCACTAAGTACAAAAAAGAAAGTAATGCAATTGAAGAAAGTATTAAAACCATCTTCACTGTACTGGTCTAGGTTGAAATCAGAGAACAATATTTTATTTTTTTAGTTTCCCAAAGTTTTCAAGTCTTCCAACTCAATCAGCCTTCCTATCTATCATCCACATTTAAAGAGGGAATCCATAACAAGTTCTTCATATTTCTTCACCTACTTAATGAAGTGTTTTTTAGATTTGAAAAGCATTTCATGATTCACTCAGTGGTTGGTAAAAATGAATAATAATGAGCCCAATTCAATTTTCATGCCAGCTGCTGATTTCCTTCTGATGGCTGACTTTATGCTGTAGAAAGAAATCCTTATGCTAAATCTTACCTGCCTGTAGGAAATTGATTCCATTACAATGTAAAACTGAGAACTGCCCAGAACTGTGTTCTTACATAGAGTAATTGCGCTTTAGTTATTAAAAATAAGTGAAAATGAGGACATCTGAGAGTATTTTAGTCTGGTCAGACAGCCTGGTTCTTTGTACTCCAATAAGAAGCTTCTCTTGTAACAAGAGCTACTAATCTATAACTAATACTGCACAACCACATAAATAAGTATTCTACCAAAGGCAGTATCTCCAACAGAGTTGCTTATTGAACCAAGGACTTATTTAATAACTTGGTCCTTGCAGTTTAACAGGTACATGATTATAGTTTTACAGTTACCCCTAGACAGGGTGTGCTCTTTTCATCTTACAGAGAAAAGGGTGATTGTAGGTGCAAAAGCATGGTAGATAAAAAAAAACAAGTTATTTGTTTTGAAAATATTTATTCCCCATTAGAAAGTTTTACCAACAGGATGTAGCAGATCTTTTAGTCACAGTGAACATTAGTAGGAAATCAAAATATCTAAACTAAAATGGCACAAAGGTGGAGAGAATCTTTTCCAGAGGGAGGCACAGAAATAGCACTAGTACTGAAGAATGCTATAATTTCTGTAGGACCACAGAAATGGAAGTAATGTTCCAATTCAGTTTCTGGTTTACCTAGTGATTGTATAAGATAATTGTTTTCATCAGCTGATTGAGATCAACCTTTATGTAAGCTGATAGACATCTCCTTCTCTCTTATACAAAGTATGTCAGAACATTTAAAACCTGACATAGATTGTTGTATGGATGAGTGAAGCAAAACCAAATCCAACACAAACAAAACCCCAAAACCACCAATGTTTATTTGCACACATACATGTCATGTGTTGCACCAAACTCCAAAGTCACGACACCTATCTTTATGTATCCTATTCAATCATTGTATGCTTACCAGTAGTTTAGTGAAGAAAGACATCCACCCTCTGAGGGCTGTCCAGCCCACACAACATCTGAGTCACCCTGCAGAAGTTCCTGTCTCTCATGATGGATTACAGATGGATCCCAGTGAAATCAGGCTTCCAAATAGGTGCCTTGAAGAGACAGAGTTCAGTTCTGGTTTCAGAACTGTGACAGAGATTTCACCTTTACATCTTACTTTTTTACTAAGTACTTAAGTGTTTTATGTCATTGGCAAATGTTGCTAGCCTACTCTGAATTCTTGTAACAATATCATAAAAACATATTTTTAGTTCCAAAACATCCTTTAAAACATCACTGATAATCTTCTCCTATTCTAGTAATACCCTTTTCATCCTAACTTCTTCTGTCCCTTAAACCAAGCTGTGATTCTTCTGCATTTCAGCTGTACATTACTCAGAATAATTTATTTTTTTCCCTAAGTGGTATTGTATTCAATGCATATGTTCAGATCATCTAGATTTCCTGTGTTCATTTCCTTGAAATATTAGTAATCTTATAAAGAGAGATGCCAGGTTAATTTGACATAATGATAGTCTATTTTGGGATAAAGCTGTTATTCATTATATTCCATTTTTCATTACCTCAATGTCTTTGCAAAACTTCATAGTTTGTTTCAAATTCTTGAAAAGGACCTCATGAGGTCAGAGCCACTTGTTTTTTAGTGGCCTAGATCATGTACATTCCTTTTTCTTAAAATATATATATTTTTTATTTTATTTTTCAGACATTTGATTGCCAGCCTGATAGATTCATTAAAAGTCTTTGTTCTTAAGCTGGCCTTTCATGTGCAAGTATTGCAAGTACTCTGGAGCAGAGATATGGGGTCTTGCCCTCCTGGTCTAGACACTTCCTTAAAAACAATTTTATGTCTTTGTTTTGTTCTCATCTTCGATGAGTAATTTTCATTTCCACAGTCTGTATCATTAGCCACACTGCATTTGCTAATGTAGTCAACATCCCCATATTAATTTTGTTTTGGACTGTCTGTAAATTATCTGTAATCTTAACTGCTCTTTGCTGCTTGGTGAAGTCACTCTTTTTTTTTCTGTTTTCTTTTTATTCGAATGATGAAAGTACACTTTAGTACTTGCAATTTTGCAAGATCTGACCCTGCCTAACATTTTCCGTTCTCACTTTCTCCATATATTTTCTGACATCAGACAGTTTTCCTTGCATATTAGTTTCATTTTCCACCCTATGAGCTCTCTGTATGCTCCAGATAGACTCTCCGAGGTGATTGCTCATCTAGTTAGAAATTGAGTCCTTCATTATGAAAGGTTTTTCCACGTGTTTGAAGCTGGAATTTTTACAGCCCACAGTCACAGATTTTTTCTTAAAGTAATTCTAGAACTTCCTGTAGTCTTCACTATTTATTTTTTTTTAAATGTGAATTTCTGATTTATTTATGCTAAACTTTTACTTATGTTACATTGATTCTTAAAAAATGGAACTCGTGTTGTCAGTTACCTTGAGACAAGTCTTTCTTGATCAACTATTTCATAAGGTCTTATAGCTCACTTTTCTTGTGTTGTGTGACATATCCTGATACCTAGGGCTCACACTTTATAGTAGAATTTACCTTCTGGGAAGTTACAATATCACCTCACAGCTTTCACATTATGATTTACTCCTTATTTACTATTTCATAGCATTATTTGCTTTCTAATTAAAACAGAAATCTGTATGAGACAAAACAGATTCAACACAAACCTTTCTGAAATGAATCTGAAACCATTAGAAACCTTTTGTCTCCTTTCTAATTTTCTTACAGCCTATGGAACACTTAGCTGATAGTTCATCACATCACTATTTTTGCCATGAGAAAAAAACGTGTTTGGTGCATGCTGATGTAGGAAATAGGCAAGAAGAGGATTACTGTGGCCACTCACTGCATGTGTACTGCATTATCCATGTGACAGGAAAGGTGTAAGGAGTAATAAGTAGGTTTACTGCCTTCTACACTTCAGTACAGTCCTCTCATCCATTTTTTTTTGAGGAAAATATTGCCATTGCTTGACAATTCAAAAAAAAACTTATCCAATGGATATAAAACTTATCCAATTGGATATAAAATATCCAATAGGATATTTTAAGGGGGCAATCAAGGTGACAATCATGAATGCAATCTCGCAAATTCATATTAGTTAAATTCCTTATAGTTTTCAGTAACATGCAAGAGTTAATCTTCCATTATTTCACTCGGTTTAATTTCATTAATTTATTTTTTAAAATATACTTTAGTCAAATAAAGCCAAACTCCGCTCTGTATAACTATTCTTATGGAACTCTTATATTTATTTTCTTTAAGTGGGCTGTATAAATGTGTTTTTTTTTTTTTTTCCTTTATGCATCATATATTATTACTGAATATCTAACAGAGATGTTATTGCTGCTGGACCAGCAATACTAACCAGATATGGCTTCTGCTTTACCCTGTCTTTTAGGCATGGGAACAAGAAAATCAGTACTCCTTTAATTAGATTTTTTTTCTTTCTTCAGCAGACATCAAACTGTTGAATCACAAGAGTGTCTAAAATGGAAAATCCAAAGTCACTGTGATATATAATCCTTGAAAAGAAGTAAAATACAGGGAGATAGTTATGTCTAGTTTTTTTTTCAGCTACCTGAGGATTTATCTCCATTTTCCAGAATGGCTTATGCTACTGCCTGTCAGTGAAGCAGAGTAATCACAAAAGCAGGTTTTTATTATATATTTTATATCCTACTCTTTTCTCTTCTCCTTTACCACCAGAGAGTTATTCAGCATTTTTTAACAAGGTGGCAGTTCCTGTTTTAAAACAAGAACTAACATGATTCTCTCAGTTGTTTTTGAACTGTGTTTTTTTCCCAGCTATTGATTTTCATTTGTCTTAGGACCACCTTGGAATGCAAACAAAATTTTACTGAGCAACAACAGATACTTCTCTTTCACTTTAAAATGTTCTATTTACAATAGTTATTTAAATTTCTTATTGGCAGCAGGCTGGGCTTGTATTTTCATGTAGCTGACTCTTAACTGCTGGCAACAGATGCATTTAAAATAGACTCTGATAAGATGATATTTTTGAGATGTAGTTATTGGAAGAGAATCTTCTGTTAAGTAGATATGCTTTCAAATGGTGTTTATTTTAAAATTGAATATTCTATTTTAAAGGATTTTACAAATGTATTTACATTTACAACACACAATTGTAAAGGAATGCTAAAGAATTAAGTGACAGAAAATTGCACCTAGAATTTCATGTGAAATGTGATATGTAATATACAACATATGTAGTGTAAATTGTTACACTGTCTATGTATTGGGGTATTTTTAAAGAAAACTAAACAATTTAGTTTTAGAAAATTTAATCTTTCTTTACTCTTAATTCTTCATGCTATTACATATATTACATATTTGAAGCAACGTATTATTCAGTTGTTTGAAGGACATGATCCCACTGAGCAGCTGCATTAGTTCTTTAAGACACTTCATACTTAAAAAATAATTGTAAGTAAATATAGTCCTATGAGTACTAAAACATGCTAGTTTCCCAATATTATGGAAATACTCAAAGGCAAAACTCAGTTTTGTAGCACCAGCCAAGTAGAGTCTTAAGTGGGTGGGGGAGGGCTGGAGGAATCAGTAGCCAGAGGAGGCTTCAGAGAGAGGGATTTGCACCTTTCAGTACAGGGGGAAGCTGGATCTGCTGCAACATGAGGGAGTTACTGTAGCTGGCCCTCTCCATGCACTTTTTCAGGATTTATGCCATTATAGCTAATTCCTGTGTCCTCAGGCTGCAGTTTCTGGCTGTTCTTTGCATACAGCTGGCCAAAGAGGTGAATAGAATCTCTGCACTTCCAGTTGTATTGTGTTAATTAGTTAACAGTCGAGAAATATGGGAATGAGAAAGAGGTGGAAGGAATAAGAAAGCCCATTGTTCACACAAGATGTTTTAGTTCTGTGTTCCATCATAAACATTTTTTTGTAGATCTATCAAAATGCCATATATTAGATTTCAAAGTCACGGTGATTTCAGATGTCTCTATATATTTAAGAACATATTTATTCATTGCTATTTATAAATGCACATGAATGATGCTAAGTGATTCTGTTAATGATATTCATTTAAATCTATAATTGATGGAATCTATTTTAAAAAATGGATCAGAAAATATAACTTTCTGAATGAGAAAAAAGGACTTGACACACTCTTTACTTACACTGCTAGGCCATGGGAAGTGTGACTGTGGGAAGTGCAAATGTGATGAAGGCTGGTATGGTGAAGCTTGTCAGTATCCAACTTCTTGCAATCTTACACGGAAGACAAGCAATGAAATGTGTAAGAATTCCCAAGATATCATCTGTTCTGGTGCAGGTAAGACGTCTTTTGTTGGTTTTGATGGCTTAAGAAGTTCTCCCTGTGTTATCTTGTGTATCATTGTATTTTACTTTCTCACTAAGAATTTTATAGAGTGTGTTTCAAGAGACTGAGAAATAACTGTATAAATACTAAAATGCTTGATTTTCCTTTAGGCCCATTCCTGTGCACATCATGTGCAATGATTCAGAATGCTTACTTCAGTAGTTTAGTTTATCCATAGCTGTTTCAGGTTGATGAAACTGCAGTTATGTCATGAATTCTGCCTATCAAAAGGTTGTTATAATGGCATTAAAACAGAATGTGACTTGTGTGTATATATCAGTAGCATGCAGAAATCATATTTGCAAATACTTTTTCAGGATGTTTAAACACTGTACAATTTTTTGAGACACTTTTGAGCTTATAATGGGTTTACATGGCATGGTTTTCGTAGTGGGGGCTGCAGGGGTGGCCTCAGTGAGAAAAGCCTGGCAGCTGCCCCATGTCAGATAAGAGCCAGCTCTGGACAGCTCCAAACGGACCTGCTGAGGGCCAGAGCTGAGCTGAGTGATGCTGCTTGGGACTCTGGGAGAGCAGATTTAAGAAAGGGAAAAAAACTGCTGTGCAACCATGACTGGGAGAGAGGAGTGAGAAGCAGCCCTGCAGACCCCAGGGTCAGTGCAGCAGGAGGGCAGGAGGTGCTCCAGGCAGGCAGCAGCAGTTCCCCTGCGGCCTGTGGAGAGGCCCCTGGTGGAGCAGGCTGTCCCCCTGCAGCCCATGGGTCCCACACGGAGCAGATCTCCACGCTGCAGCCCGTGGAGGAGCCCCCGGTGGAGCAGGTGGATGTGGCCTGGAGGAGGCTGCGGCCCATGGAGAGCCCCCGCAGGAGCAGGCCCCGGGCCGGAGCTGCAGCCCGTGGAGAGGAGCCCACGCAGGAGCAGGGGGTCTGGGGGGAGCTGCCGCCCGTGGGGGACCCGTGCTGGAGCAGTTTGCTCCTGGGGGATGGACCCCGTGGTACGGAGCCATGTGGGAGCAGTGCTTGAAGAGCTGCTGCCTGTGGGCAGCCCCCGCAGGCTCAGTTCGGGCAGGACGGCATCCCGTGGGAGGGACCCCACGTGGAGCAGGGGCAGGGAGGGACCGTGGAGTAGCGGAGACGAAGTGTTAGGGACTGATGGCAGCCCCCGTTTCCTATCACTCTGCACTGCTTGGCAGGAGAAAGTTGAAGAATCTGGAGTGAAGCGAAGCCTGGGAAGAAGTGGGGGATGGGGAGAATGTGTTTTTATTTATTTCTCACTACCGTACTCTGTTATTAATTGGCAATAAATTAAATTAATCTTCCATAATCCAAGTTTGTTTTGCCTGTAACACTAATTGGTGAGCGATCTTCCTGTCCTTATCTCAACCCATAAGCTTTTTCATTGCATTTTCTACCCCCGTCATACTGAGGATGGGGGAGAAAGGGAGAAAGAGTAGCTGGATGGGCACCTGTTACCTAGCCAAGGTCAACCCACCACAGAGCTGTGATGATGATTATTGAAAAAACACTGTGAAAGATCTGCTGAACCATTTCAATGGGGTACTTCATCTTCACTTTTCTGATATTGTGGCTCTCTTTGCTGTCATTCTTTTATTTTACAACTCATCCTAACTTAAATACAAAGTCTTTTCCATGTAAAAATCAGAGGATAAAGAGACAGCCTTTTAGAAGAGTCCACTGCATCGTAGTAAATATTTGAAAGGCATTTGCTGCCTACTAATCAAGTTTTGAGACCAGAAACTGCCTTCTGTTTTTTTCCGGACTATTGCAACAATCTCCCATTGAGAGAATTTTTTAAGAACCCCACTTCTGCTAACTATTGTTGGCCTTTAATTTCTGACTGGGTCCATACATTTGCATACAACTAAATATCTCACAGGATGGTTGCTGGTGTGCCTGGCATGAGGAAGGATATGGGACTCAGTACAGAGAAGCTAGGCTGTCACAATAAGAGGTGAGAGCAATTTAACTTAAAATTCTAGGCATCCAGCATATGGAGTAAATGATGCTTGTTATTTATGACAGTGATGTAGATTATGTGAAACTCATGATTGTTTGGCTAAGATTTAAGAAAAAAATAAATGAGAAACTGACTCAGAAATACACATGGTAAGTTGTGATCAAAGTACTTAAGCAAGAATGATAAGACATTTTCTTCTCTTTCTTTCCTTGGCTAGAAGTAGCCTCAGTCTGTTTATTGCTCAGTCTTCACAAGAAAAACAATGCAGATGAGCAATGACTAAAAGTGGCTAAAAGGGGAGCGTCTGTGAATTCAAGACAAAAATAAGAGCTTTTGGTTCTGCTGGTATTAAACAGGACAAGAATACCAATGAGACTGGCTAGGGAGCTTGGGGTGACTTAGAGGGGCTGTAGCCATACATACTTCTTTTTTGTCTTCGTGGGATTGCCTTCCAATCTCCTGCTAACTTTTCCGTTGGTGTCTGAGCTCTGTTTTTTAATTGCTGTTGAAAGAAGGGAAGGGATGACATGAGTTGTTGCAAGAACAATCCTTCACTATCACACAGCTCACCATTTATTGCAATACCTGGCATGAACCAGTCAATATCAATCTTAAATTTAACATTTTATGATCCAACTATTCCTAATCATTTGTCAGACTGAGTGGGGCATCCTACCTAAATGTAGATTGATTCTAGTCAATATGGAGAAGTGGATGCTTTAAGACTGTCTGACCTCCTTAGACGCCCAACTTATGAATCATTTGATCTTTATTTCCTTTCATGTTTGTGAATTATCTCTTAACAAGACAGTTTTATCAAAGTTGTTATTTGTTTTTATTTCCAAGTAACTGTAGCAAATAATTCTTGTTCTGGAGCTTGCTTATGTTATCAGTTATATTATTATTTTATCATTTTAGCTCTTGCAAACATTTATAAAGTTGGCTTTTTTAGATTAGCCATGTATATCATGGAACCTGATTATTCTTCTCTTTGGATGAATACTATGTTTAGTAAAACCTGTACTATAATTACTCGTAATGCTGAGAAGTGAAATGATTTCTGCAAACTAGTTGTATAATGTCAGCATAAAAAACTTCTCTTTTGGAGGACTTATTTTGTGTTAATAACCATGTTTGCCAGAATATGTTTGTACCTAACAGGAGGTATATGACTTGTGAAATAAGTTTCTAAATGTTTTTGTTTCTCATTAAAAAGTCACTGGCATAGTGATGCCAGCGACTGCTGGAACAGCTTCTACAGGCCCATTGACTACAGGGCCCCATTTAAACATGCTACTGCACAGAGTTTTGTCCTTGCAATTTAATATAGGTTTTAGTTGGAGAAAAGGGGTTTCTCGTACAGTCATGATGGTAATACCTTTGTTTCTGATGTTATTGGACAGTACTTTGGGTTTTTGACTGCGTAACTCTTTAGTATATACATATATATATATATTATGACTGTTCTATGTTATCATGCATCATGTTCCAAAGCAGAAAATACTGAGAAGGTGGACAAGAAGGCAGTTTTTTGCTTTGTCCTGGCTCTCTGAGGGAAAAGGAGGGGATGGTTCCTTTCCTGGGAGCAACAAAATTCTTTTGTTTGTGAGGGTGAGTAGTAGAGAGACAGCCACTGAGGTGCAGCGGTCAACCAGACAGAATCACAGAATCACAGAATGGACGGGGTTGGAAGGGACCTCTGAAGATCATCTAGTCCAACCTCCCTGCTGAGCAGGATCACCTAGAGCATGTCGCACAGGATGGCATCCAGGTGGGTTTTGAATATCTCCAGACAAAAGAAGTACCAAGAAGTACACGTGTGACCAGGCTAGAAGAGACAGAAGTGAGATCTGTTTACAAATGCATTTACATGCTTTGCAATACCTGAGTACTCTGTGATTTCATCACATCAGAAAGTTTTCTGATGTGGTTTATGTTCTGAGAAGATCCAACTTTCTGATTACAAAGCATCTGGGAGTCCTGTGCGTACTTACATCAAGGGTGAACCTCAGATAGACCAGTGTCAAACCACCTGCTGGTTTGACATGAATCAAACTCTCATACTTTTGCCTAAAACTTTTCAATTTGTAAGTTTTTTGTGCTGCTGTAGTGGCAAATCAACATTTTTTTTCATATCTCTTAAATTTCTTGCAAGATCTGCTCTCTGCTGAGACATCATCCACAAATTGAAGAAAAATGAACATTAAAAACTTAAAGTTGGATTGGGTCAAAGTTCTGAAATAACGAAATATTATTATGGAGGTACCTACAATCCTTCAAGTGAATGAAATAACTTGAACTCTGGATATCAATACCTCTGGGAAAAAAAGAAGCTATTGGCATGCAAACTGCAAGTGGTTGGTGGAAACTGTATCAAAATGTGAATAGAGAACACTATCAAGAGTTTTAGTAAATATCATAGAGTTGGCTCTTTAATCCTGGCTTTTAATATGCACTTTGCAGTAAAATTGTTGATATGGTATAATAATACTTAGAGTTTGTTTAATACTACTATGAATGTATTTCATTACAATTAGGTTGTATGTTGCCTAATATACTGGTATGGTAATCACTTTCTAGATTGAGTCTTAAGATTTTTAAATCTTATTCCTCAGATAATAGCTATAGAAAAGGGACTGGAGACTTTAGTGCAAAGGAACTTTGTGAATTTATTCAAAAATATTTTCAGGTGCTCAGTAGCTAAGCGCTTGTTCTCATGTAAGATGGCTGTGGAGCTGGACAAAAGCAAGCTTCATTCTTGGGAAGATGACTAAGCTCAATTTTCTCCTTTTAGCGGGCAGAAGATATAATTTCCAAAGATGACTTCATGTCCTAAGTGTATGAAGCGAGACAGACATCCCTGGGATTGAATTTTACTTAGTAAAATATAATGCTTCTTTTTAAGAATGAACCACTTTAATATTGTATATATTGAGGGCTATGATTAGACCTTTTGTTGGTATGGATTGTTTCAATTTCTTTCCTTATTTGGTTCATTCATCCTTAGATTTCAGCCTGCACAGAAATAAAATACATGCTGTCTCTGATGGACTGATGAAACTCTTTCCATAAACTGCAGTCATTGAGTTATATCTTAAATGTTTTCAGGCACATGTCAGTGTGGCAGGTGTAAATGTGCAAACTCAGAAGGAAATGGACTGGTCTATGGTAAATTTTGTGAATGTGATGACAGAGAATGCATAGATGATGAGACGGAAGAGATTTGTACAGGTATGTGTTTTAGTGGGTACAATAAGAATGGGGAAGATGAATGCAGTCTTATAAAATATTTTTAATATGTGGACCTACAAAATGTCTTTACTGAATGCATGAATTAAAAACAAACAAACAGACAAACAAAACAAAGCAAAGAGTACTGCTTGCAAATTGTAATTGGGAGTTTCAGATGCAAAAATGAGCTAAGCAGTGGGTTAGAGAATGAAGAAGTCCTGTGACATCCTACTCTTTTTGGAAAAACTGGATAGAGGATTTCACAAGATAATTCACTAGGGTACTTCATACCTTACTGTGTCTGTCTTTGGAATAAAATAAGTAATGTGAATGCTTTGTGGAACAGATGACTGTGAGAGGGAGGGACATAGAGAAAACAAAAGAAAAAAGGAAAAGAAATTATTAAGAATTTTGGGCAAAGAAGCAAAAAAAAAAAAAGAAAGAAGAAGAGTAAATGTAAGATGAGAACTCAAAAGCAATTCAGGCAATAAAAAGGAAAAGGAACAAATGAAGAAAAACTCCACCTGTGATAGAAAAGGCAAGAGAATAAGATAGAGTGAACTCTGCTGATAGAAATGCAAACAAAATCCAAGCAGTACTTTAATTTCATTATGAATTAAGAACCTAGCAATTAAACACTGTGTAGTACACACCATTTATAATATTGTAAATGCTGTTGCATATATTACTAGGGAGGCTTGTCCTTGAAATGAAAGGTATTAGAAATATTTTACAAACTAGAAATGTTTTACACACATGCATGAAGTGTCTATGTACATACAGGAGGATTCAGAGCTGTTTTTAGAATATTCATACTCTGATTATACTGCATGTGTGTGTGCATGTATGTGTGTAAAAAGATAAGAGTAATTATGCCAAGTAACTTTATCTATCTCTATGCACACTCAGAGAACAAAATAAATTCTATTTATTTAAGTGCCTTCTAAGGCAAGAAGGACTATTTTTTCCCCACAGGATTAGGTAGGGATTTTAAATGAAGGTAAACAGAATAGTCCTTTGAAATCTAAATCTAGGACCAGAGGACAGCATTTCTGGTAATTACCTAAAATAAAATGAGTGGAAGGCAATAGTATTATGTGCCAATGATCCTCTTTGTATTTATTTGATTGTAAATGTTAGATATGGTACCAACTATGATAAAAATTCACCACTTATTTAGTTCCAGTAAATTCTCCTTTTGCAGTTTTTGTCTTTTTTTTTTTTTTCCTGTCTGTGTTGCTGTTGATTTATATTGTTAGTTTTCTCTTAGCTTTTATTTCTTTTATTTCCCCTTGTTTCATCCAATGGTGCCGTGTCTCAAAACTGACCAGATGGATCTCTGTAAAAAATCTAGTTTAATGTGTATGAGGAAATAAAAGTATGCTGATACATAAGGACAAGAATGTTGGTAGATTCAAGTCTGTAAGGTTTGTAATTCATCAGTACACAAAGCTCTGATACCTTATGTAAGGTTTGGAGCCATACAAAGTAAATATAAATTGTTTGTGTGCTTGACTTCGTTAGATAGTTGTAAGCTGAAAAGTTTACGCATTTAGCATGAGTGTTAGATTTTGCTTTGCTTTCTAACATGAACCTCTGCAGTGCATAACGATGTGTTAAATCAGAAAAAAAGATGTGACTTAATGATCAAAGGTACATAATTTCATAGCAGAAAAAGCAGACCCTACCCTCATATCTGGCTATGGCTTCTCTCTCCCACCCTGATGTCTACTCTGATATCTTCTATCCTGTCTTTCCTTCTACAGAATTTCCACCACCGTAATCATTCAGGTTTATTTATGAAGTAAAAAGAAATGCTGTTCCAACCCAGGCAAGCTGTAATTATCTAGCAATGTCCCCTGGATGCTCTCCACAGAGGGGGTGAACCTAATCAGTGCCAGTTCTGCTATCATAGCGTGTGTAGCACCTACTTGGTTGCTACATACCCTTTGTTTCCCTCAAAGGTCTCTGGCTATAGGCAAGTCTTGAAGGCTGTAATTGTCTTCAAAGAAAGCCAACTCAGGAGGATCAAGCTAACAAAAAACCCAAACCTTCTATTTATACACTTGTTTTTAAGGTCTGCAGCTGTGAGCTGGGATTTTATCCTGGAAAAGCTTAGAATGCAAAGCTGAGATATGGATAACATGCATTTTAATCGTCGCACAAGGGGACTGCCTTTTTTAAGCAAGTCACTTATTCATTAGAGCAGTTACAACAGTGCATCAAGTTTTTTTAAGCTTCAGTGGTTTTTTTTTCTTTTTTTTTTCAGTCATTTGTGTTTGTTTCACTTGATATTTGAGGTTACACAAACTTTGGAATCAAGTTGCAGCTTATTTTTCATGAAGTATTGTGGATTTTAGCAAATTAAATTCTGATCCTGATCTTTTTTTAATCTAAGGCTGTGTGCTTTAATGGAGTGACTTTGTCTTCAGTCAAGGGCAAGAGATAGTGGCAAATTGTATTATTTGTATTAATTGTATTATTTGGAGGTGTTCAAAACCAGGTTAGATGAGGCCCTGAGCAACCTGATCTAGTGGGTGGCATCCCTGCCTGTGGCAGGGGGTTGGAAATGGGTGATCCTTGAGGTCCCAATAGGAAGAACAGCCTATTTGTAATATGCAATGTTATAAGCTGTACTTCTTGTTTAGTTATATACGTAAGAGGATATTATTCTCTTCTGTTATTGTTTCACATGCCAGCAAACAATTGTAATGAAAATTCTATGTGTAATTGTAAAAGCAGAACAACAACAAAAAAATGTATCCCACAGGTCTCAATTTGCTCTCTTACAGTTAAGGATATCAGTTGATTAGATTCTGATAGAGACAACCAGGTCTACTAAGCTTAGCATACCTAGAGTAAAAAAAGGACAAGATGCTGACTTGATCCTGGGTCCTTGCAATAAAGAAATTAATTTATGACTTTTTAGTAAGAGTTGCAGCTACTTAGTTTAAATGCTTTGTGTCATTGAAGCACATGGCATAAGTATCTTACTGAAACAAAATGTTCGGGAGCTTGTTTCATGAAGTCCCAGGTGACCCATGTATCTTTTCAAGAGATGGGAGGTTTGTTAAATGAACATTTAAAACGTTCATTTTCCTAATTCTTATCATTCATGAGCTGGTGCATCTGTGTTCAAAAATGTTCTTGCTAGGTAAGAAGAGAAGCCATATACAATGTAGACAGTTTGTTGTAAATCAGCATCCCTCTGATGGAATTATCTGAGGAGCTGAGAACACACAGTGCTTTGTTAGATATGCCCAGTATGGTGGGAAAGTGTGTCTCATCTTCATATTTACAGCTGTGCCCAACTTTAACTATCACATTTACTGCCTTTCAAATTTACCTTTAAAGGTTCAAAAAAAGCTTGCAAAAATAAAAAAGGTTAATGCCATTTTCTTAGTGTTTATTAATGAGAGATCTGTGATTAAATGAAAACATGCTCTGATATAGATGGGGAGAAAAATAATGCAGATATCCTTTGTCTTATTTGATATAGACAAATACAGTCTACAGATTGTTTCTATTCTGAGTCTAGCAGTAAAAGTTTTTAAAAGAAAAATGATTAAAATGGTTAAATTGCTAATGCTTCTTAAAAACTTGCCTCTTTCTCACTGTATAAAATTTGTTTTGGGTTAAGGCCATGGAAAGTGTTACTGTGGAAACTGTTACTGTGAGGCTGGTTGGCATGGAGATAAATGTGAATTCCAGTGTGACATCACCCCTTGGGAGATCAAGAAAAGATGCACATCTCCAGATGGCAAAATCTGCAGCAACAGAGGTGTGTCATTTGCACATTCCTTCTACACGTATTTATGTATCTTGCTTTTGTTTTAAAATATGTATTTTCTGCAACAGGACATGCATTGTGTTTGTTGATGGTTTCTAGTTTGTTCTCACTGATTTCAAATCTGGATATACATTTCTAAATGAGTGGATGGATATCTGTGTTTCCATATAAACTTACATATATACACACCCATTTTTAGTTGAAACTGACCCAAGAATAGCAAGTTCTTTTTGACCTTCATTTCTGTAGTAAGACCGAGCAGGAGAATTTATCAGTACATCTGCTCTGGTGAGAGACATGTCCTGTTAAATTAAATATTAACAGATTGATGACTGATGGATCAGTGCTTTAAGGCCAACAGGACTGTGTGCTGATTTACTCTTAAATAAGACCAAGGACCTACAACTGAATAGAGAAATAAAAACACAAGGCTCATTTTTTTTCCACTGCAACCTGAGAGAGCAGCCAAGAGTTGTGCAGTAACAATGCAATGAATGTATATGACATTGGAAAGGTAGATTTTACACAATAGTTCTAACTACATGAGTTTTTTTTTGCATAAAGTTCCAGAATTTTAATTTTACCTTATACTTCCGTTTAATTTTTCCATTTTTGGAAAAAAAAAAAAAAAGCACAAAATGAGGTTGGTATTCACCAACCGCAATGTTTGGCTTAGTTGAACAAAGAGTTAAAAGAGCATGTTATTTTTTGGCAATAGTACAGAATAATTACAGTAGAATGTAAGTTCAGGTCTCATAGATACTTCTCTTAAAAACATCTCTGCTGACAAAACCTGCTATAGTGTGAACATCTAATTATCTTGAGAGCATTTAGAAAACTCTTTTCTCTTAATTATGAGGAAATTGAAGTATCGGCTCAAATACAGAGATCATGTAGGCTCATTTAGTTTTGGGACTTCAACAGTAAAAAAAAAAATCTGTATTTCTGGAAGTAATAAATATGGAAGTGTTTCAGATCAGAAGTTTTTTTGCACCAAGACAGTAATTTCTTGTCAAAGGAAATTTTAAATTTGAATGTGCAAGTATTTCTTTAAATATACATTGCAACTGAGGGAAATTAAGATAGTACAGCTGATATTCTGAATAGCTACAAACTCCCATACAAGGATGCATTCATGGGATATTTCTATATTTTTTACCCTTTAAACTGTTTATAATTTTATCCACATAAAATTTTTTTAGGCTGTTGACTACGTAAGGTTGTTTTCCAACATGGTGTTTCTACTCTCTTTAGTCCTATTTACCCAGATTTCTGTTTACACATTTTGCGACATAGGTACAGTTCATCTTGTCAGTCATGAGTATTCTAAAAATTATATTATTGAGGGTAACCTCACTGTGCAGCTTAAGTCCACTGTCAGTGCTAAGATCGTTAAATTATTTCTATCTCTCCACCAACTGTCTAGTAAACCATCTGAGACTAGATGTGAACCTTTAGATTTTTTAAACTTTGGTGGGATGATGCTTCATATCCTCATATACAGGACAGCTGATCCAAAGTCACTTTGAAGTTGTTTTGGTGGGGTTTAATCACTCCCCAGAATTATTTCCTTATTTTCTGATTTTGTTGTCTTTTTTTTTTTTTTTTTCTTTTTTTTTCCCTCCTTCAGTAAGGTCACTGAGTTGTGAAAGAATCAATAATCACATGCAAATTTCCTAAGGGCTGTCTTGATGGCTTAAGCACTAGACAGGGCAGCATCTCTTCTGGCTTCATGTGACAATCAGACATGCATGATTGTGTGGACCTTCTCTTTTAAGAGACAGTGCATGTGTACCATTTAGTCAGCCTGCCCTGTTCTCCTCAAATGCATTATGTTGTTCAGAGTAATCTGAATAAGAAGACAGTCTTCAGTGTAGCAGAAAAGTGAAGCCAATGTCCAGGAAATTGACTGCATGCATCTGTAAGTTTAGGCTGCTGCTTTGTACCTGTTAACATCTCAGCAAAAGCTGTGAATGTATGGCCCTGCGGAACAAGCCATAAAGGCCTTTTGTTCTTTTGGAGATGTTGTGTCTATTTGGCAAGCACATTTGGATTTCTGAAGAAGGAAACTGTATTTCTGTGTGTGTCTGTTCTGACTTTTCCTAAACAAGTACCTTGTATGTTCTCTGTATATCGGTAACATTATGCCAAATAAATATCTCTGTCACATATCACATTTTCATTCCTATTGTAAATAATAGGATGTGGCCATGCATACTGATTTGGGAAAAGTGAAAAAAGTATCATTTTCATGTAGACCTGTGCTAATGTTCTTGTTTTGTAAATTATCACCTCCCAGCCATTTTCAGCTGGATTAGAATTTGTATTTCCTTTTAGTTTAAATGTTTATGCTTTAACATTCATTAATTATCCACTGTGTCCAAGCCAAAATCATTTAAACATCATTGATTTTTATCGTCATTAGTGTCAGTGCAAATTACTGTTGATGTCAAAGATTTACTAATGTTTTGTGCACTACATTTTTGTTGACTCCTAATAAGGTTCAACAGCAAAAAGAAACTTGAGCAGGAAGCCAACTTGTTTATACAAAGTATTACTACTAAATTAATCATAGAAAATTTTAAATCATAGAAGATGAGATACACTCATGATTAACACTTGCAGCTTTGACACTGCACTCCTGTGAGAGCAGAAAATTCATGAGTGTAAAATTCATGTAATCAAACTATCAAACTATTATTACTCTAAATTACTCGGTTAATCTTCTGTCTCTGTCTCTCTCTTTTTTTTTTTTTTCCTCTTTCCTAGGCACATGTGTATGTGGGGAATGTACATGCCATGACGTGGACCCAACTGGTGACTGGGGAGATATACATGGAGATACGTGTGAGTGTGATGAAAGAAACTGCAAAGCAGTGTATGATAGATATTCTGATGACTTCTGCTCAGGTAAGAAAAATGTAAAAAGGACCTTTTGTTTTATAACAAAAGTCTCAAATTGGTCTAGTTCTGCTCTTCCTTATTGCTTCAATTCTCATTTTACCTGGCATAAAATATATCAGGCTTTATCTGGTTGGTTGGTTTGATTTTTTTTTTTTAATTTTTTTGAGGAATGGACTTTTTAAATTAAAAGCAAAAAAAAAAAAAGTATATCTAATGCTTTCTTTAAATATCTTTTCTTTCTGTAAATATGAACTATTTATAGGTGCTCAATTCACTTTCAATACTATCATCTTCAGTGTAGTCTAACATAAGTTCATGAATGGCTGAAACTTTATATCCTATCTTAGGGAAATTTAAATTAGATTGTGCTTTATTTGTTATTGTATATTATGTGGAAGGGAAAGGAAGAAATTCAAGAAAAACTGAATTAATGAGTTAATGAAAAATAGTACCCTCAGAATACCAATTCATCTAAGAACAAGAAGTGGAAAGGTCAAGATGTGGAAAAAATGAATGTGTTGTCCAGCTACACACCACTGTCTATACATCTCAGACACTTTCATCTTCCTTTTTTGGATTGATGCTTCTTATATCAACTAATGCCAATGCATTCCTTCTAATGCATTCCTCCTGTTTAGTATGAGAGCAATCTTATGCAAAATTGCATGCAATTCTGTAAAGCTGTTGTTAAAGATGTAAATACTGGGCAAGAGAGGAGGACTTTGAGCAGTACACAACATGCAATTTATACACAGAAGAACTTTGCTAAAACAAGTAATGATGGTTTCAAATGGACTTGGCAGATGACAGTTTGTCAACTATAACATGTCCTGTAGAAATCTGATCTAGCCTAATTAATAATAGGAAGAATGCAGTCACATCAAGGAAAATAATGAAGTGGTATATTCTTCTCCTCCTACCAGCATGAGTGATACCTCATAGAAAGTTTATAGGAGGTGTTGGTAGTAGGGATAAGAGGCTGAAATAAACACGATAGGTAAAATTCTTACTCTCTTGTCCTGTTATAAAAGTGCAAGGTTTCTTGTCTGATTTTTCTTTTTTAATATTGATAAATCACTAGCTAACAAAACTGAAAAAGAAAGAAAGAAAGAAGCATTTCTAAAAACCCTTTAGTGAACTCATTGTTTTCTATGGTTTTGGCCACCTTCAAACGCTATATAGGTTTACCTAGTTAATATGCTGGAAGGATGTAGAACTGCAGCTATGATATCAGCAAGAGTTTGGGATGCCAATTTTTGAACATATTACTGTGTTCCTGAGTATGTTTTAGCACTCAGAGATTGTTCAAAATGTCAGCACCAACTAAGGAATACAAAACTAAAAAGCATGGTGAATGTGTTCTGTAGATAAGGGTGAACACAGGAGTTTAAATATAGGTTCAAGCAAACCTGTGGCACCTACAGCTAATGCAGCATTCCTTAAAGAGGACTTGAACTCACTCTTTCTTAGATGTTATTGCCATTGCTGCTGCTGCTGCCCTAAGTGGTAATGATTGAAAGCAAGCACAAGAAAGTATGAACAGTTATAAAGAAGTGGGGAAAGGTACTGCCATTTGACATTGTACTGGGGACCAGAACAGGGTTCTTTATAACACAGACATAACTGCAAATGAGAAAGTCTTGAGAGGTATCAAATGATGTACTCATACTACTAGCTTTATATAGCAAACTCATTTTTAAGTATAGCTTAGTTTTTCTGTCAAATGAGAAAAAAATTTCAGTACCTCTTCTTATTCTTATCCCTTCCTCTCTCTGTCATGATTCAGAAGAGAAACCTATTTTAACCCTAGTTAGCCACCCAAGAATTCATTCCTCAGATAGGTTGTGTAAAATTCTCCACATCTTCACATGAAGCAGTGTGAACAGTGTTTTGTTGTCCTGCTGCTTAGTCCTCTTTCAAAAATAGACAAGATGCTTAAGTGTTAATTTTAGTTTATTGTGGTAGACAGACAGCATCTGCAATTAAATCCAGGATTTACTAGCAGAATTGTAACTGGATAGTCTTTTTGTTTGTTTATATCAAATAAATATACTTAGTGCCCAAAGGATAAACATTAGGTATATCTGCAAAACATCCTCATTTTTCTCAGGTTTTAACAATTATTTGTAAATTGATTTTTGGATGAATCCAGGAGGGATTATTCAGATTAGGGAAAATAGACCATCTCTGTTTAGACCAACATCAAACCGAACTTTTCCCATCTTGTTCTTCTCACCTAATAGGTAGAGACAGGAAATTCACTTGTCCTGAGTAGTAGGTTGAAATGATGGGAAACCATGTTTACATATAAAGAGTTTTACTGTAATTGAATGAAATGCTATGTTTATTTCATAAACTACAAGTGATAGGAATTGGCAGCCCTGCTGTGAGGATTTAACATCACACAACAGCAGCTCCCTCCAGAAGCTTCATATGGCTTGGGGTGACTGTCAATTTGCAGCACCTCATATTGGTGACTGGATGCCTTCTTTGAACTTCTGAAATGATGCTCAGGATGTTACTTAATGATTTTCTTTCAGCAGTGTTCACAACATTAAAGTGATTTTCATTCTTTAAAGAGAATCGCCTTCCTGACTTGACATACAAAGGAAAAAGGCTTCCATAAGAAAATTCTTATGTTCACACATCTCATTAGCCTTATTTTCCACGGCTTTAGCAACAAAAATATTATATAAAAGAACATCATCCTCTCATAAGTATCTATCTATATCAGAGAACATATGTCCAATTCGCAACCTGTCAGCAGGTACACATGCAGCAAGGGACAGAAGAGGAGGCTTTTAACACTTTCCAAGGAAAACAAATAACTGAAGCAAAAAAAGTTGTTCTTGTGAGCTTAATAACACATGTAATCTGGGAACTACTCAATGCATAGAATGCTTGTTTCCATTTTCACCTTGTGAAGTGCATATGTTTCATAAATATAATATAAGCCAATATTAAAATGCAAATATAGTTAGAAGGAGATATAAAATGTGTATTTCTGATTTTCAAGAAGAAACTGGATAGACAAGTAGGCGTCATCAGATAAATGCTTTGGAGTCATGTATCCAGCATATGATGACTATATGGACAGTGTGAGAGAAAATCATAGGAACACAGAATCATCTAGGTTGGAACAGACTTTCCTGATCACCAAATCCAACCATCAGCCTGGCCTACTGAGTACCATCACTAAACCATGTCCCTTAGTGCCACATCTACATCTCTTAAATACCTCAGGATGGGGACTCCACCACTTCCCTGGGCAGCCTGTTCCAATCACCAGAGACCACCTTCTCTGTGCAGAAATTCTTCCTGATATCCAGTCTAAACATCCACTGGCACAACTTGGGGCCTTTTCCTTGCATCCTATCACTTGTTACCAGAGAAAAGAGACCAACAACGTTCTCCCTGCAACTCCTTTCAAGTAGCTTTAGAGAGCAATGGGATGTCCACTCAGCTTCCTTTTCTCCAGAATAAACCATCCCAGTTCCCTCAACTGTTCCTCATAGATCTCACAGATTTAATCTGCTGTCAAAAGTCATGAAAATAAATATTTACTTTTATGGTAAGGGATGTTTTTACTAGTGCTAAAAAATTTTTTTGTATGGTCAGAATCCCACTGCTTGATGCAAAGAGATCATGATTCAAAGGCTCATGAGGAAGGAATCTGGGCAACTAGCTTGGGTTTGCTTTGTCTGGATATGTTAGTTTTCAGATAGAGGAAATGGTCTGGTTTCTTGACTTTCTAGCTTAAATTCTCAGGAGGGATCTATCTCTGACTACTCTAATGGCTGTTACTTTTTTTTTAAAGAAACTTCCCATAAAAGCTTCTGTTTATCTCAGTTGCTTTTCTTCATCCCAGCATGCACAGTGAATGTTACATTTATGTTGCCATGTTCAGACATGGTCCGGAAGAGTCAAGTTAGCTAATGAGATACCACAACTACATCTGACTGCCCTATGGGGATGAGGATTGATTAAGCACAGCATTTTGTTATTTGCACACCATTATTTAGTAGAAGGCACTGGTCTGAGACTTGGAATTGCTGTGGAATTGCTTGTCTCTAGAGGATCACATTGATTGCAAGTACATAAAAGATGGCATTGGTACATTACTTAGAGAATATGCTGCAACTGTGGTAGAAAAAAAAGAACATAGAGGTAAATAAAATATTGCCTTACGACAACCTCACTTCTCCGGACAGTGAGATGTGTATTTGTATCCTCCTTTCCACTCTTTCACATGAGGAGTGTGTGTCAAGTGACAAAACACCCCTTACGGAAAAAAAATTAAAGGAAATATGTGTCAAATGGAATAATATGCAGAGCTATTGTCAGAAAAAAAATAGATACAGTGAGTTGACTGTATTTTTTGCCAACTGACACTTTAATGAAAAAAAAAAAAGATACAGTTCATCTAATCATGAGGTATCAATACCTCTCATCAGCATGGAAGTTAATCTTTGATTGTATTCATTGGAAAGGTCACGGACAGTGTAATTGCGGAAGGTGTGACTGTAAAGAAGGATGGACTGGGAAGAAGTGTGAACATCCACGGTCTTGTCCATTGTCAGCTGAAGAAAGTGCTAAGAAATGCCAAGGAAATTCTAATTTACCTTGCTCTGGAAGAGGTAAGCATTTTCATGCTCTAGAAGCATACTTCCATTAAAAGAATTTTTACAGGTTTCCAGCATTACTACAACTGAAAAATGGGAAATTTCTTGGCTTACTGTGGATAAGTCAGACCTGCATAATTTATGAGCTATTTATAAGGGAGGACAAGAATAAAAAGGGCACCTATTTTTACTGTCATCTATTGCATTGTATTTTATGTTACTTGCCTCAATATTTGTTTTGGGAGTTTGCAAGGAAGCTTTGAAGTTTTGCTGCAGTTAAGTCTTGCTAAGGATATATTATAAACATGAAATTATTCTTCGTATTCTTTGACAAAAACAGCATGAGATTTTCAGTCTGTGTAAAATGCTGTGGCACCATTGTGATAGAGCTGTTCAGATTCACACTGCCAAAGAACTTGCCCTAATGAATGCAGGACTGATTTCTAAAATGCAGTTATTCTTCAGTGCAGTTTCCTAGTTAGCCACTGGCTTTTCATTTGAAAGCATTTCTTTCTGACACTGTAGCCTTTTCAAATCTCTGACTAAAAAAATATACAAACTCATAGGTACAATTGAAATGCACATTGCAAGCAAAACAAAAAACATTGTTCAGAAGGACAAGGATCTCCTAATTTTCATTCTCACTGTGTGAAATGTATTTCTTGTAGAGAGCAGAGAGAACAGTAAATATGACACAGACTTTTGCTAGAGCTGGCAATTGAAGTTGTTATGAATTCTGCTCACTTAATGTTTGCTGGGAAAGGTCTAATGCTGGTATTGAATTATTACATTTGACCCTAAATGTCATTTCATTTGCAATTGCTTTTTCCAATAATACTATCTAACATAGAAATCGTAGGCTGTCCACCCAAGTTAGCACTGTAATAATTATATTTTTCTCCTCCTGTAAATGTGTAACAACTCATAACTTAGTAAATGTGGGATTAATTGTATCTTAAAAGAAGTATGTGTTAACAGACTTGTTGCTTTTTTTTTTTTTTTTTTTTTTTTTAATTACACTACAGTTTTCCACTAGATTACATCTCTCTATTATTGCTAAAAATTCTCAGCGGAATTTCTGGGCACAAGTTAGGTGGAACATGGTCATTTCAATCAGTCAACAAGGGAAGACTGACCAATGTCCCAATGTCATCGAGCTGGGCACTTTAGGCCTTTGACAAGGTCCTGCGCAACATCCTTATCTCTAACTAGGAGAGATAAGGATTTGAAGGATGGACTATTTGCTGGATAAGGAATTGGCTGGATGGCCACACCCAGAGAGATGTGGTCAATGGGTCTATGTCCAGGTGGAGGCCGTGATGAGTGGTGTCCCTCAGGGGTCTGTATTGGCACCAGTACTGATTAATATCTTTATCAATGACATAGACAGTGGGATCAAGTGAACCCTCAGCAAGTTTGCAGACAACACCAAGCTGAGTGGTACAGTCCATACAACAGAAGGAAGGGATGCCATCCAAAGGGACCTGGGCAAGCTTGAGAAGTGGGCCCACGTGAACCCCAGAAGCTTCAGCAAGTCCAAGTGCAAAGTTGGTGCAATCCCAGACAGGAGGACGGACTGGGAGAACTCATTGAGTGCAGCCCTGCGGAGAGAGAGATTTGGGGGTTCTGGTGGATGAAAAGCTCAACACGAGCAAGCAGTGTATGCTTGCAGCCCAGAAGGCCAACTGCATCCTGGGCTGCATTAACAGAGGGGTGGCCAGCCAGTTGAGGGAGGGGATTGTCCCCCTCCGCTCTCTGCCCTTGTGAAGCCCCACCTGGAGTCCTGCATCCAGGTCTGGGGTCCGCAGCACAAAAAAAGATGTGGTGCTGTTAGAGTGGTCCCAGGGGAGGGCAAGGAAGATGATCAGAGGGCTGGAGCACCTCTCCTGTGAAGAAAGGCTGAGAGAGCTGGAGTTGTTCAGCCTGGAGAAGAGATAGCTCTGGGGAGGCCTTACTATGGCCTTTCAGTACATAAAGGGGTCTTAAAAAGCAGATGGAGAAGACTGACCTTTTACATGTAGGCAAAGAGTTACAGGACAAGGGGGAATGGTTTTAAACTAATAAAGAGCAGAGCTTTAGATTAGATATTAGGAGGAAATTCTTCACTCAAAGGGTGGTGAGGCACTGGAATGGGTTGCCCAGATAAGTTGTGGATGTCCCATCCCTGGAAGTGTTCATAGCCAGATAGAACGAGGACCTGGGCAACCTGATCTAGTCGGCGGCCCATGGCAGAAGGGTTGGATTTGGGTGATCTTTAAGGTCCCTTCCGCTGAGCCATTCTGTGATTCTATGATCTGTAGGGAATTCAGTCCATTTCATTTATCATGCTTGCAATAATTATAACTAAAACAAGCAAGACTTGTCATTTATTTTTCTTTTCTTATCTGCTTCTCTAGGAGTTGCGTATGTTGTGCAATTGGAGTTAGTTATGTTATTTGCATAACAAAGCCTGAACTCTGCATTCACTGCTAAAAAAGAAAAAGTATCATACATTTTGAGTCAAATGACAGAGAAAAAAGAACGATAGTGATAAGAATAAGTTTGATGTGAATAAAAACACAGTCAAATTATAAAACATTGTTCTGTTTAGATGTTAAATTTTGAAAAGTTTTACAAAGTATAATGGGAAAAGTGAGTTTAAAGCTCACTTTTAATGTTAATGTTTAACTCATGTTAATGTCAATAATTCTATCCTCTTGGCTTTCTGAAAAACAAAATAAAACAAAACAAAAAAAAATCCAGCTGTGTTATATTGATGCAGTAGGAGGGAAATAAGTCCCTTTCAAGTGAATTCATTTAACTGTTCTGGTGGTCAAAATTTTAAAATAAAATGCAAACAGTATCTAGTGGAACAAAAGGTTTAATTGATAGCAGTTTTCACTGAACTTTGTCAATTTTCTTTGATTATTTTCTGAGAATACTGAGTGTTAGGAGGAGTGCAGAAGGCGCAGAAGTGTATCTAGGGCATAGTATGATAGGCAACTGCTGTAATGAAGGAACAAGGAGTTTTGCATTCCACACCTGAAAAAAAATCCTTAAAAGCTGTCATTTTTAAATGGAATGTGGTATCTCATTTTAATTCTATGAATAATTTTGTTTATGAAATTGGGAGAGAAAAGGAGAAAGGAGTAATTTTAGACTAATCATTTGTTATTTGCTCTGTTTTGTTTTGCTTTTTTTTTTGAGCCTGGACTCCCTGGATTTCCTCTTCTTCCACTATATTCTGGATATAATTAAAATTGTGGGAAGGTTCCTGTACTGCTGAAAGGATATAGGTGTTTAGTTGCTATGAAAAAAATTGTCATTGGACTTGCACAGTTAAATTCTTTGGTCCTATTTGAAAATTCTACTTATTGTCATTATAGCTCATCATGAGCAGAAGTTACATAAATTAAGGATTTCCAATCAAAACTTCTGGGAGTGGGAAAGGCCATGTAATACAAGTTTTTCTGAAGTCAGGAGTGAGCAATGTGTAACAAGGGAGGGAAGGTTCCAAAGAAAATTGAAGTGTTTCTTTTCCATTTAAACATTATTCTTTTGATGGTTTCCTTGTAATATTTTTCTGTTGGCTATGGCACAAGGACAGTAAGTGTACATCCATGGCACTGCTGGCAAAGTTGAGTATATGTGAGTAAATGTAATGGCCTTACTAAATAGGATATTTTAGTAAGGCAGTTCATATATGGAGTAGAACACATGATGAAGAACCCAGAGATGCTGCTGCAGTTTATGACTTTTTCCTGTATTGTGTGTCCTTGAAGACTGCTTTCTGCTCACCTCTACCTTTTGTTTCTAGGTTAGTCAACAGCAATTCTGATAGCTGACACACTCTTTTGTAATCACTTTTCTGCTCTTGGATAAAGACATTGAAAGATAAAGCATTCTTATGATTTTTAATGGCATTACAGGTAGCCATAATGTGTTGGGGGAAATAGGAAAGAAAGATAGAATTATTATAATTCATAGGTGTTTTTTTTTTTTTCTTTTTCTATAGTCTCTGCCTAAATGCTGAGATATGCTCCGATTTTCAAGTAGAGGAGGTTGAAACTTCAGTTGTGATGCCCTTTTCCCAAGATTAACATAATTTATATTTTTGTTGATGGCATTTTCTTGTTGAAATGTTAAGTATGATTTCAAAGTTAAGTATGATTTCAAAATGTGATAATTCTTCACTTAAACAGTGCACAAATAAATTCCTTGCTGCCTCAATAAGCATTGAAAAAATATTCTTTCAAAACCTGTCTGGCCATGGTTTGGTTTTTTTTTTTTTTTTTTTTTTCATTTTGCGAGACTTTCTTATATGGAAGACTACAAAATTCCCAATGATTCAGTCATTTAAATCTTCAGTAATAATTACAGAAGGTGAAACATAAAAAACATAAAAAACAAAAAACAAACAAACCCCACAAATCCTCTAAATAATTCATAAAAAGGGGTTTGGAATTTATATATTTTTATGTCAGAGATTCGAGGTGGTGAGGGTTACATAAAAATTTTGTCTTTTGTTTTACCTTATAAATTTTATAACATTAGCACAAAAATCATGGCAAAATTATACTCTTTAAAAACTGTCAATCAATCTGAGGGACCAAAATCTTCCATCTTTGAACTTTATTTTGAGAAGATGCTTATTTTATACCTTATGTTTTGCTTTTAAATGTAGTAATGATTAGAATGATTAGAAAAGGACAGAGAATGTTAAACTAATATTACTCTTTTTTATGATTCAGTATAAGCTTTTTTATGATTCAGTCACCCAATATTTTTGCAATATTAATTTTTCCTATAAAGTTCCAGATTTTTAACTAAGTGTTCCCAAATTTTTATTATTCACTTATAATGCAAATTATGTTCTTCCATAAGCAGGAAAAGAGAAGACATCAGCAACGCTAAATAAGAAAATTATTTGTTGCATGTGATACCCAAATTTAAAGTTAAGTGTTTAATATATCAGGGGTACATGAAAGTTGTACTAAAACATTTAGAGAATTAAAAGGAAGCTATTAAGAACATGACCTAATCTGATCAGCACTATCCATAAAATGCTGGAATACAATCTCTCAGTCTGCCTTTTGCTCTCCAGAGAGCAGATGAACCAGGGTACTTCTATTCCAGATCTTAATTCCCTTCCTGATTTTCCCCAGTTACTCACAGGAATAACAAACTGCTTCATGGATGCTGATCAACATGTGGAGATAGCAGAGAAGCTGCCAAAAATATCTTTCATCATGGTCTTCTGTTTCTTAGCTGCTTCAAGTAGGTGGAGATAGAAGGCTTTATATTGACATACTGAGCAGTAAGTGGGAATTTCTGTACTCTCAAATGATGTTATAAAGACAGAGGAAATATATATCCTCTCAGTTACATCAATCAGGCTGTCTTTACTTTCAGTAGTTCCAGTTATATATAATGGGAGGGATCAGATGACAATTTTGGGAATTCAAACACACTATCACTAGGTACTTTCCAAAAATGACTTTCCATAAAAAGCGTGTTGAGGAGGAGGAGAGTTTCTAGCTGGCTTCATTCATATAAAATGCATAATACCTTCTACACTTTTATTCCTGAGAGTGTTTTTTTTTTTTCACTTGCTGCATGACTTTTCACTATAGATGCAATATTTTAATAATAAAAGTCTGTTCCTTTTAAGAACACACTGTACAACAAGACCAGTGTCAAAGATAAAGGAGAAGACATAGCAAAAAGTTCTTATGGTAGGGAATAAAGAGATAGCTTATTGTTATCAGGATTAAGGGACAAGACAAACCACTTTTCTATCTTTATAATGCACATCACTCACTTGAGTTTCCCCTTAGGGCAAAAAGCAGATGTCAAAATAATTATTACAAAAAAGCCTTGAGGAAGAGAACTGAAAATAAAAAGAGTAGATTTTGAGAATACTAGATGATAGCTTTCTTTTTCTTTTTAATAATCTTGTTCTCTTCACTTATCCTGAGTGAAGACAGACATCCCATGGCAGTGATTCAAAGAAAAATAAATGACAAATCTTCTTATTGGTAGTGTCTTTTGCCATTTTAATCTCTTTTCTATAATTGCTTTTATTTATTTTTCATATGGAGAGAATGAGACTATTTCTTTATCCATGAAATTCCCTTTACGCTTGCATGAAATTCCCTTATGCTCTAGCAATGGATATCTAAAGTACAAATTTTTTGGATTCTGTATTGGTTTTTTTTCAAACTCTCCTAAGTCCCACTTATCAAAATACTAAATTTGTTATATAGAGTTTTGACAGTTTTTTCACCATAGTTACTTTACAGTAACTTTGCTGTTTCTTCTCTGTAGAATTATCAGAAAGTGTTGGAGTTAGTGTAAGAGCAACAGTGCTCAATGCATTATTACAGATTCCCTGTGGTGAACTGAGACAGTGAGTCAATCCCATGTGTTCAGTGCTGGGTTCTGTAATGTATATTGCTAGTCTGCAAGATACCGTCTCCTGGAGTCTAGAAACAGAACTTAGGGACAAGGATCAGTGACAACCCTGAAGAGCAGTGCCACTGTCCAGTGGCTGCTGCAAAGTCCTAATACTTTTGGGGATATCTTGGCTGTACTATTGTATATTATATCACAGAATCACAGAATCATCTAGGTTGGAAGAGACCTCCAAGATCACCAAGTCCAACCTCCGACCTAACACTAACAAGTCCTCCACTAAACCATATCACTAAGCTCTAAATCTAAATGTCTTTTAAAGACCTCCAGGGATGATGACTCAACCACTTCCCTGGGCAGCCCATTCCAATGCCTAACAAGCCTTTCAGTAAAGAAGTTCATCCTAATATCCAACCTAAACCTCCCCTGGCGCAACTTTATCCCATTCCCCCTCCTCCTGTCACCAGGCATGTGGGAGAATAGACCAACCCTCACCTTGCTACAGCCTCCTATATATTTTATGTTGCTCTGAAACATAGCTCATCAAAACCTCAGTTGACACAGGAGATACTGTAAATTGATACAACATACCATGTCATGCAGAAGGAAAGAGAAACC
Organism: Anser cygnoides; assembly: GCF_040182565.1. Taxonomy (NCBI): domain Eukaryota; kingdom Metazoa; phylum Chordata; class Aves; order Anseriformes; family Anatidae; genus Anser; species Anser cygnoides. The sequence continues at coordinate 154,330,710 of NC_089873.1, read as the reverse complement.
TATGTCTGTGTATCAACAGGAGTGGAAATGATATATAAAGACGCATGCTAAAAAAAAAAACAAACATTCAAAAAAAACAAAACAGAGGGAACTATGCTGTTTTCTTCTGAGCTTTATGATGTCTTACCCAATTGGTCATAAATATGACATAAAAAAAATCAGTTTGTAAATAATTTCTGGGATTAGATCTTCAGCTACTATAGCTTCATATAAACCTATGGTGGATGTTGTTCAGTAGATCTTCATAATTTTTAAACCTGGATGCAAACCAGGTCATCTGCCCAGTCCCTGGAAATGTTCAAGGCCAGGTTGCATGGGGCTTTGAGCAACCTGGTCTGGTGGGAGGTGTCCCTTCCCATAGCAGGGGGGTTGGAACTGGGTGATCTTTAAGGTCCCTTCCAAGCCAAACCATTCTGTGATTCTATGATCTCTCTGTCAGATAAATCCCTACAGAGGTATGATGCCTTACAAGGGCCAAAGGGCTGTTGGTGGGAACCAGTTCCGTGCTTTCATCACTGGAGCCTTCTTTACCATAATTTTGTGTCCTCACAGTTCTAGTTCTTTTGTTCTAAGTGCAGTTATTAATTAAGAACTTCGGGGTTCCTGTCTAGAATGATATTGTCAAAACTGACCAACTGAAAAAATCTTGTATTTCTATTAGGTACCTATCGAAAAATGTATTTTTTAAAGACTATTGCTTATTGACTCAGTAAAGCAAGGCTGTAGTAGAAGTTGCAATTTGAGTAATTCAGTATACTTTGTATATGACAGGATGGGATTACAGAAGAAAAGTGTAAACAAACCTAAGGTAAAATCTAGGTTACTATCCCTGCTACCAGCTCTTTATTGCAGCCTCTTACTATGCAAATTGCACTGTTTAATTGAAGTGTAAATTACTCTAATATACATCATCTCTGAATTTGGCCTGCTGTTTTCATTCATTTTGCATGACCCCTGCATTCTAAAGGAGGTCTTAATTAAAGCACTATAGTAGATAGTCTGGCGGCAAATAATGTTATTAGCTGGTGTAACAAGAACAGAACATAAATGCAAGTCATACGTCCAAGTGAGCATCTCTAGCTTTAAGACTGAGCTCCGTTATTCATCTGCTCTCCACTTCAAGCAGAGATGCACTCTTACTGTGCTAGTGCTTTAATGCCAGATGAGCAGTGTTACACAATTTGGTATACCCTTATAGGCTGGACTGGCACTCAGTGGACTGTCCACTTGTCATCTGTTGAAGTCTAAGAAAAAAAATAATATGAACAAATAGTTGCACTACCCTCTCCTTTCTTTTTCTTTTTCTTTCTTTCTTTCTTTCTTTCTTTCTTTCTTTCTTTCTTTCTTTCTTTCTTTCTTTCTTTCTTTCTTTCTTTCTTTCTTTCTTTCTTTCTTTCTTTCTTTCTTTCTTTCTCTTTCTTTCTTTCTTTCTTTCTTTCTTTCTTTCTTTCTTTCTTTCTTTCTTTGTCTTTGTCTCTCTTTCTCTCTTTCTCTCTTTCTCAGTAATAAATATATGGTTCAGGAAGTACTTTATTTCCAATTAAGTGTTTTTTTAATCTGTTCCGGTAGAGGTAGGGTGTGTTGGAAGTTGTCTGTTTCTGAGATGTGGATGATATTTGCTAGATTAAAGGGGTCCTCAAAATATTTTGTAATAGAATGTGTGAATGTTCTGAAGTTTCCCGCTGGTTTTCAAAGTGGGAAATTTGCAAAGAGGTAAAGAACAGAGAAAAAGTAACATGTCTATTTTATGATGATACTTAGGAAATAGGGTTGTGGGATAAAATCAGCAGTATAACATTTATTGCTTGCAGAATACCTACCATGGATTCCTCTTTACAATGAAAATGACTTGCTCTTTTTCAGTATAGTACTTCTAGATTGAAATACCTTTCTTTTTATTCTTGCCAGTAAGAAAGACAGTGCAAGACAAAACAAATTCTGATGCTTAAATGGATATGCAAGATGCAGGCACAATTATTTATATATGATATGTTTATATAGTTATTTATATAGATGTTTATTATTATTACTGAGTAAGGATCAGAGAGCAGACTAACAAAGGTGATGCTTTGGTCTGCTTCAGACCATCTAATCAAGAGAGGATGTAAATGAAGCCTTTTGCAGATAGCGGAAGGAAACCTCAAGATTGTTCTCCTTGCTACACAGAGGCAAATTCAGTCACCTTGATACCTGCTGGATGATCAGGAGAACTCAATGCAAGTAATCCAAATCTCTGGCATAGTTGGAAGAAAATTTCGTGACTAAAGTGGGCCAGCATGGGGGTCATGCCATCGTCAGGCTGTTTTCTGTCACCTTTGAAAGACTTTGGTGACTGGGGGAGGGTTCATGATGATTGAAGAAAGGTAAAACCAAAGGCAATTACAGGTCAGTCAGCTTAATCTCTATCTGGGAAAGTGAGAGAGCAAATCCTCCTGGAAGCTATTTCCAGCTACATGAAGGATAAAATGTTGTCTGTAAACACAGAACATGGAGGTTTACCAAGGGCAGATAATGCTTAACTAACCCGATTTCCTTCTGTGACAAGGTGACCATCTGTATGTATAAGGGGAGAGGAGAGAATGTTGTATACCTTGTCTGTAGCAAAACCTTTGACACAGTCTCCTGGAGTATCCTTATAGTCAAATTGGCAAGATGTGGACTGGCTAGGTGGATGGATGGAAAATTGACTGGTCTGTTGGTCACAAGGAATGGTGATCTGCAGAACAAAGTCCCTCTGGTAGATGATTACTAATGGTAACCAGCCCTCTCAGGAGTTGATATGAGAGACAGTAATTGTTCAACATCTTTGTTAACCTGGATAATGGGACAAAGTGCACTATTGGCAAGTTTGTAGATGATAAGAAATGGGGAGTAGAAGACAATACACTGGAAGGTGAGACTGCTATTGGGAAGTACCTGGACAGGCTTGGAAAGATGGGCTGACAAGAATTTAAGCAAGGCAAATGGAAAATCCTATATCTGAGAGGATTTTCATCATAAGAGGTGGCTAAGAATGGATAGGGCACAAAAGGCACAAATCTGTAAAAAGTTGGACTTCATTCCTTTCACTTCTTGAGAGGAATTTATTTTTCTGATGGCTGCAAGTGTTAACCACATGATAGTTCCCCTTATTCTCTCGGTGCCTCTGAAATGCTACCTTCTCTGGACACATTAAAATTTTCCTCTTGCATGTGAAATGTTCTTCCTTGTTCTTGTTCTCTTCATTGTAATTCTTGCTCCAGCAGACAAGGACGACCTCTTTCATCTGTGAATGACATCTGTGAAAAAACTTGAAGGCCAGGTTTATCTTCTCTCTGACATCTATATTCTGCACATAATCTCTTCTGTATCCCAATCTTGCTTAAGTGTTCTTGGCCTGTATTTTCCCATTTTGGATTGGTGGGATTCTCCTGCTGTTTCCAAAACACTCAGCGATTCTTAGAGTGTCTTCTGACATAGATGACATTTTTTGTTCAGGCATCCATCTTTCTTCAAATTTTTGAACTTGACTTCTTGTTAAGCAGAGCAGGAAACATTATAAAAAAAGGGGGAAAAAAAAAAGCATAATGTGTTTACCTTACGGCCATTCAATATAAAAATCTTAGCTTTGGAATTATTATTCAGAAAAAGAATATATGAGAAATAATATTTTTGACATGTTAAGGCGTGTAAGTTTAGGTTAAACTTTCACAGTGATGTGTATCAGTAGATGATGCATGTACCCTAGAAGAATTTTCCATATATTAATAAGATGTAATAGATCACAGACTTAAGTTATCAGGCCAATTTATGCTGTTTACAATTGAAAGATTGGGGTTAGTATTCAAAAAGTTCAGGCAAAGTTCTGCATAAGTGGATTCTGCAAGTGCTACACTTGGCAGCAGGCTGGCAATGTTGGAACATTTCCCTGTAGTGGATTGCTGTAATTATCATAATTGCCATTACCTAATCAAAGAATGGACTGACACTCATTTGTGCTAGACTTCCTTTGAATCTTTTGTCTAGTCTGTCTCTTTCATTTGATTGTATGGTGGGCTGAATATAGACCCACAACACATCAACACCTTTGATGGATAGTGTGTGTTTGCGGAGTCTAGAAAAGCAATGTATTGTTGTGAATGCTAGATGGAAGAATTGCATACACTTAAGTAGGAAGTCCTGATAGTCAGAAGTTTGCAGTAAAATTTATTTAGTTTCTGTTGAAGGATGCCTAACAAACATCAAATATGCTTGTTTTGATATACCAATATCATTTGTAAAGAGGTAGAACAAGCTATTTTTTTTTCTAGTCACAGAAGACAAGAAACAATTAAACTTAATCTTAAAAGAAGATTAGATTTTTGCTGCTCCAAGGTGTTATCCTATTTTGGTTCATTTCAAAAATCATCTTTAACCTGAAGTCAGGATTTATCAATGTCCTGAGTACTTGCAGAAATATGGGAGTGATTCACACTGCAGACAAAGTTATTCATTAGAACGTGCAAGGGCAGTTGTCTGATGGAATATTTATGCAATGCATACGAGGCAAGAGAGAAATGCAGGTTCACCTTGCATCTTTGGAAGCATAGCAGGTGTGCAAAACAAAAGTACCTGTAAGTATCATCTCTCTGATTACTTTGGTATATCAAGTATTTGTAGTTTGATCGCAGTAACAGGAGACCTTCCAAAGAATCTCTGCTGGAAAAACAAGAAGCAGCTGAGGTGTGTGTACATGTTTATATGTGAGAGCTGATTAGATTTCACAGCTTGTTGACCAGAAGAATATCTGATAGAAAGTCATGAAGTTGTTTATTGCCACAAAAATTGAAATGAAGGCCAGTATTGTTGAAAAATTTTGTTCATATCCTCATAATAAATGTATGTATATTGAAACATTACTGAATGAGTTAGCTTGCATTTGCAAATGCAGAGCTGACTGCTGTATGCACAACAAAGCATTTATTTTTTTTTACCTGTGCAGCTGCATACAGTAAGGAGAAAAAAAGTCAAGACATCATGTTAAATATACGTTAATTATTGTAAACACAGTAGAGTATTCTGGGTGAGGTTCATATCTTGAATTTAGCTAGTTATCCACTTTGAAATATTTCAGCCTTTGTTTTCAGTGGAATGACAGTGCCTTCAGATGCGAGGCAATCTTTGCATTAATTTTATATTTGTGTCGCTAAAAGATGAATTGTCATCATTCCTACTTTTCTCTACTGTCCTTAATGAGAGTGACTCTTAGGCTAACCTTCAGATGCCTTCATCTGGGTTCTATGAATTTCACCAGTTTCTGAAATTGTTTACCCCAACTGTAATGTTTTATTACACTACAAATAAAATTAATAGATGTCTTTGTGGGCTGGAGCGAAGAACCTCTGCTGCTGATACCCGGATATGAGTCCTTGTTCTGAATATGTTATTGTAGCTTATGGATTGTTTCAAGCTGCCTTAGCAGTGACATCCAGACTAGAAAATTAAACAGTACTATGGATCATCTCCAGGCACTGCAGCTTGTTTGCCTGTAATGTCAAATTGTTAGAACAATCACTGGTCTACCTCTGCCCTGTGCCAGCTAGTATTCTTTCCAAACCATTCCTGCTTATAGTACAGGAATTAGCGTGGGCTAGTGACTGGTCCCAGCAGGCAGCCTGGATAAGGCCACCTTCAAGGAAGACAGCTCGGTAGTACGGAAGCCAGTTCTTGCGTGCCAGATGGCTCCAGTGCCAAGGAACAGTCCCAGTCCCATTTAACTGACTAGTAAAGAGACATCTATCAAACACCGTGCTGTTGTTATAACAATGAAGACTGACCTTCTTTCTGCACTGTGGTTGGTACGATATGTGTTTAGCCCACAGGAAAAGATGAAAGAAAGAGGAGTCTCCAGCGCACTTTGCCAAAGACCTGCTGCCTATTGTGAAGCTGCTGCCTGCTCTGTGACTTTTCCAAGACAGCAGATTATGTAAAATAAATGGATCGGTGCTGTCCCCAAATTGATTTTGTATAGTGAAACACAAAATTAATAGATTCCCAGGTTGAATGAGTAGTTAGATTTCTTCCTTGTTTTGTGCTTATAAAAAATTCACTTAAAAATACCTTAAAGGCCGTGAAAATTCAAATGGAAGCAGTCTTTTTAGCTGAAAACTGTTAAGAATCAAAAGGGTTTGGGGTTTTGGTGAATACTGTAAGACACTTTGCTTTCCAGAAGCTGTGTTTTGGACAGGAAGCCTGCAATGCATGGTGTGATTTTAGAAGCCCAACTTTCCATGATACAAAAATGAAACCTCCCTTCATCTACACACTTTTCTTAGTTGGGTTTAGACCAGACCAGATTCCAGCCTGAATAATGCTTACTTGCTTGTCTGTCTCATAGTTTCCTCTCTGAGGTGTTTGAGATTTCTCTTCAAGTATTTTGCCATGTAATGTTTATGATTGCAGAATGAGTTATTCCACTCCCACAGTAAATGTATATCAGTAAAGCACATTTGAAGAATACAGATACAAAGACTGAAAAGTTCTTTCAATTCTGTAAGGGATAAAGACATTAAAAAGCTAAACAGTCAATTTTTTTATGATAGGCAAAAACAATGTGTTTTATCAATAGTTATATTCTGGTTTAGCTAAATTCTAGTAAGGTGCTATTTACTAGCTTTGAATGAAGCACTGATGGATATAATAGAGATGCAGGTATTTGTAAGAGTCAGAAAACTACAAGGGAAATTTATGAAGTCAGTGAATATCATTTTCAAAGTATGTAGGCTTTCCTATCAGGAAGAAAAATCCAACTTGTTTAGTAAAGTACTTTTAAGAAATTAAGACATTTAGTAAGTGCCAAATTTAAGTCAGTGTGATCTTGATATTTTAACTGACGTTTTCTTTTGCTACTTTTTGAGGCTGGTGTTATAGTGCAAAGGAGCACAGTGATCAATTATATTATTTACAAGGAAAATAAATAAATAAATAAAAACAAAACAAAACAAAGAATGGACTAACTTGCAAAAGCATGTAACATTTGATTATTTCTTTTTACTAAAGAAATTAAAAAGGAAAAGCTTATGAGTTGCTGTTAAGTAAGAACTGTCTTTTAAAATATTTTCTTTAGAAAAGCAGTTCTCTAGTGTTTCAGATGTCTGTCAAATACCTGTTGGTGAAACTTGGCAACATTTTCTATATGGATAGTGCTTTGAAAGTATTTTGTTCCCTGTGATTGTACGAACAGTTGCAACCTTGCATTCAGTAGAAAACTGAAACAACAACATAAGCTGCACAAAGAGAGTGGGAGATGTGAAAGTGCTTCCTTACTTTTAAGAGATCTGTGTACTATGAAAACCAAGTACAGACTGGACTAAATATTTTAACTGGAAGCAAGGAGCCTGAGAAGAAGTGAGATTGAAGGAAGTATTCTGATGTCTCACTGAGAGTTTTTGCAGTTATCAGAGGAAAGTAGGAAGTATAATTAGCAACTAGGAACCTAAATACTTTCTGAAGTCTTTGTTGGATATAAGTTTAAGTATCTATATGAAACATTGGGAAATAACTCTATGGTAAAAATGTTTTCTGCAGTTTATGGTTGAAGGAATTGGTGCAAAGTTCAATGCTGGTTCAACATCAAGAAAAGTTAGGCTAAAAGCCAGTCTTCATGCTAAGAAAATCTTAACAAAATTTTCTTCAAGTCAAAATCTTTGTCCCAGAAGGTGTGAATCTCTTTCTGTGATACTGTTTCTCACAGGCGAACTAGAAATTGCTGTAATATATTATCTCATTTTTGTTTCCTGAATATCATTATTGAATTTCTTTTACAGGAACTGCTGCAGTTTTTCTAAGTAATAGGTCCATTGGTTCAAATGTTCTGCCCTTTCATTGCCATCTTAATTTGTCCGGTGTTCAAAATACTTTAAGCAGACAGCTGTGTCAGTTCTGTTAGGAGCATTACTTTATGGCGCACTTGAAGTCTGATATTTGTCTTTGTCTGTGTTTTTTTTTTTTTTAGTTTGTCATACAAATCACACTTCAGAGAACCAATAAAGCAAGACATGACCCAAAAAACCTAAATGCTTCCAATTAAATCATAAATTCTGTGAAATTTACTGGAATTTCAACTTTCCAGTTCTAAAATTGAAAGCTTTGTGTTGGGTAAAACAAAATGAAACAGCTATCTGACTATTATAGAGGTTTTCAGAAAGATGTATACCAAATCCAACAAATTGCTGCCACAAAAATATTAATAATGTCTGAATCTGCTAACTCTGTGACATGGAGCCAGAGAAGGGTAACCAAATGAGTTACTAAACATTAATGGTTTTATTTTGTTTCATTTTATTTTATTTTATTTTATTTACTTATTAACCTGGGTAATGGACATGGATTTAAAACCCAAGTACCTGATTCTAGTTTACTATTTTCTCATAACACTATATGTACACCCTTTATTTCTCATATTTGTAATATAATAAAATAAGCAATTATTTTAATTGTAAAAATAATGCACATTATAAATCAGTCCTTGCTCAAATATCTGCTTCAAAAGACAACATTTTACTCAATGAATGTTTTAGGAAAGTTGCATTATAGAGTAGAACTGAACATCAACCTCTGTAAGTCTAATACATTCCTTTTCTCTACCAGTTTACTCATGAATTTTTTGTATGCATCTTCTGCCTCTTTTGGGCAGGCCAACTTTGGAAATATATAAACACACATGCTTTTCTCCTCGTTGTGAAAGGTGATCGTTTTGTAACTATGCCAGTGCAGTGTATGTGTATCAGACTGTGGAACATACATACAAAAATAACCCGTTCTTTCTAAACAGGTCATGAAGCTGCCTTGTTCCTAGAAGAGACTTGTGTCCAAACACATTAGACACAATATCTAGTGGATGTTAAAGAGAAACCTGGAACATAACACCTGGTTTCTTAAATGACCATTGGACTCTAGAATATAGTACATAAAAGTGGAAAGCTTACCTCAGGGACCAACTTACAAACAGTGCTACTTATTAGTGCTGCCAGTAGATGGCATTCTTTATATTAACTAAATAACCAATAGTTTGAAACCTGTTTGTTGGTGTTTTTGGGGGGATGGGTGTGGGAGTAAGGTTGACAGACCTTCCCTTAATATATTATATTAATATATTTATATTATTATATTATATTATTTTATTATTATTTTATTATTATATTATATTATATTGTATTATTATATTATTTTATTATATATATTATATTATATATAAATATTCCCTTAATACTTCAAAGTATTAGAATTTTCACAGAAATCATGCATATCTATTTTGAAATGGTTCATCAAATTTCATTATTTCAGTTCAACATATTTTTTTTTTGTCCAAAATGAAACAGTCATTTCAGATTCAAGTAAAGATGTAATTCATATGATGTGGTAATTTATATTTTTGTTTGGGTGAGAAAGAAGAAAGGATTTTTTCTTTTTAGAATGATAAAAACAATATGTAACAAGGAACTGAAAGTTTAATTTTGCTGCTTTCATTCAATAAAATTACTGTAAGAGGTATTTTTTTGGGGGTGGCCCTATTACTTACTGTCCACAGATCCTACAGACTGTAGCAGATCTGTCATATGCTTGGGGAATAACCTAGCAACCTGAGTCCAGGTGTAACTTATAAATCATTAATCTTTCCTTTCTTTTTCTTTCTTTCTTTCTTTCTTTCTTTCTTTCTTTCTTTCTTTCTTTCTTTCTTTCTTTCTTTCTTTCTTTCTTTCTTTCTTTCTTTCTTTCTTTCTTTCTTTCTTTCTTTCTTTCTTTCTTTCTTTCTTTCTTTCTTTCTTTCTTTCTTTCTTTCTTTCTTTCTTTCTTTCTTTCTTTCTTTCTTTCTTTCTTTCTTTCTTTCTTTCTTTCTTTCTTTCTTTCTTTCTTTCTTTCTTTCTTTCTTTCTTTCTTTTTCTTTCCCTTCCTTCCTTCCTTCCTTCCTTCCTTCCTTCCTTCCTTCCTTCCTTCCTTCCTTCCTTCCTTCCTTCCTTCCTTCCTTCCTTCCGTTTCCTTCTCTTTCCTTCTCTTTCCTTATTATTTTTTTTTTCCTTTTGAAAGCTTAACCCAAATCCCAAGGAGATGTATGTTGACAACAGAATGTTTTTGACCTCTTTCTATGGATAATAAAATGAGAGGCCTGCTCACAAAGTAAGATACTTTGACAGAAGCTAACCTGAAGATTTTTAGAGCATTAGTAATATTGGAATCCATGACCTTTGCAATGATAAATGAGCTACTGAAGTGTAAAAAATTTTTCAAGATATGTTGCATTACAAAATATATCACATATTCCACCGCATAATCCAGATATTGATCCTTGTGGCTGTTGTGTGTGCGGAATGTTTATATCACAGGCACAGCCAGTGCCTAGGCAGTAGGTAGGAAGTGGACACACCTAAAGGCACGTGCACTACAAGTCTAATATCTAGGATACTGGAGTAACGTACACTTGGTTAAATTTGGAATCATATGCAAATGGAGTCCATCACTTTGTGCCTTTACAGCCACTGTTTACCCAGATGTGAACTTGAAGTGAGTGTGGGCAGCAGCAGATCAGATTCTAGGTAAATGAGCCTCCTCTTGTTCTCGTCTGATTCAAAATCCTGTAGTATCCCTTCTGGTTGGAGGAGGTACTACCAAATAGTGATGCTGAATATATGTCTACAAAGTAAGGGATTCATATTGGCAATATCTTCATTTCTAAACTTTGAATGGCAGTGATTTTTCAGTCCCTAATAGTGTAGAGTAATGTCAAACTGAAGAACTAGGTGGAAGGATCCTCTGTCCCAATAAGTTAGCTGACCTGCATAGGCTTAGACTGTGTAATACTGAAGAAACAAAATAATTAGAATTTTACTTTGCTGCACATTTTTCTTACTGGACAAAATCTTGTATTACCCCCGAGGTCATCAGAAGTCCTGCATGCAGTAAACTGATCACAGTGTCACTGGATAGAAAGGAATTAGATACAGTGGTGATTCTTGTCATGATGCTGTAGTTGAGCATCAGGTTGAGAGCGAAGGAAAAACACAAGTCTTTTAATTATGTTTATGATTATGGGCAAAATATCTGTAGAGGGGTTGTTCAGGTCACACGTAATGCTCTGCTACTCAGCGATTATTCCATTTACCTAATCTATATTGGAAATGTCCTTCACAAAGGCTACTTAATTACTGAAGATGCTGGCACATGAATTTGTCCCAAATATTACCCTACTACATGAAGAACTGTGTTAATTTTTTGGAGCTTGAGAAGTCAGAAATTTGTCCTTCACTGCACAGAGGTTCAGATTTTGATGCAGATTATGCACTGGAACACATTTGAAGAGCATTTAGAAGTGTCTCCCACCCTTTGAAGCTTCATATAAGATTTAAGTTAACAGTGAAAGGAATTAATATAAACAGAAATATCACAAACATATGCAGACTTATGATTTTATGTATGTAGCGGCATACTTGAGTTGTGTTTGCTGCAGATATATCAGATTAAACTACATGGACTTCAGTGTTTGTTGTGATTAGCAAACTTGATTCAGTTATCCTTAATCCTTGCCTTTATCAAAAAGCACAGGCTACAAATCTGTGTTTTATCATTATTGAAATGATAATTAATTTGAGCTGGCATACAAGTGTTATAAATTCTGGATCTTTTCATTCAAGCTTTTACCTCTACTTACATTTTTTTTGGGCTTGTACCCAAATGAGTAATAGTTCTGTTTTATTAATTTCAGAATGTTTTAATACTTAAAAGCTGTTACATAAACAAGAAATATGCTGATCTTTTTTCACTCTTCTGGATGTACAAAGAATTAGGTGGTTACTCTGAACAGCCTGCACTTTATTTTGTGTTAGGTAGATTCATATCATAGATAGATTCATATCACTGATTCAATGATGTTTATTGATACCTTTCTGTGACCTTATTACTGATCCATTTGCAATTTGAATGTGATGCACCTTTGATTACCATCTGATATAGATATTTGCAATAAATAATCAACTCAGAGGCATCTTGGTCTCATATATGTGATATATTGAATTTCATTATTGGCATCTGACACCCATTAGTCATAGGTGACTGATTTTTGACTGGAGATGTCACAGTAATGTTATGGTCAAGAATGTATTTGTCTAGTTTTTGTGAGGATGTAGATCAGTAGTAATTGAATAATAAAGAGCCAGTGATTATTTTATAAACATTTCATGTAATTAACACAGGAAAAAAGAAAAAAGGTAATGACGAGTAGAAGGTAAATCATAAAAAGTATAAATATATCTTTCTCGTTTCCTTACCATTAATAGTTCTTTGGTGGCAATGGAAACTAAGCAAAAGAACATAAATAATAGCTCTGAAGATAAACATGGAAGGGCATCATAAATATAAAAATGAATACATTCATTAGTATAATTTTTTCTGAGGCCTAAAATGAAGTGTATAATGATGAGCAGTTGTATCTAAATCAAATTAAAACCTGTAAGAATCTGTAACTTGTAGAATTATCTACCATGTCAAACTTAAAGCATTAATTACAGTTCCTTTCTTAGGTTATCTCAGAAACCATCAGCCTTTTAGGTAGGAAGCTTGCACAAAGAACTGTCAAGGATGACCTAGTAAGCAGATATTCTATAGTAGGGAACAAGTAATCTAGTAGTGTTTGTTCTCCTGTTCAGCAGTTTGTTTTGCTTAACTTGTAAATTCTTAAGATTAAAGTTTATTTTCTTTATAGCAAACAGTTATAAAACTTTGCATGATGGGTTTGGGTCAGCTAGAGTTAGAAATGATGCTGAAATGCAAACAGAACCTCAAACCTTAGCTAATGGTAAATAACATCTATATTAAATATGTGGCTCTTTTAGATGTGAATGATAATTCACACTGACTGACCTTGTAGATCGTGCTTACTGCTACAGCATTGTATATTGACTGTCATTTTGTGATATGGTAAGTACAGCTGCATTTCTGAAGAGCTTTTTCTGAGGTGGTATATGTTCTTTTTCAATGGGAGTGACTCATTTAATCATAAACTAAAGATTGTGACATTTTCAGGTTTTATTCTGTCTTATCCATGTGGCTTATTGTATACTCTTCAGTGTTATACGTTGACTGAATTCAGACAGCAAGGTAATGTAATCTTGTCTAGATTCATTTAAAAGGGTTGTGGAGCAGTAGTTCCTTTAGATAATAGAGTGTGATAATGATTTGGTCTGCTTAAAAACTGGTAGAAAGGAAACAGAGGGGTGACTATTTCACAACTCTTTCTTATAAGCTCTAAAAAGGCTATTCCACCTTTCATAAGAGCAAGTTTTCTTTGGGCTTTCACATGCCCAGATTTCCAGTGGCAGGATGTCTAACCATAATGTGGATTATTATATACACAATTTTTTGAGGTTTTGAAAATTCAAATTTAAAACAATTTCCTTTTGTCTTGCTTGTGCCCCCTTTAAGAACTTGTATCTGTGAATAGATGAGTGAGATTTACTTGCACAGGCACTTGTAGAAAGTGAATCTCATGTTCAAAAGCTTGAAGATTTGCACACTAATTGCTATACTTTTTTTTTTTTTTTTTTTAAACAGTTTCATAGCTTGATTCAGCAGACTGGCAAAATTTTTCAGTCTCCTTCCAGAGGCAGTAAATATGCCAGTCAAGGACCTGATTACAATTTTTACATGGAATTACTTTATGTCAGTAAGGACTGCATTGCTAAAGGCTCTGTATATTTTATAGAGAATTTGTTCTGGTTTCTAAAACTCTTTGTCGGTATCACAAATACCTTGTGCCTAGTGCAGAAAATTCTGCAGAACTGAAATTTCAGAATGGGTAATACCTTTGCATTCTGCTGGGCATTTTCCATATAGTTTTACATGTAGAAAGCCTTCAGGGAGTTCTTCATTCGTTCACTGGGGAGACAATTATATCTACATTTCTTCAATAAGTTTTTGCAGAATAATTGCCATAGTAATGATAAATTTCTGTAGCATGGTCTGCCTAATAATGGCAGAAATGTCAGTATAAGGCACTATCATCAAAAACAAATAGGTCATATAATAAATGTATCATGTAGATCTTCACTCAGCTTTTTAAAATTCCATTGGGGACAGTGGGGGCTGAGTTCAGAAACCTTTATGGCAAGGTAAATGTTCCTGATGTATCCAAATTTATATACAGCTCAGCAGTGAAGCACTAAAACAAGAGGATAAACTCTAAATAATGTAAAATTGAACCTAGTGCAACAAAATAAAATGTAAAAAAAAAAAAAATGCTGGAAAATATCCATCTTATTTTCCTACTGTACTGGGTGCAGGTGCCACTTTCAGCCAGTTCCAATAGCCCCAACGCAGGGCATGGCCAGGTCCAGCAGACAAGATGGTGGCACCTCATGGAAAACACATGTAGGAAAGAGCAGAAAGCAATGGATCTGGGCCCATGACGAGCCCACACTGGGGCAGGCTTATTCTGAAGGACTGTGGGAAGGACCCATGGTGAAGCAGGGTAAAAGTGTGAGGAGGAAGGAACAGCAGACAGGAGCTGTTATGGGCTAACCACAGCCCCATTCCCCATTCTTTTTGTTTGCCATTACCTGAATTACTAACTAAATACCTATTCTAATTGGAAGTTAATTAATTTTCCCTAAGCTGAATCTGCTTTGTCCACAGTGGCAATAGGTCAGCTATCTTCCTGTCTTTATCTCAGTCCATGAGCTTTTGCACTCTTTCTTTTTTCCCTATTTTCTCCCCTATCCCATTTTTGTCTTTAGCATTTGTCTAGGGCAGGGTATCAGTTTGGGCCAGGTGGGCCAAGTCCTTTCCCACTTTATTTATTCTGTGATTTTAAAACATGTGGAACTGACTCTTTTTTTTTCCTCTCCTCGCAAATGTTAAGAGAATGTTTGGTGAAGATTGTTAATTGTCAGAGCTAACCCCAAATCTCTGTTGTTTCATAGATTAGGAGACAGAGCACTGTGGTGGTAATTGTTTTGGGGGGAGAATGCATGCTGTTGTCTCTTTCTGGCCTCTGAGAAGTGTTACTGAAAGCTAATAGATAGAGGCAGACCAAATTATGCCTGTTGTTGGATCACCTGATATAGTATTGTGTTCTGATGCAGTAGTTGCACTGAAGATAAGCATCATGCGTACAGCTGAATGAGAACAGCCATCACCTAGTAGTGTAAATGTTCTCTTTTTTTGTGCATTTAACTTATACCCATTCAAGGCCAAGTTACTTAGCCAAGTTACTCCACAAGGCATTTCTATACAATTTCTGTTGATTGCAAGGGGACTATCTATAGTGCACTTTAAATAATTTTCAGATTTTTTTCTTAAGGTGCATACAGTACAGTCAACAGCTAACATCTTGTTGAAGAATTGCAGGATAAGAACATGTGGTTAAGGCTATGTAAAAGTAGGTTAAGTAGTCAATGTGGAGTTTCATGTCTCAGCACATAAAAAAAAAGGAAAGGGGGGAACTTAATTTTTGCCTTGATTGTACTATTTTTAATTTGGTGTAATTCCATTATTTGCTGATTTGCACTGCTGCAAGAAGACAAATATTTCTCCTTTTCTGTTCTCATTCTGAATTTTAGGAAAGTGTTTGGTAAAGATTTGTCATTGACAAATGTAAATCCAAATGTTCTTGGCTTTAGTGAATTTAAAGCTGAAAAGACAATTGACAACTCAAATGTTTAGACTCCATACAGATATTTAGATACTGTAGTCATTAGTGTCTGTTTGATTTGAGAACAATGTTGTATCTTCAAGAAATACCTATGACCCTGAATGGAAGGTAAATATATTACTTTCTCTGTTAGTGTTTTGGTGATTAAGCAGATCCATTGCTATAACCATTTGCAATATAAATGCCCAACAAGTCATTGATATTCTCTCCTCTTATTCCACATTAGTAAAAGATTATTTCATACTAAGCATAAATATGAAATTTTCTATGTATTTACACAGTGGTTAAAAATAGTTGGAAAGAAGATTCTTTTCAAATTTTTCTCCTTTTTTCTGCTTCATGTGATTTAAAAAAAAACACAACAGTACTTACCGGTACATACTACCTTTGTTCAGCTTGTCTATTTTAACCTATGGCATTGGAATTTAGCAAAACTGTGTATCCTGGAAAAAAAACAACAAAGGATAAGCTAAAGTGCTTTCATGGGTAAAAACAGTTGTCTTATGAATGAGCAAAGACTTATTAACAGAGAAACAGAAACAACTGAGACTTTCAAAAACTTTTTTTCACTTCTTTGTCTGGGATTTTTGCCCTCCCCCCCCCCCCTTTTTTTTTTTTTGCCACTGTCAACTTTGTTATTAACACCCAAATGTTGAGATAATATTCTGGATGATAATAATGCGAGGAATAGGACCTGTCCTCTTTTCCAAAAAGCCCCCAAGAATAGTTCTTTTAATTAGGCATGTAGCCAAGTGTATTAGATACATTTGTACACTTCCTGAAGCTGTTTAAAGTGCTATGAATTTACCAAGCAATACATCACAGGATAGTTTTGTAGTTTTGCTCATAGCTCCAAGGTAACCTCTTGTTTCAGTCTCCTGAGTGGTAGCTCAGATCCTTCTTAGTGTTTGCCTTCAGAAATATGACATTAGCTCTAAGGAAGCATAAAATACATGGTTATGGAAGCATAAAATACATGATGACTGCATGGTGAGTCTTTTAAATCACACTATTTGTGTGAGATTAGCTTGCATAATGGCAAGCTAATGATTCTATTGTGTCTATATGTTTAATAAACTAAATCCAATTTATATTTAGGCACTGAATTTAGTCACAGGCTCTCATAGGCCTAGTTTCAGGTACTCCGTGATGATTTGTATTCTCTTAGTGCCTCTGATCTCCACTTGTGAGTTGGCAGCAGCATTTCTGTAAACACTCTATGCCTATGTGGCAACAGGTGATGGCTCTTGTCTCACAGGTTTCTTGTTTAAGGAAGGACCATTCTGTTTTGTTGACAATGAATAACAGAATATGGGAGACAAAAGGGAACATTGCCTTCTCAGGCTTAGTGGTAGCTGAGATTTAAAGTGTTCTTTTGTCTTGCATGTTATCAATTACAATGTCTATTTCTCTGCTCCAGGCTTGAACAAACTATGTTTTTTATTGTGAAGCCTGATATTCCCCAGTAAGAAATATATAACAGGGTACTTAAAAACAGCAGGAAACAATATTCCAAACTTTTAGCCTGAATTACTGAGTAACACCTGCTCTCACTGCTCATAATGGGGCTGAATAACCTTCATAATTGACTACCACTTTAGTGGAACAATGAAGAGTAATTACCAAGTGTTACACAATATTTCAGAACAACACGGATGAATTAGATTGCAACAGATATTTGTTGTTACCTTCATATTTATTCTGTCAGAAATTATTTGCACCACTTTCTATTTAGTATGATTTCGGTTTGCATTTGATATTATAAAAACTTTTGACAAAGAGATGAAGAGAAATACTGGGCAGTTCTAGTAATTAGGCCAGGTTTGGTATCTAGATGTGAAATTTCAACATGGTTATCTATCTGACTTCTTTTTTCACACCTTGAAAGCTTCTGTCAGCTACTTCAAAGAGGACTTTGGGATATTGTAAGGAATAGGAAAAAAAATGAAAATGCAGAATTATTATTTTTCTTAAAGTGCTGTTTAAAGTGCATCTGAAAGAAGGTTTATCTCCATTTTGCAAGGAAAAAGCTTAAATGCATAAATGGTGATGGCATTTACAGTTCAACCCATGGCATCAGTGTACTGAAAATCATAAAGAAAATTGCATATTCGTGGCTGAGTTCAAAACAGTCCCCATATTAATGGTTGTATTTTCATTCTTAAGAATCAGTGAGAACTACCTACCCTCTTTCAACTTTTTGACCTTCATTTAAGGTGCTGAGAATGATCTTTTTGATTATTGTTTGATGTCCTTTGGAAAAAAAATATTTTGAGATTGGAACAAGGCAAAGAGTGAATTTTTTTTTTCTTTCCTTTTTTTGTCTAGAAGTTTACCCCTTTGCTATCTGGAAGTAAGTGTTTTGTTGTAGTTGTTGTTGTTTTTTCTTTACTCTGAGGAAGCTAAGAATGGTTGTAACTCATGAATTTTAGAAGCCTATTCCCATTTGACTGTGTATTGATATTATGTCTACTTGTGGATCCGTAGGCAATCCTGAAGGGATCCCCATTCTTCTATGAGGTATGCACGAAAGGGAGCTCAGTCTTGTAACATGGAGTTTGCCATATCAAATCTGAGTCTTCAAAGCTTTTAATGGTGAGTGAAGGGATACAGAATGAGAAATACTGTTTCTTTGCTTCAGTACAGCAATTGCTGCACTTCATTGTTCTGTCTATGCTGAATGTGGATCTCTTTGTATGTTTTGGTGGATTTATTCAGGCTATCACCTTAATGGATACTCCATAACAGGTGGTGCCTCTTAGCTTCCAGTTCATTAACAGGGTAGCACAAGCTATTTTCATTGTCATCTGTAAATATAAATAGAGGATACCTTTCATTATTATACACAATGAGGTTATAGTCAAACTGGTCCTAACTCCTGGGAAAAGAGAAGAGGGAGCAAAACACGTGCATGTAGTCAACAGTGGAGTTCTGAGCCTGTTTATTCAGACTTCTTGTTCCTATTGCAATTACTTCTTTTTTTTTTTGTTCTGAATCACTGTGAAATCCACATTTGTCTTCCCAACTGTTTCAGACACACCCTGCAGATACAGCTAATTAGGAGCCAACCACTGGTTGGAGTTTCCCTCAGTGCTTTCCACTGATTTGTTTTTGTTTATGATGTGTTTTGTGTGCTTCATTTTTGTGATACATTTGTGCAGTCTTATTTAGCCTTCAGATCATCAAGTTATTGGAGCATCAGTGTGCACGGCATGAAAAGAAGTGACTCATTCATCCATTTCCAATCTTTTGTTTCTTCAGCTGATTGAAGGGTTCAATAAATTACTGTGGTTCATAATGACTATAAAAGTTAAACACTATTTTTATCTATTCAGCTGTGTTTTAAATACAGCATTGGGATCTATCATTCTGTCATGGAGAGAGGCTCTGGAAGCATTTGACAACTTATAATCTTTCCTCCTTCACATATTCATGAGAGAGGAAGATTATGCATGCAAGCAATAACTTTACACATTAATTATTGAGTCAGATATCAGGAAGACCATAACTTCATGAGAGACAATGCACAGAAATACTTCAATTTGAAGCAAAGATAAAGCTCAAGGGCAAAAATTGTGTGGCTTTAGTAACAACGGATAATTTCCTGCCCTTCTTCCTCTATCCCTTATCTGCATTGCAGACTAGAATATCTTTATTATGAAAATCACCCAAGGGATAACAGAAGTGAGTTGCAGGAGATACAGATGTTCATGGGGTTCATCAATGGGTTCAGGCCTGGTTAGTACCTATTATAGGCGGTGTAATCTGATTTATGTCTCAGAGAATCAGCTGTGTTTCTTAGCATGATGAAACAGGTCAGCAGGGCCACGAACCTGTAACTTTCTACACTTTGGCATATTACTTTTTTTTTTCCCAGAAAGAACATGGAGCCAGCAAGCTGCCTTGCCCAGACCATGCAGTGCTAACGGTGGGATTTGAGTACATCTGTCTCCCCTCTTTATCACCTGCTTATTTGACTTAATTAATCATTGCTCCTATCTCAGTACATCAAATGGTGCTGAGGTGGCCCCTTTTATTTGTTCATGGCTGTTGGTGACTCACAGTACTAACTCTGCCAAGTAATTCAACTGACTGTGTTATGGAGGCCCGTACATTCATTCTTAGACTATTAGTGCTTTTTTTGATGCTAGCACTTATATTTCATCCTAGTGTTATACAGGAATAATTCACTGAAATAATTTGTTTGAAAGAAAGAGAGAAAAGCACTTCTATTGCCTTTTCATCTACAAACTGTAACACAGAAACAACGCTTGGCAGGAGTTAACCCATGATCTTGAATAATCTTTCAGAGATTAAAAAATGGAGGCATACTGAGCAATTCTTTTCATTCAAATGACATTTGGATATGAAGCTTCCCACAGCCCTTTATCAGATATCGTGGACTGTATATGAAATGAATTTAGCACAGAATGAGAGATGACTCTTGTCTTTAACCTGGAGTCTCATGATAAACTCTGCAGAGTAGAGATCCTCTAGTTTAAAATCATAAACAATCTATTTCTAGTCATTTTAGCTTTTCCTGTATTTTACATATGATGAAGAAAGCAATTAGTTATATGCATATGTAGAATCATAGTATCACAGTATGGTTTGGGTTGGAAAGGACTTTAAAGATCATCTAATTCCAACCCCCTGCCATGGGCAGGGACACCTCCCACCAGACCAGGTTGCTCAAAGCCCCATCCAGCCTGGCCTTGAACACCTCCAGGGATGGGACATCCACAGCTTCTCTGCACAAACACTTCCAGTGCTTCACCATCCTCTGAGTGAAGAATTTCCTCCCAATATCCAATCTAAAGGTCTGCTCTCTATTAGTTTAAAACCATTCCCCCTTGTCCTGTAACTCTCTGCCCACATGTAAAAGGTCCCTCTCCTTCTTTTTAAGACCCCTTTATGTACTGAAAGGCCATAGTAAGGCCTCCCCATAGCTCTCTCTTTTCCAGGCTGAACAACTCCAGCTCTCTCAGCCTTTCTTCACAGGAGAGGTGCTCCAGCCCTCTGATCATCTTCCTTGCCCTCCCCTGGGACCACTCTAACAGCACCACATCTTTTTTGTGCTGCGGACCCCAGACCTGGATGCAGGACTCCAGGTGGGGCTTCACAAGGGCAGGGCAGAGCGGAGGGGGACAATCCCCTCCCTCAACTGGCTGGCCACCCCTCTGTTAATGCAGCCCAGGATGCAGTTGGCTTTCTGGGCTGCAAGCATGCACTGCTGGTTCTTGTCAAGCTTTTTGTCCACCAAAATCCCCCAAATCCTTCTCTACAAGGCTGCTCTCAATGAGTTCTCAACCCAGTCTGTACTCATGCCTGGGGTTGCCCTGACCCAGGTGCAGCACCTTGCACTTGGACTTGTTGAACCTCCTGAAGTTCACGTGGGTCCAACTGTCAAGCTTGCCCAGGTCCCTTTGGATGTCATCCCTTCCTTCTGCTGTACTGACTGTACCACTCAACTTGCTGTCATCTGCAGACTTGCTGAGGGTGCACTTGATCCCACTGTCTATGTCATTGATAAAGATGTTAAACAGCACTGGTCCCGGGACAGACTGCTGAGGGACACCACTTGTCACTGGCCTCCACCTGGACATAGAGTCATTGACCACATCTCTCTGCGTATGGCCATTCAGTCAATTCATTATCTACTGAATGGTCCGCACACCAACTCCATATCTCTCCAATTTGGAGATCAGGACGTCATGTGGGCCTTGCAGAAGTCCAGGGAGATGCCATTGGTCAGTTTTCCCATATCAACTGGTGCAGTCACTCCATCATAGAATGTCACTAGATTGGTCAGGCACGATTTGCCCTTGGTGACGGTGTGCTTGCTGTCCTGAGTCATCTCCTTGTCCTGCTTGTGCCTTGACACTGCTTCTAGGAGGATCTGTTCCATGATCTCAGGCACAGAGGTGAGGCTCACTGGTCTGTAGTTCCCCTTTTTAAAAATCAGAGTGATGTTTCCCTTTTTCCAGTCACTGGAGACTTCGCTTGTTTACTGTGACTTTTCAAGTATGTGTATGTAAGTGAATGAACACAGTAGCAATGACACTTAGTACTGTTGCATAATTTGTTGTGTTCAGCCCTAGTATATGCTGCTGTAAAAAAGGGTCGCAGGTAAAGGGGTCTGGGATATGTAACTTGGAATTCCCATGCTTTCCACGCTTTTGTATTTTTGAGATGTTAGGCTACTATCACAGTTTTTTTTTTTTTTTGACAGAAATGAAATATTCCCCTTACAGTACACTTCAATCTTTTTTTTTTTTTTTTTTTTTCTTGAGGAGGAGTCCATTGGTATTTGAACCTGTCTTGACAGAATACAGATATTCCTCACAGAATTGTAGTGTATTTTTCTTCATCATCATAGACTTGAAATGATGGCATTTTGAGAACTTTCTTATACATCAGAGCTCCTCTCAACAAGGTGCAGAAAAGTGTGTTCAAAAACTGTAGTGTATTCTCCAAAAATCTCAGCAACTTGAAGTTGTTTCATAATTGTCTTCAATAGGTGTCATTTACTTCAGTTAAACTTATTTTCCTTGCAGACCATGCTGTTTAAGATCGTATTCTATTAGAATTTGCCATTAAAGTCTTCACTGAGCTTTGCATTCAAGTTATTGATCTGCTTTTGAGGCTTTTTGCCTTGCTTTGTAAAAACACCATAAGGCTGTTTGTCATCTTGATTTTTTTTTTTTAATTGCTTTGTGTGGTGTTTGGACTTCATTGCAATCCATGTATGCTCTTACACAACATCTCTACCATATCCAAGTGCATTTCTTCTGCCTGTGAAGGAAGAGTGCTACCACTTGAGATCTGCTCTTTCTCTCATCCTTTCCAGAAGGAAGTATTTGGCTTTGAGGAGGTGAATTGCTGGTTTATGTTAGGAGATGCTGAAAAATAACTACACTCTTTCCTCAGAGCAGAGAATGGTAATTCTTGTGGCAGTCTTCATGTTCTGTAAATATTTGCTTTCAGATTACAAACCTGCTTCTGAGAATCTCTCACTGTAGTATAGTTTTTCGCTTTGTTTTGGATACAAAAGTGCATTGTGTCTAATCTGAATATAAGACCTTACTGTAGATCTTTACTCAGGTAGATAATGATAGGACAAGGGGCAATGGTTTTAAACTAAAGAGGATAGATTTAGATTAGACATTAGGAGGGAATTCTTATCTGTAAGGGTAGTGAGGCACTGGAGCAGTTTGCCCAGAGAAGCTGTGGATGCCCCATCCCTGGAGGTGTTCAAGGCCAGGCTGGATGGGGCCTTGGCCAACCTGATCTAGTGGGTGGCATCCCTGCCCATGGCAGTGGGGTTGGAGTTAGATGATTTTTAAGCTCCCTTCCAACCCGAGCCATTCTATGATCTTGTACTAGACTTTAAGACAAACTATTAGGTATTATGGTCAGTGCTCCTGAGTGACTCAAAGATAAGAACCCTGATATTTTTTTACAAGCTGTTTGATTCTTTAATGAAAGATAATAGAAAACTAAGTTGAAATTTCTTGACAGGGTATTTAGGAATTTTAATCCTGTCATAATTTCATTTAAAAAGTTCACTCTTTTCTGATACTTCTTACAAATACTTAACTTCCCTGGGAAATACATTCAATGCAGAGTCTGGTTCTTATAGTCTAAGACTGATAAGCAGACTACTTCTTTCTGCTTTAATGAATGTCACATTGCTTCTAGTAGGGTACTTTCTGAGGCCTCCCACTCAGTCAGGTGAGAAAAGTGATTTACTTGAAGTACATCCTTTATAGAAATTTGAAATTTATCGCTGTTTTAAAGGTAGCTGTCAAAAGCACACTGTTAAGAATTAATTATTGTGTTACTTAGAAGTCAATAAAATATTTTGCTGCTCTGATTTGCATCCTAGTTTATGTATTTGAAAAAAAACACAACACAACATAATCTATTAGAAATATCACACAGCCTTTGCAAAACAGATACATAAGTGAATTTTCAAAGGAGTGCAGGGTAGAGATGTTGGGTTTTATAAAACATTCAATTTCCCAAACTGTTTCATATTTTTTTATTAATCAGAAATTGTTGAGTGCAAATTCATATTGTGCATTTCCGTGAGAAGCTTTTAGGAAGCTTATATTTGTTTTTCCCAGAAGATCTCATTCTCTAATTAATTGACCAACTTTGTTTGTTTGTTTGTTTGTTTTCCTCCTAGGATAAGGAGGTATTGCAACCATTTATGTTAAAATTCTGTGATTTTTTTCTGGGTAATGGAAATCCACAAACATATTGGTGCCATAGTAGATCAGAGGAGGAAAAGGACTAAGATGAAGAGAAGACATTTTTACCGTACAAGTGGCCACACAATGACAGGGGTTGCCTGGACATGTTGTGTAGTCCCCATCCTTGGAGTCATTCCGATCCCAGCTGGACACAGTGCTGGGCAGCTGGTTCTACGCGACTTTGCTCTAAGCAGTGACTAGATGATCTCCAGAGGTGCCCTCCCACCTCAGCTGTTCTGTGATTCCTGTTGATTACACTGTTGCTCACATCAGCTGAACACTTACTTTCTCATAAGGGCACATAAATCTGTTTCAGTTTGTGGCATCTTTTCGTGGTTGCTACCACGTTTCATGTGTGTTTCATTTTTTGCCAACAATATGAATGAATTAATTTCAATTAAAGGCAAGGCATTACAGTCCTATAGGTGTCAGAGACAGCAGGAATAGACACTTAGTCCATCACTTTTCCAGTTTGAGATGGTGTGATTTCAAGATACTAGGCTAATGCTTGAGAATGGAGCTGTTCCTATATTCTAAGAAAAAGGAAAAGCTAAGGCACTCCTCCATGTGTATAGCTCTGGTTTAGATATCTGTGTGGATATTGCTGTTAATTTATGTCGTGCGATGTTCCCTTTTTACCTTGTGTAACAGATGTGTTGGAATTGGAAGGGTGCTCATCATTTACCTACTCAGTAACTCGCTCCCTTGCAGTGGGCAATCCCTGTGACTGCCTGGGCTCCTCTGGGAAGAGAGCATTGATGGAAGAGGAGAGCCACAGGGGGCAGTTCGGAGAGCGGCTCCTTCGGAGTTTCAGGTGCTGAAATAGTGCATCCTTTTTAGGCTGATTTACTGTTCACTTCAGCCTTTGTGCTATCTAGCGAGGCTCTCCTTTACTGAGATATTTGGAGTCACAGGCAGTCTTAAAAACAAGTATTTTCATTAAAAAATCTGTCTGCAGCAGACTAATATACAAGCTTCCCCCCAGCCTGAGTTCCAGACGCATCTCCCTAGCTACCATGGATCATACCTAATCAAGGGCTTTGTGTGGCATATACAGCTGTCTAGGACTTAATAAGATTCTTCAGACAAATACATCATTTCAGAAGGAACACAGTCCACAGATCAGCTCGAAGCTTTTCAGCATTGCTTAGAGTTTGTCCATAGGGTCTTCTACAGAAAGTCCCCAGTTTGTTTCATAGTATGTTAGCCCAACAAGAACGAGCTCCAGACATGAAACCTCATTAGCACAGCAGCATGCTTGAGTTGCTAAACTCTGCTAAAAATCTGTGTTCATGCTGATAAATGAGTTTTGGATACAGTCTGTTTGGAAAGGCTGTGCAGACCAATCCTTATATGTTTTATCTTCTTCCTAGCAGAAGCAGGTTATCTGGGAGGAAGCTGACATGCAACCTCCTATCCTTTAATAAAGGAGCAAGCAGAGGCTTGCTCTGTGTTCATTTGTTGGGTGTACTTGTTGAAATTGACATGAATGAGAGAATTTCACTATTTGACTTGTAAGTGCCTTTCACACTGTTAGAGATTTGTGTGCATGCTGCAAACTGCATCGTACCTGCCGTTTCAAATTTTCCTCCATCTTGAAGCTCTTTTAATCTGACATTTTTGGGATGTGCTGGGGGATATTTTCCTTATTGACCTTCAGTGTCCTGATAAGCCCTGTGATTAAGTGATTTTTGGTACAGCTTGCTGTGAAATTTCAGCATTTGTCACTTTTTGCCTTTAAGAAACACTTACATGCGTGTGTGTAGTCTTGCATAGTTTCTGTGTGTAGAAGATAACTGTACTAATGTGTAGTACACTTTTTCAGATAAAAGTCTTTTTGGGGAAAAAATGCCCATGAAAATAACTGTATTTGCAGTATGGAAATGATGCACTTGGCATGTCTCTTGACATTTGGGTTGTGTTTTTTTACATGCTGATTTTATTGGTTTTCTGGATATTGCACCTCTGCTTAGCCGTGGTGGCATTTTTGGGGGTAAGCCTAGATTGTCTTTCTGTTACTATAATTGTTTCTTTTGTGTGTAACATTTTATACATATTTCATATACTATACAACCTACTTAGCTTGCTGACAGTTTTCACTTTTGTAATGGAACTTCTTGGGAAAATACATTTCATTTTCATTAATTGCAGCTACAAATACAGCAGTGGAGATGCAGCTAGAGACGAGCATAATGTTTCCTGTTGCAATCTTTGAGACAGGAGATATGAATGAGTCATTCATTCAAGTAGCTGAGATGGCTGTGGAGGTTTCAAAGCAAATATGAACTTCTCTCTCTGTGGTCTGCTCAGGCTCCTGGCCCTGAGGGTGACAACCTCAGGCTGCCATGGTCTGTGCTGATGCAGCTTGCTCTGGCAGTCGCCTGCTGCTGCTGTGCCTGCTGACCCCATTCTCCTTTGTAACCTGAAATCCAAGCTGCTGCTGCAAGGCAGACAGACCCTACTTCCCTGGCAGCGACTTTGAGATGCTGGGGAGGATGCGGGACTGCTTCTCTTGGGAAGGAAGCAAAGAGAAAATGACTTTTTAAAATAAATGCCCCTTTTCTGTGCATGTACGCATGTGTGCACTGCAAGAGTTTCGACATGTTTTGCATGCTACTGATGTTATAGTGCATGTGGTTGCTGCTGATTTTCAGCTGATGTCTCCACTGCTCTTTTTCCTCTCGCAACTGATATTCAGTTCCCGCCCTTGTCTGATCTACAATTACCACCCCCTGTAACTTATGCCTCCTACTTTTTCTCACGGAAAAATAATGACTGCTACTGATTATTTTCCTTATTTCTTCCCACTCCCTCAGCACCAAGCCTCACCAGCCTCCCCACGCCAAGAGGGGCAAATGAAAATAGCAACAGAACTACTAATTCTTCTTCGGCAGCCTCTTATTTGCTTCTGTCAGTGCTCCATGCTAACTTAGGTTCCTGGGGAGAAGGGTTAAAGCCCAAGCAGTTGCTGGGACCTTACATCATTCTGCACAGGAATTTAATAATGCGGCTTTTCAACTGCAGAGAACAACTCAGAGGTCTAAATACAATTTTCTTATGCGCTGTATTAATAAAGAAGAGCCTATACACTTTTTAATGAAATAAATGCTGCTTAATTCATTATTACAAGTTGCTAAAAAAAAAAAAAGCCTTTATTGGCTTGACAACAGTTCTGCAGAATTAATTGCTTTTTAAGCATAACATTAAACTTGTTTTTATTTGTCTGAGTAATTTTGAGTATTTTTCTCTAAAACACTAATAAAAATAAATCCTATATTCATGCTGTGTTTAAAGCAATTTTGACAAATTTAAACTGCTAATACCAAGTCTATTTTGTTTCTCTAATAAGACACTTATGAGAAGTGTGGAATGCTCCATCTAAGCCTGATTTCCAGCTGAAATCAGGTATGTCGGATCTTGCCAAACACATTGTGTTCAATTTGGTTAGCAGAAATTGTTTGGGGGCTTTTATCTTATTTGCTAAACAGAGCTCTGACACTTCCTGGAAAAGGGCTGGTATGAATTTTTAATAGTCTGAAAAAATCCATATGAGAAAACATGACTTTAGTGTTAATCCATTCAACGCTAAAATCAGAGATGGCACCCTAGTGCTGGAACAGTGTTTCCCACCACTGGAATTTACCTCTTGTTTGCTCACTCACACTGTTTAAATCCCTCTCAGTGAAAGCCAGGAGCAACAAATGCTACTTTACGCTTGCTCAAAGCTGCCTGGTTCTGTCTCCAGTGCTTGTTGTGGAAATGCAGGTCAACAGCTGAATTAGGCCCCGGAGGCAGCTGCCTTTCAGCAGGGCTAGATCCTGCTGCTGCTGAAAGATGCTCTGGAGCTCAGGCCTCAGCAGGAGTCACGAGTGCCGTCTGCCCCAAGCATCGCCAGGCCACAGCTAGCAGCAAGGCTGGTGGCTGGTAAGTGCAAGTTCCTCCGAGCCACTACTTCTAATGAAAAACAAGAGCTGCAGGCTCTTGTGGCTTCTTTGAGCATAGCGGGAGCCAAGGGCTGGGAGTGTCCGACTTTCACGACAGCACAGGAGCTTCTGTCAGCTGCTAAGTGGTACCTTGCAGTTGTAAGGGGCAGTTTCCCCCACGTTCTCTTCCTCCATCTGGAGATTCCCTTTGTAAATTTCCCCTTCTTGCAAGGCGTAGGTTGTTATTTTATTATTTTCTTTTCTTAACACCACTTTGCACACTGATTACTTTAGTTCTCGGGGTGCTGGTGCTGTGCTCTTGGGTGCTGCAATCCTGTTTTCTGTGTGTAGACAAGATGGTAGGTTGCTTATGATTCATCTGAATTGAGATGTAGAATCCATGGTGAAACTCATAAGGTGCAACCATGTACTTCAGTCCCTGATACCATTTCTAATTATAAAAAGCCAACATACAGGAATGGTTGTTTTTACTGAAAGAAATATCTAGCTGGATTGAATACCCCAGTCAAATGCTCTTTTTCTCCTGATCGGCATATGCTCCCTAGCTGTGCCACCACGCCTCCCAGCTGTTATGGCCACCATTCGGTCCTTGTGAGCCGTGCTGGCTCAGACATGATTTGGTGCTGCTGCGTGAGAGGAAAGGTGGCCATTGCAGTAACAGCACAATTGTTCTTAGACAATAAAAATCAACCGGCAAAGTTTTTAAGCATGGTGGTGCAAGAAATATTATTTATTTCCGTAGACTCAGCGGTCTGTAAAATGATACATTGCTTCTGAGTTCAGCAAGGTGAGTATCTTGATTAATCAGAGCTGTCTTCCAATGGAAATGGGGTCTGATTATTTATTATTATGGAAAATGTGTTGGCTCTTTCCACAGATAAAGTAATTTTGATTTGTACTGGAGCTCATTTGCTTTTAGGGAGTAACATAGCTTTTTTCTTTCACATCACTTGGTCATAGTTAGTCCTTAATTCTCTTTTAATACCACTTCTATTCTTCAGGTTGGAAAAATTTTCCTAAGAACACCTGGATTTCCACTTTCTGAAGCATATTCCTCAGAACTACTCACTCTCATCCTTTTCCTACTTTTGCATACCCATGTATTTTTGAGAATAATCTGTTTTATTTTTTTCTGAGTGGCAGTCACAGATTTTCACTCTCCCTTTGTTTTTATTTTTGGTGGATCATCCAATTTCTGTTTTCACACCATCTCCCACTTACTCTTCCATGATCTATGATATTTACCTTCCTCCATTGTCTGTTCCTCATCTGCAGACCTCTTTCTGCTGTTCTTTCCTTCCATTTCACATCTTGTCTTCATTTTCAAGCTGTTTGGAGCACCCCAAACTTATTCCTCAAGCCAGTTTCTACCTGGTTTGTTTTTTATTCTGGCATAATTGCCATATGTGTCCCATTCTCCTCCTCTAGGGATGTGATGTCAAAATCTTCATTGCAGATTTGTAAGCTTTCAGTGCTTTCTACTTTCCTTCTTCTCCCATACCTTTTCATTTCCCTTCCAAATTTTGCTTTCATCTTCAGCTGTGGCTTTAGTCCTGGGATCTTGTATTCTGTGTAACGTGTTAGATTATGCTTCTTACATATTCCAGTGTGGGTTTACCAAAGTGTGACTAGTCATTGTAATGGTCTTCTTTTCTCTCTAGGCCCCATCTTCCTCTGACTTGGAAACCATTTAGTTAACTTTTCCTACTCCTACCCTTAAATACAAAAGCAGGGAAAAAAAAAAAAAAAAGAAAGAAATTAAAAAAAAGGAAAGAAAAAAACTCCCAGCAAGCTCTCCAACCTTTAAACTCTCATGAAATCTCCACTGTTTTCGCTTTGTAGACTTTGTCAGTGGCTATCTTACTAGTGAGCTTTCTTTATGGCTTCAAAGTAGTAAAACGGGCTTTTATAGGTTTTTTTTCACAAGCTTGAGTTATCTGAAGGACTGAGTTCTTCCTTTTCCTTTCCACTGGAGTAACAGTGCTCCTAAGTTGCAAAGAACTGCCCGTGGATAGCGGGACTGGCTAGAAGGTCTCATCTACCTTCAGATTTCTGTAACAGTAACTACTATCACTGAGAATACTATGTTCTCCATATATTTATTGGAGGGGAAAAGGCAGTTTTAGCTTGCAATTTATTAGACCTGTTTAGACATCTATTTCAGAATGAGAAGAATTCTGCTGTAAAATTTCCTATTTCTGTAAATATAAGTTAAAGAATACTTGAATGCCTCAAGGTACAGGAATCAGTGATGCATAATCCCATCCCTTGCATCCACATCTTTCTTTAGTGTCTTGATCCACCACTGTCCATATTTATTAACATTTCATGCATATTACAAAGGTAGCAACATTCTCATAGCTCATAACATAACTTGAAGATGATTCAGTAGGGTGAGTATTGATCATTTACTGCTGTTACTGGATAGAGAGAAGAATGTAAGATGTAACATGTTTAATATGGATTTTGGAGTTCAAGTATTTGGGGGGAGAAAAGGCACAACGATTCCTATTGTGGATGGCTTTGATGTTTTCTTTCTCTACCCAGGGAAACAAAACCACTCAGTCCATTGGCTAGGTTCAGATTTCTGCCCTTAGTTGTTCTTCTCCTTGGTTGATTTTAATATTTATTATTTTTGTTCTAAACTGTTCCAGTGAACATTGCTTTTTTTTTTTTTTTTTCCCCTTGAAAGGATTGCTTTTTTAGTCAGCAGTCTCATTTCTGATAAAGTTTTAAATATTTAATAAAACAATTGGTCTGTGGAAAGCACCATTTGCATTGTCTTTGTGTTCTTTCATGGTGGCTGAGGAGATTGACAAAGTAGTACTTTGTGTAACATCTATACTTATTTCTAAAGCAGAAGAGGATAGATATTTTCAATTTAGCATAGAATTCCCTACAGTACTTATCAGGCTTTACCGTCTTAACATTTTTAATCAGTTGTAAGAGATCCTCTTACTCTGATTTATATAATAGACATCAGCTTTTCTATTTTTGCTTCATTTGACTTCAAAATGTTTCCTATGCTATAAAAAATGGACATTTTGTTTTCACATTCCGTTTTTCTATATATAAAAGTTGATAAGAGTCTCACTTTTTAAACAGTAACTTTTCAGGACAAGTCATATTCTTAAAACAAGAGAAATGATATTTAATATCAAGTATATTACCCACATCTTATTTGACCATTTCTTCTCAAATGCATCTTGCATCTTGACTGAATTTTTCAAGGGACTGGTCATGTGTTTTGAATCCTACATCTGCTTGAGAGCTTTTTGCATTTTCTGGGGAATGCTGGACTCCTTCTTCTTTCTTTCTCTCTCTAAAGAGAAATGAATTATAGGAGGAACTGGGAGTTGTATCCTCCCTTAGCACTACGAAAAGTTCATTTTGAGCAGTAGCATAGCAGTCCTGTGACTTATTTGAAAAATGCTTTCTTCATAGAATCACAGAATGGTTCAGGTTGAAAGGGACCTTAAAGCCCACCCAGGTCCAACCCCCTGCCATAGGCAGGACACCTCCCACCAGACCAGGCTGCCCAAAGCCCCATCCAACCTGGCCTTGAACACCTCCAGGGATGGGGCATCCACAGCTTCTCTGGGCAACCTGTGGCAGTGCCTCACCACCCTCATAGTAAAGAATTTCTTCCTAATGTCTAATCTAAATCTGCCCTCTTTTAGTTTAAAACCATTAACCGCTGTCCTATCACTACACTCCCTGACAAAGTGTCTCTCTCTTTGAGTGAGTCTCCTCTTTCTTGGTGCTTTGTTCCTGTTCAGCCTCAAGCACCTCTTGTTCATCAGTGGCATTTCCTCCTCTCCTGTCCAGTGGGTGACAAGGTACGGGGCTCCTCCACGTGTTTCTGGCTGTCTGCCTGTCCTGCCATGAGCAAACACAGAGCACTTGCTTGCAGAGGCAGCTCAGGGCTGAAGGAGGGATGGGTGGCAGCTTGGTGGGACTGCAGTGCTCTGTAGCCACAATCCAAGTACACGGGTAAATTGATTGCTTGTGGCCGACTGGCGAAATGAGTGTCAGTTCCAGTCACAGAAGAAGTCTTGGCAGATACATACGTCTTATTTAGTGGTAACCCTTCGAGAAATTTTGGGTCTACTGCACGCTGTTAACCTGATTTCTTGCTCTGAGAACTTGCAACAATGTTTACATACAGGCAATTTTTTTTAGGCTTAGGCTCTTCACAGCAGTTGCTTGTGTTTGCTAATTAAAATATAAAATGCCTTAATTTTAGTGTTCCTGATTACTGTTGTATTTGTCAGGGAGGTTTGGAGACTGATCACAAATCAATCTTCTCCATGGCAGACATTGCAGGAAGAGTGTGACCTCACTGGCAGGCTTTAATTACTTGTTTCATGTGTTTCAACTGTCTTGAAAACTGCTAACTCTCTTTAATTCTGTGCTTTAGTCAGGTCCTCCAAACAGGAGGCTGAGTATAAATATGTGAAGCTCATAATTACACCTGTTCTGTCTAATGCCTTTTTAACATACAGTGCCCTTCTCTCGTCTACTCACAGGGTCATATCAAGGCAGATGAGCTCAGAGGGTATTGTGTTCAAGAAATTCAAACAAGTACACTTGTAGGGTGGTAGGTAATGTGCCTAGCTGGTTTCCTTTGATAACTCTTGGTTCACTCATGTTATTCCTCTGCACTCTGCCTGAAATACAAGGAATCAGAGAAACCTGCAATGAAGAATTTACTACTAATGCTTGAAATCAGAGAGAGTGAAAATGAAAGATTGTGTGGTTTTCTAAAGACAAAGATTGCATATAAAAAGCTATTAAAATGGTGCCTTTAATTCCCTCATTATACATTGTTTATTTTTCCTCAAAGCCAACCTTTTTGGGTCCCAGGAAGAAGTGTTTTTTCACAGTTTTCACAATTACACTTGGGGCAAAGCTTTTAGGAGCCATAAGGCACTGTCTTTACAGCAGATTAAATAGAAAGCCTTGTAGAAAGAGGCTAGTGCACAATCTGGCCAGTTGGCAACAAAAGGGGAAAATTTGCTTGTAAGTGATTGGTAAGAGCATTTTAACTTGGAACAACTTGGAAGATGATGCAGTTGCTAGGTAATGTCTTTCATTTCTAGAAAAAGTGTTGAGGTGAAAGCTAATCAATAAGGTAGATACAGTGTGATGTCATTTGTTGCCATGGTTTCTGAATTTAGCAGTCTGTTATCTGCAAATAATATTGATGGTTGCTATGCAGTTGAATCTTTTCATATTGTTGTTTTGTGATTATACAGCTCTTTAATCTTGGCTAAAGCTTCAAAGAACAGCGTGTCTAGGAGTTTAAACATTATAATAGATAGGCTTGTATTACAACCCTAAAATATCTTGAAATTTACTACCTAATAAACAACAGGCATCAGCGGGAAGTGAACAAGGTTAACATTTTGGTGATTAAACTTCCACAAAGCAGTTGACATTTTCTAGTAAATTAATCTGCAAATTAAATATCTCTGTGGAATTAGTGCTATGACTCATTACATGGCAGATCATGTAAAAGAGCGGTAAGCAGTCAATCCCCTGGATGATAAGGCAGTCAAATGTCTACAGCTGCAAATGGCTCAAAAGTCATCACAGCTTCTTGAACAATGTCCTTATGTTTCATATATCTTTTGCTGTTGCATTGTGGCTCTTCGTTAAGTTTGGGGTTTGCTAGAAAATATTTCATAGCAGCTTATGGAAAATATCAGGCTGAGAAGCAAATGAGCCCTATTTTTTCCTGATAGTTGTCAAGGTGAAGGAAAAGTATTTTCAAGTCCGGTCCTTTAAATCAAATACAATATTTCATGTTCTATGGAGAAGATGTTAGTTTTAGTGGGATGCCGTGTATTCTTTACTTGATTTATTGGCATCTCTTTACAGTAGTTTTTCCTGTTAGTTTGAGTTATTGAAAGCTTTTTGGAGGGAAAGAATTAAGAGATGAAAAGACAGCTCAGTGAAAGCTAGAGAAGGTAACACAGGGTGATCTGAAAGCCAAGGTGATTTGTAGAAGTAGAAAATCCATGGTACCCATCAGTGAAGCATTTTAAAGGGGGGAATGGTCAACTGGAAAAAGTAGAAAGAGAAATAGAGTGAAAAGGAGAAAAGAAAGGTTGATGGAAGAAAGAAACTTGTTTTACTGGGGTGAGAGAAGAATGGGGGGAAGGAAGTGAAGAAAAAATCAGGTTACAGTTTGCTGAATTCTAGTTTTTACATCTTCGGAGTGCCATTTGCCATGCTGTCAGGTCTTTTTTTTTTTTTTTTTTTTTTTTTTTTCCCCCTCCAACTAATTCCTCCTCCTCTTCCATTTCCACTGTTCTTTGCCTTAACAACATATTTCTTTAGAAAGTGCTTTGCCACCTTCTTTCTTGTCTTCTTCACACATCTCTCTGCTGTGTGGTGACATTGACTATCACATTTCTTTCGAACACAGAAGTAATTGCCATCATAGTCCTACTTGTCCCCTTAATATAGTGAGCGAATTGTCAAGGGCGTGCCCCCAGCGGAAGACCCGAGGAAGGTGGCACCGGGAGAAGCGAGGCGTTCCTTCGGCTAAGATACTGCTCTTGCAAAGCGGGCCTGAGCGTTGTGGATGACTCCTCTCCTGGAACTCCTCTAGAAATCCCCTGTTGGCTGTGCAGAAACAATAGCAGCCTTCAAGAAGGGTGTCCTCAAAGCACTGCTACTGAGAGGAGGCAGATGGAGGAGACATGCCGGCTTGATGATGATAGCAGATGTCAACAAGTTAACAATCTGAAAAGGAAACTAGCAGCACAGCAGTGCTTCTTACCCAAATGTTTAAGAGAGGGAGGAGGAAGGAAAAAAAAAAAAATGAGCAAAGCAACATGGAAGAGAAGAAACAAATCAGTAGAGATGATCAGCTAGAGCTGTAAAAGACTATCTGATGCTAAATCTGTAAAGTGCTGCTGCTGACTGGATTTGTCTAAAGAAGTATTTCACTATTAGGCTGCCACAAAGGAAGTGCATTTACTTCAGATGCCATATGCCAACTGTGCAATTAGGCTTCCAGTCATACATGCTGCCTGTACTAAAGCAGGGGGCAAGCCTCAGCCATTTGCAATTGCTGTTGCATAACGCTTGCTTTTACAGCCCTGGATATTCAGTTTCAGAAACTGCCCTGAGATTTTTTGTTGTTTGGGATAAAATACTTGTTATCTTTTATTTCCTCAGGGTATTTATCTTAGGGATATTTATTTTCTGTGTTGTTGTTTTTTTCTTCCTTAGGGAAAAACTAATTGTCAGATAATTTTAAAAACAGTTTCACATAATAAAATAACTCAATTTAAAGCAGATTAAAAAAAGAAAACATTTTCTGTCTTATAAAAAAACAAAGAACAACACAACACATTGTAATATAAGAGGGACAATTTGGTACATTGTACTAGTGAACAAATTCTTAACACATACATGCAATAGTGGTAAGTCTGAGACAGCTTTAACAATACAGTTTCTTAATTTGTGAATTTTTGAGGTTTTTCTTCGGCCAAGTCCTGATACCAATAGCCATTGCAGGAAAATGAATGTAGGTGAGAAGGAGACAAGGGATTTTTGGTAACTTGTGCACAGTAAACTGTACACAGCAAAGTCCCTAGAGCCACTATGACACTCCCAGCATAGTATATGCATTGTGATACCTTACAACCTGCCCTTACGCAATGGACTATGGTGTTTCACATAGAATTGGATGGCCCAGTGTCACTGAGCACTCAACTCAGATTTGGAGTGGGTTTTCCAAGCATGATACGAACACTAAAAGAAAAACAGGGATATCAATGTCAGCATTAAGTGAAAGTATCCTGGCCTTGGAAGTCACATACAGGCCTAAGGTGATATAATGCAACCTAGAACAAGAACTCATCAGCTATAGATACAAATCTTCTAGCTGTGTGTTATAGCTATGTGATGTAGTAGGTTGACTGTCGTTACTATAGACTTGTGAATAGTGCTGAATGTAATACCTAATGCAGTTTTTGCAGTTGACAGCTGGCTGTTTAGACTAAGGAAAATACGGATATTTAACCCACTTAAATGTTTTAGCAACTGGTTGGTGCTATTTAATAAAAATCTCAGAGCATGCTCCTACGAGTTCGCTTCAGTGTAGAGAATTCTTGACACAAAAAGTAGTTCACAGATCTGAAGTCTGGAAACTTGACTTGAGATTTATTAAAGCAATTTTCATTTCATTTTATGTCTGCATGACTCAGCTAAGCTCTTCTCTGGAGCTTTTATATCTTTAGTTCAGGTCTTGGGTCAGTCATGCTGCAAATAATCTCTTTTTATGAGTAGACTTAAGGCATATGTTTGTTTTTCTGTGTATTGATTTAGAAAGAGTTAGTTCCCAACCCAAATCTGAACAAGTGGTTCTTGTAATAGTTGCAGCACACTTTTTCTCGTATATAAGAAATTAAATGTACATTTTGATAATTCACAATATACAATATACTGCAGAACAAAGTGCTTGTGCTGCTTCAACATTGTGAGGAAAAATCAATTCTCACCAGACCTCCAAAAAAATAAAAAATAAAAGCACCCTCCCAAGGTCTCTAGCACCCTAATAGAGCGATTCTGTGCACACTGTGAAAAGCAATCCTTCCTGATACTTGTAGCTTGTGTTCCAGTACTAAAGAATCATTAGTCTCATCTGATGTTTCAAATGCAAGGAGGTTGTTGTGCAGGATTTCGTCTCCTGGGCTTTCTATCTTTTGTGTGAAGACTCATGAGGTGCAGGACTTGGCAGAGCTAAGACACCACACTAGTAATGCATCTCCTACACACGTCTGTTCCTCTCTGTGGTGTTCACCATGAATGCACCAACATTGCTACCTGTGATAGCGGTTGGTATGTCATGGTGAACAGCACCGGGCACCTCCCTCACTCTGCAGCTACAGCTCAGCACTCTACTGAGAACAAGCCACATTTAGGGCTCTGATGTTCTTCATTTCTCTGAGAAGGTAAAATAGCCTTTCAGTGCAGAAAGGAGTGTTCAAGTCCAGCAGGAGAATTGCATTTTTAATGTGGATGTTGAATTTTGCCGAAGAGATAGCACCAGCCCATCTAGCTATTCTATCAGAAATCATCAGGCATGTTGGAGCATTTGAGACAGAACTGTACTGATGTAAGTTCATAAAGCTTTTTTAGAAGAGGAAAACTTTTATTTTTTCCAATATAACTAGAGAATTTCAGGTTCAAATATTTCTAGTAGAATATTGCTCCTCCTTGCCCAAAATCCTTGCAAGAAACTAATCCCAAGGTTTTCATTCTTTGTGTGAGATCAGGCCAATATTCACATGTTTAAAGAGGTTGTAAGGATACTTTTGCATGTATTAAAAATGCTTCCAAATGTGTCCTTTATCTGGCACCTCAGAAACCATCCTTTAGGTCCAAGAATTACCAACATTTTAAAAGCTGGGGATCCTTACATGTATTGTCCTAATTACTCTTTATAATGAAATATTAAGCCCTCCTCAAATCTCTGCATATTCTGTGTCAATTGACTATATGTCAACCATCTATATCAGAACTGAACTAAATTAGTAATAAACTAACAGTTCCTCAAGTCATTTCTATTGTTTAGAGTAAGAGAAAGCATTAATATTCCCCAGCAATGTGAAGAAAACTATAAGGCACTGATATTTTTTATAGGCAGTACCTTATTTTTATATGAACAGTTATTTTTTTTTTTTTTAATGAAAAGCCATTCTAGGTGTGGGAAGCCATTGCAGACTACTTCGGGAATGGGAGATGCTAAATAAACTGTTTGTCCACTGTTTTCTGTTTGAGTTTATGCATTTCTCCACATTGATTAAACTCAACTGGATTACACTTGCTCTTAATGCTTCAGACCGAGCAGGGTATGATGAGATTGTCCACACTATTTTTGGCAAGTGTTGCATTTTTTGTACTCATTTTCTGTGCCATTTATTCTCTTTGGCAGTCTTTTGACTCTGCCAGTCAGTGATTTTTCCTTTTCCTTAACTGAAGCTGCTATATTCTATCTATATACTTCCTTAAGTCATATCTGCTTCCCCCCACCCAGCATGTCCCCTGAAACTTTGTGATCTTCTGTGCAAATCTTGACAACCCCCCTTTATCTGATTTGCCATTTCTCAACATTATTTTGGATCAACTGATCCTGTCCAGCATGAAATGGGTTCTGATGATAAAAAGACAAAGCAGCTTTACCGAATATGCTCATTGCTCAAAATTGCCTGATATCAAATAAATTGCATTTTCTGTTAGGTAGTGTTTTCAGATGTTAAACCTGGGACAGCCATGGGGCAGAAAAGTCCTTCCTGAAGGCACACTGCCTTCTGTTCATCACTGGTGTGAAACACCATCCTTCCTAGGTGCTGATGAACCTGGTTTGCTTTCAGCACAATCTCAGCTTGGGCTGAAGGTTAGTGCAGCAGTTTGGTACTGTATTCCTTACACATAAGAGAAAACAAAAAACAAAAACAACAACAACAACAACAACAACAACAACAACTTTATTTGTTTTCATTTAGAAGATAAACAATCAGTACTGTGCATAGAAGAATCATTTATGTTTTAGAGTTATAGACGGGAAAAGACAATGAAGTACATTTTATTATATTCTGTGTTTATTTTTACATTGAAAGCTATTGCTGTTTCTTCCTGATGTTTTTGCGGCAATAACAGAGTAAAAATGTTTTATTATGCAAGTTATATACTTCTAGGACAGTGCTTTAAAATGAAAATTACCTGTATGAAAGAGACTTTCAGTCAGTCCATATAGGAAGCTGGAAATTGGTTTGAATGCAAGCAGCTAGTGTCACAGCAATTTGCATGGCAGCAGATTTAATGTATGTCTAAGGCACTGTTTACTTTAGCTAAGCTTTCATAAATGTTGGACAAAAGAAATGAAAAACTACTATAGTAAATGATGAATAAAATCAAAAGCTAAATGCTCAAGGCCCAGATTTTTAAAATTCTAGAGTCAGCTACCTAACACACTTATGGGTTTTAATGAGTTGTGGCATTTAAATTTCCTTTATAAACAACAGCAACAAAAAGCCCTAAGCTGGTCTTTTTTTCGGTCTTCAAGTAATAACAATTATCAGTAATAAATTAAGACTCCTATTGACATCAGTGGCAGAAAAGAGTGCGAAGAAATGTTAAGAATGTAGACAAAAAATGTCTTGTATAATTATTCCATTTTTAGAAAATTGCATTGCAAAAAGTAGGTTAAGCTTTTCAATACTAATAGCTAATACAACATCCATCATAAAGCTACCTTCATCTGAAGTCATCAGACGAGGAAATTTACTGTCCCTGTTTAGTGAGGAGAGGAAGCCAGTTGCTATTAAATGTCTGAGGTGAATTTGTTTCTCTTTACTCATAAAGTGTAGCTCTCTCTCAGACAGTTGAAAAGGTGATGAATATTATAGCCCTCGTGTTTAATTGTTTCTGTATGCCCTGGAATTTAAAGAGAATTTAGGATGTGTTTGGCAGTAGCTTTCCCTCTATAATCAGGTTGCTATGGTAAACCTATTATTCCAGACAAAGAAAGGGTATGTTTAGTGAAGTGCTGATCCCTCTTCAGTATAATGTGAGCTTCAAATTACTTTTGAACGACTGAATTTGTATGGTAAGTATTTTAACACAATAACTAAGAGAATAAGGTTGCAGAATAAGGTGTGGCTTCTGTTATTTCAGTAGCAGACACATTTGACAAGGTAGTAGTATGGCTGAAGCAAACTCTTTCTTCAAACATCTTCTGCTTTTCCCAGGGAAGAAACCTGAAGTTTATTGTTACAGAATGATATTAATTTTTTGTGTTTATCTATATGGCGATAAACTCAGCCTTTGAATTTTACATTTGCTGCCTCTCATTTAGTTAGTTGTTCAGAAGCAAAATGGATTTAAATCCTCTGTTGAATTACCTCCAGAGTGTGCCCACCTTACATGATCTAACCAAAATCTCAGTACTTTTGGAGGAAAACATGCTTTTTAAGTCAGTACGAAGTTGCAGTTATTTATTGCCACAACTAAATTCCCATCTCACGTTCCTCGTGCTGGCTTTGTCATATTTGGAAAAGGAATGGTGAAGAAATAA
This sequence comes from Anser cygnoides, assembly GCF_040182565.1. Taxonomy (NCBI): domain Eukaryota; kingdom Metazoa; phylum Chordata; class Aves; order Anseriformes; family Anatidae; genus Anser; species Anser cygnoides. The sequence goes on along the minus strand of NC_089873.1, from coordinate 154,290,753 downwards.
TTTGAGTACCACTTTGAGCAGTGTACTAAGCTGCTATGACTGTATCTATGAGTATTTCAGAGCGGAGAAATAGCTCGGGGATATTCTTTTCCAGAGCACTAGCTGAGCACTAGCTGACTGAGGTTTCTGTCCATTTTCAAGAAACAACCAGCTCTGCTGAGATCCACAGCCAGGTGATCTAAATCATACCCTAAACTCTGTGGGAAGCTAGCCAAAGGAAAATATGAGGCACAAGTACCAACAAGGAACTTGGCCTGTTTGGATGTTGGTGTTTTATTCATTAGCTAAGACGAGAGAAGTGAGGAGGTAAATCCCCTTCAATTTTGAAAAAGCAAACTGAGCTTGTATCTCATACATGACAAAAATGTGCCCGATCTGCCTGGAGAGGGGATATTCCTCAGGTTTTCCCCAGTGAAACTGTTGCACATGAACAAAAACAAATAAATATTAATTGCAGCAGGGACTGAGAGGAACCTGATCCCATTCCAGTGCAAGTGCCCAAACACTGGTCTCTCAAGTCATTCTCTCTTATTAAATTACATATTACGAAAGGTAATGCTTAATTACAGAACATGCAGGAGCCTCATTACAGAACCTTCCTTTGCTCATCCCTCTGGAGGATTTTCCATCTCTGCTGACTCCTCTCTTCAAAACAACTTGCTTAAACTGATTTTATTGTCCTTCAGGCATCCTCCTTGTACCATTAGCTGGCCAGGATGCCACTGTTCAAGACGGTTCTTTTGTTTATTTTTATAGTCTTCACAACAGATGGGTCCTGTTCATCAGGTACCTATCTGCCTAGGGGCGGCTGACTATTCTTTGGGACACTTGGTGGTGTAACATTTTGTAGAAGCCAAGATGTCTAAGATGGATGTATAGAAAGAGACTGAGATCCCCAAACAGCGACAAGTTGGACACATTAAAAGTTTCTGTATATATTTAAGTATTAAGGAGCCATTTTGTACCAGTTACAGTTAAGCTTTTCTTAGCAAATAATTATAGCTTAGGGAATGCATGCAAATAATATCAATCATTCTTTATACAATTCTGTTTTAAATGTTGACATGATTACCAAATACCAGTGTATTTCATGATATGGTAGGTGAACTTATGAACTTCCTATAATGTTTCTTTCTGGAACTAGTATCTTCAAACAATTGCCAATGCAATGTCGTTTTAGAGTAATGTTTATTATAAAGGTATCATGAAGCATTGGCTATTAATTCAATCAGCATGTCTTTTTTTTTTTAAAAAAAAAAAAGATTACAGCACTTTAGATAATCATAAAGCATCTTTCTAGACTGCATCCTGGCACATACAATTTCAGCTTGAAAATGCAATGAACATTAATGCTTGGAAAGATGAAGAGCAAGGCAGCTATAAAATAAACTGGAAATTTTGTCCAGAATTGATACGATCCATCCAACTCCAGTTTAATTAGACCGATTTTGTTGAAAAAGAATTGTAACAAAGTTAATTTACAAGCTGACAAAATATGGAGTAACAATGATCTGGTGGTATCTTGACCTAAAAGGTTTTATTGTCACAAAGCCTACAGTTAGAAAAGCCCCATTACGGTTCCCCTTAACAGTCCTTTCTCATTGTGCAAAATATTACAGCAAATCCAAAAAAAAAAAATAATAATACACGTGTCAAACTGTTTGGGTGCATAATGAAAGGCTGTGCTTAGAAGGCTTTTTGCTTGGGAGCAATACTTGCTCCTACTGTATCTTTGGGTTCTGCAGTCAATAGTATCCCAGACCTGAGCTGAGTCACATTGATGCTATGATTAGTTCCAGAGAAAAAGCCTTTCCAGAGAAAAGTACCCAATGCATGTCTCTGGTGGTCCTTTTTTTGCATGTGTTATCTCTTCTCAAGCCTATCAATTTTGCTATTTTGGTCCCTGGCTTGTGTCATATTTTGTGCATTCTTACAGTAGCATCACGTTAAAAGAATTTACAGATATGCAGTCAAACTTAGAAGTTAGGAAAGAAAAAAAACAACATTACCTTGACTTGAGTCTTCCTTGTATTTGTGTAATTTAAGACTGTCCTTAATTTTATTTATATATTTATTTTTATATTTAACCATTTAACTCTGACTGCTCTGAGAGCTTCAGAGAAGAAAATCTGTGGGTCTTGCTGAATCTGTTCCCCCTTTAAGCTCTGTGGATTTCTCCTGTGAACAGGTTGATCAGGTTGATGGAAGGGAGGACTATGACAGAGGTTGTGCTTCTACTTCTATTTCATCAGGTCTGGAAAAGAAAAATCATAGTTGTTTTTTTTTTTTTCTTTTCCAAATGCCTGAGAGAGTATTTAAAGAGTTATGATTCTACATGAATAAAGTAGACTGCATCTGAGTCCTGTGCATAAGTGATTTAATTCTAATCAAATTCATTAGGAGTTTCTGAGGTTTGTGCTAAATATTTTAGATCAATTACAGAGGTTAATTATGCAGTTAAACATGTGGCATAGCTCTGTTATGCAAAGTTAAGATATGAAACAGATACAATGTCAATGACTGCTTATTGTTGCTGTTTCCATCGGGATGTGACAGGGATATACTTTGCTTCTGGTTGCCATGGAGGAGGGAGAGTGGTTTGGCTTTTTTTGTTTGTTTTGTTTTAGGGCTTATGTGGATACTTATAATTAATACAGAGTGACTTGTAGTTTGTCTTCGGGAGGGTAGACTATAGAATAAGTTTGTTGTCTTATTTCAGTTGTTTCATTGCAGTTGTGACTCATAAACATTTGTTTGTTATTACAGGGAAATGTGAATGTGGCCAATGCACTTGTTTCCCTCCAGGAGACAACAGAGTTCATGGTAAAAACTGCGAATGTGATGATCGGCAGTGTGAAAGTGCAGATGGTGAAGTCTGTGGGGGTATGCATTCACTCAATATAATATAATTAATATAAATCTTGGCAGTTTATAACTTTATTTTTCCCTTGATTTCATAACATAATGGCACTATAAGTTATTGACATCACTGATCAGTTATAATAGATTATAGATTTTTGTAAGAAACAAGCCCTGTGTATATTGAATGTTAGTATTTATTTAAAAACTTCAGAAGCCCTAAGAGTGAAGTAGACTAGATACACCTAAAAACATATATGTAAGTGCTGTAGTACATGTCAGCTTCCATCAGTGTTCTTTAAAGAAGAATAAAGATGCTTAAATGGAAACTTGAAAAATTAGGTAATTTTTCTTTCGCACTTAGTATAGTTGATTTATTGAGAATGTTGTATTAAACTTGATAATGACCAGCAATACATTTGAATATTTCATATTCAGTAACAGTGATATTTCTATTTTCTTTAAAAGGAGAATGTATTACAGAAGAATCTAAACGCTTGAGATACACTGCCACTGTACATGTATATGCAGATTTTTTTTTTAGTGTTAACAGTAAAAACCTCACTTGTTGATTTTTCAGTAATGAATGTCGGTATTAAGCAATATTTCAAGTTATTTTTAGATATGTAAACGCATACCTACCATATAGTATTTAAAAACAAATGAGTTGTATTTGTCCTAAATTCTATCTTTCTATATTTTATTGGCTTTCTTTTTGAAATATTCATAATATTAACAAAGTAGTCAGTATGAATCCTGACACATTTTATTATATTTCTTATTTCTATGTAAGAAAAAATCATATTGCTTCATAATCCTTGTGTACATATAAATTCTGACTACAGGGAATTTTTCTTCAAGGTCTCTGCCAAGCAGAATGGAAAAATTCTTGTTAAAGTCTCTAACCAGCAGTAATAATAGTTTATAACATTCAATGTAATTCAATAATATGAATGTGTAGAAAAAGAATAATTTGAAATTTAATTTTGTTCAAAGGACATAAAAGCAGACAAAAACACTGAAAAGCTGGGTCATATTGGTTATAGGTTAAGTAGCTGGAAACCAAAATTCATCATCTTCCATGATTAAAAAAATCCGTTCCATTTATGTCATTCGTATTTTACATTATTCAATAACAATGCTTCAGTGTTAATACTTCTAATTAAATAGCGCATTTTGGAAATTAGAGACAAAAATTCCATTGTTCCTTATTAGCAAGGGCACATTTTAACTTTTATTGTTGGCTACAGGACCTCACATTGAAATGATAATCAGCTCAACACTTGAGCTAGTGTCCATTTTTTACTGTGTAGGAGACACTCTAATTCACACTATTACCTGAATAAAGTCTCTACTTTAGTCTAAACAGCGTTGTCCAGTGGCAATGACAAAAATTAATTAATTCATTTACAAAATAATACACTTAAAATTTATTTTCCTAATTTTGAAACAATGAATAGAAAGGAAAACTAGCTCATGAAATTACAAATCAAATGTAGTCTTAAGCTCAACTCCTCCACTTTTATTCAAGCTGATAGTTTAATTAGTAATGATAATCTGCAGTTGAAAAGGAGTTATATGGGAAAACACAACTCAAGTGACTGTGTCCTGCTTGAAATTGCAGTGCACAGCCTGCGTTGACAGGACTTCAGAAGGTCAAGCCTGTGATTTTGCTTTTCTAGGGAGCTGAGTTTATTCCTTATTCTTTCCCCCCGAAAAAACATAGAATAAGCACCATATCAGGAATCCTATTGTCCCGTGCTCTTTTGTAAGTAAAGGGAGAGAAGTAAGCACAACACAAGGTTATGATTAAATCCACCAAGATTGGAGGTGACCTCTGAAATGCCTCAAGAGAGACCAGAGAATTTTTTCTTACCTGTAGCTGACTGAACAAAATGAGGTGCAGCTGGTCTCTAGAGTTTTAGTCTTCCCAATTAGAAGCCATGCCGCTGCTAATGCTGCCCTCTAAAAATTGTTGGATTTTTGTGGTAGGTCTGTTGGGATTGCAGTGATAAATAACTGGCAGATTATTTTTTTCATATTCCTGATGTTTTAATTCCTTGTCTTTCTATTGTATTTTAAAATATAAATTTGTTTTTAGATTATTCTACATTTGATTCTAATTTACTCCTTGAAGCATGTTCCTATATCATAATTATGTATGATTATATCTGCTCTCGTTTTTTTTCAGCAAAGAATGTTTTCCCATCTTTCTCTGTTTCTGTTCTCAGGCCACACAAGTATTTCTTTGTGCTTGTCTGGCTTTTCCATGTGAAGTGTGCCAAGATTCAAATTAACAAACATAAATGTCTTACTAATTACACAGTTCCCTTCCATATAGCAATTTTCATTCTCCTGGTTGCTGGAGCTCAGTAGTGTGTGTTCTTCATTTACTTTCCCTCCTCTTTTTTTTTTTTTTTTCCTCTTTTCTTCCTTTCTCCTTTTTTTTAATTACTGGCAGATCCAGAGCCCTTATTTTCTTTCATCATCCTGTGTCCATCTGTGCTTCTGATCCACCTGCCCAAGAAGCCACCCCTCTACCCCAATAATCTGTTGCCTTTCCACTTCCTTAAACTTCTAGCACTTGAGGGAGCACCTATTTAGGTGTAAGTATAGGAATGTCTACATATACATTATCTTCAGAGAGTCCCCATTGATTGCAGATTTCTCTTCATCTCACTGTTAAAGAATTGAAATCCCTCCCCTTCGGATTCATAAGATGAGCTTTTTACTCCTTATTCATTTTCTGTAATTTCAGCTTCCATTCCGTCTTTTCACTGAAATTTCTCTTCCCTCAGTTTCTGATGAGATGTAGGAATGCCTTTCATTGTTATCCTCTTCAGCTCCTCACAGTGTCTGATGTGACCAAGAGCTTCAGCCCTGCCCTTTAGGAATTATCAGATATTTTGCTTGACTATCACTTCCGAAAACATTTTGAATGCTTCCTTAGATATATGGTATTTCTCATCTCCTCACTTTTAGGAGATTCTACCAACTTTAGCCTTGTGTTCTTTCCCATTTTGCAATTTATCTATTTAAAGAACTCCCACTAATTTTGTGTTAATGGTACACACATCTCTCTCTCTTCCTTTTGTATTTGCCAATCTTCCATCTCAGCCTGAACCTCTTAAATCTCTTGCTGAACTGCTTATTCCTTCCTCTTTCCTTCTCCTCTTTACATTATTATTTTTCTACCACTATCACTACCTAGGCAATTACTGTCAGGCCATAAGGCCTGGATAGTAACTCTGGCTGCAGAGAATTAGAAGCTGGACTCTGATTGTGCAGAGTCTGACAGTGAGCATTGAGTGCCTGTAAGTACACAGAAAGAGTACCAGTGTTTTGAAATAAAATGCATGCTGAAACGAGAAATGTGAATGACAACCTAAATCATTTGGATAAGAATTGTTACTGGCCTCCTCTGACCAGCAGAGATTGATTAATAGCTTGCTTTCCAGACCAGCTGTCTATGTGATGGTAGAAAGACATGAGGCGAAGGATATGATAAATTAGGGTACAACTGAGTGAGACCTTATTACCATGTTTCTGCATGACTGTAGTGAGTCATTCACTTAAAAATTCAGCTGCCCATCACTGCAGTACCAGGAATAGAGACATTGCTTCTCCACAAAGACAGAAGTTTCAAGAGGACTCAGCACAGATTCCACAGCACTCTGATAAAACATACATATTCCCCTTCTTTTGTCCATGCCTCTGGAGAGACTTAATATTCTATGTCTGGAGCAGGTGTCTCATGCAGCTTTTTTGAGATTGGTATGTTCTACCTACCTAAGGACCTGTTCCCTGGAGTTCAGTTTCTTTCAATGATGTAAGATTTGCCCTTATGTATTGCGCTGCTGATCCTCAGAAATATTTTACATCATATTTTCTTTGACTTTACGCAGTTTCTGATACTTTCATGCGCAAATTAAATGCTTTTGGTGCCAACAGCGGCACATACATGACTGGAGAATCACAGGTATTCCAGCACGAGTTCTTTCTCGGTACAGCTGTGTCACTGATATACACAAGGCTTAATCTTTGCATATCCTGTGTCCTGGTGAGAGATACTTTTCTCACTCCTCTGAGGTTATGGCTGTGATACAAGCTGCAGATGTGTCCTGAGCTTACAAGAGTCATTTGTTCCCCTACTGTGTCCAGTAATGTTTTTCAGTGATATCACTGCTGGCTGCTCCACCTCATTGAGCTGACAGTTGCTCTACGTGTTCTGCTCACTTTCAGGACTGAGGGCAGGCAGGCAGTAAGAATTCAGGACAACAGTAAAGATCAATTTGAAATTGATCTGATAAAGCTCTGAACTCCATTCATTTTGATTTGCTCTTTGGATCGTTATTGGCCTTGCTGTGAGTTCTTGTCATAACAAAGCATCATCTATTGAAGGAATCACACAGAAGCCCTTCTGGGTCCTCCACATGCTACCAGTAGGTACAGGATTATGCTGCTTAATAATCCTATGATGAAAACAAGAAAAAAAAAATTGGTTGAAGCTCCACACAAGCTTTACTGGGGTGTTTAGCAAAGATTGAAGCTTATAACTCATAGCAGGACCTTTACATAGCTCTAGGGATGCTGCCATACTGTTTTGTGTCACTAGTTCAGTCTGTGTCTTATATACTGGGCCACCAATTATGTAATCAGCTTTGATGAGACCTTTTCATATTTAGTCGTGGAAGTTTGTACTGTCATTCATACTAAGAAACAACTAAACCTCTCATCACCCTGGTAAGTGAAATCTTTGACTGGTGGCAATAGAATACCTTGGGAAGTCTAATATGTATGTTTTCAAGTAAGCAAATTAACTTTGATGATTTCTTAACTATTTGTTTTGTCCACTGCACATCAAAATATAATGGTAACATTGTAGAGAATACAGTTAGGTAATGGAATAACTGGCATGTCACATCCTGTCACATCAAAGAGTAAATACAGCTATCTTCTTTGTTTGTTTGTTTTTACCAATGTATTTAGGCTCATAAGTTAGGGATTCTGGTTGTAGTTTGGAGCCTTGTAAAAGTGGAGGAGCTGCTCTGTGCTTTGGAGAAAATGCTGAGGTAATAAATAGCACTTCACTCAGGTCTGCTTTCACATCTCTTTCTCCTCTAAGATTAGGAAATCAGTGAAGCAAAACTCTACATAAGGCTTTATCGGAGGAGAATTTATACATATATATATTTTAAAAATCCCCAAGTAAATTGATTTTCACCACGCAGACACATTCATTGTTTTAATTCACTCACACTCACATGCTCACATACTTGCAGGCACCAAAATATCTGGATTTAAATGTTTGGCCAGGATCACTTGTGTGTGATACAGAAGACGAATAAGAGCCACCTGCCATCAAGTCCTTACTAGGTCTTTTCTTCTTGACTGTCAACAAGCTGCTGGTCTTTAGACATGTCTTTTATATCCTTTAGAACCCATTCTCTTGACTGAGGATTTTGCTTTCTTTTACCTCCCTAAGATTTATGCAGGTCTGGTGCTTGTTGTCTTGACATTCTTAGGATAATATTGTTCCTGTTGGGCTCAAAAGGAAAGGAATGACATATATAATGTGCTGCTTTGACGTCCTTTGTTGTTGAGCAGTCTTCTGTTCACATCGAGTCATCATGACATGCTCTTACTAGAGTAAAGGCCTTGTGGTCTTGACAAAATGCATTTGTCAGTTTTTCTGCTATGAACGTGCTGTTGGCTGTCAATGGGGGTCATGTTTTTAATCTCATTCTGGTGTTTCTTCTGGTGGTTACCTAAACATTTCCATTCATACTTCATTTACACCAGTCTTAAAATTTCAAATAGTAGTGTATGTATTAGCAAAGAACAAGGGAACACCTGCAATTTCTACAGCCACAATTGCCAGCCTTCTGTTTTATACTTTTGCAACAGACACAGACACATCACGTTCTTAAAATTAGTGAAGGATTCTAGGATCACATAATCATTACCAGGACTTGCAATGCAGGAACTGCCTCTCAAAAGGCTAGTATTGCCCCTAATTGCTATTCTCCTTTGAATATAAGTTTTTCATTACTATCCAGCCAGGCTAAGTAGTTTGATTCACAGGACATGCTGACTTCCTTTTTTGGAATATAACTATGCATTATTATATGGTAAAGATATGCTCCAAAAATGGTTAATTAATGAAGGTTTCTAGGTCCATACTGCAGAAATCATGAATGACATTTATTCTCTCATCTGTGCAGTGAGGCAGAAACATGACATTTTCAGATGGCATGTTCTTATGAGACCAGTAAGACCATAACCATTAAAATGAGGAAGCTATGATTAATGATATGCTTCATTAAGCAAAGCTAACTTTTAATATTATGGTGCAGTTGCTGTTAGACAATTTCCTCATTTCTTGCAGTAATACTGCTTCACAGTAACAGAAGTATATAGGACATAATATAGCTAAAATGCTTAGGAACACCATATAGGAAAGAAAAAATGATACCAGCCTATCTTCCCACCACAGACAGCTTTTGAAACTGGCTGGTCTGAAAGTTCAGAAATAAGAATTCAACTCCTGACTCTACCATGAATTTCACAGACTATAGGGGGTTGTTGAAAGCCTTCAGTTGACCAAACATAGGTACTGTGTATGATTTCCAATGCCCAAAGCTATCCTACCTGACCCCAGTGTGGCTCTACAAGGACACAGGGAGACCTGTATAGTTGCCATGATGAAATCCTTGATGTTTTAGGCTATGTCAAATGGTGCTGGGCATCTGAACTGAACTCATAATTTCTCTGTGGTTCCTGTTGCGTTCAAATAACATTTTTTTTTTCTTCCCCATCTTTTCTATTGTAAACTCTTCAGAGAAGGGACTAAGTTCTCTTGATTGAGAAATCTGAAGTCAGTCATTGTTACAAATTCAGAATTTTTATGCTATTTAGTAGAGATATTTCTGATGTTTATTACTGAAAATGAATGCAGTTGATTCTCTTGAGGAAAAAAATTTCAAACACATGATTAGAGGGTAAAACTGATGCTGAAAAAAAAAAAAAAGTAAAAATGACCATAGGATAACGCTAAGTAGAGAGTCAGTGATTCAAAGCCTATGTCCTTGCTCTTAACTGCGTTATCCTAGCTCTGAGGCACATCCAGAGACAACAACAAATATATTCAAAAGGTAACCAGAACATGTATTAATGTGCATGGTGTATTCTGTATTAAACTCAGTTGGTGTTACTTAGCTCAGTATTTCACATTTTTTCTTTTAAATGTACTACAGATTTCTGTCCTGGTCATACAGACATTTGTGTAGGTGTAGGTGAAACTTCGCATAGATGCATAGAGAATTTAGTTTGTTCAGCTTTTAAGACAGCATAAAACATGATTTAGGATTGGAATAAGGTTTCTAATTGAATATTTCTGTTAAAATGAACAATAAAGAAATTGCTAATGCACCAGTATTTAAGTTGACTAATAGATACTAATTCATAAAGGCCAAAAAGGGGCTTGTGTGTTGAACTTCATATATTAGAATATAAATAGCCGTTAGACTACAAACAGCCATTACGCTATACGCAGGTTTCGCCTATATTGAAGTCTGTGTACTTTGTGCAGCCTGTCCCTGAGAAGGGCATACAGCCATGCTCTGGAGACTAAGAGATGAGCAGCCTATGCCAACGTTGCTAGTAAGTTAGTTCCAGTAATGGTCATCCTTGTATAAATGCTGTTTTATTTCTGAGATGAATTTGTCAGTACTAGCTTTTCTCTCTGGTTCTTGCTTTGTCTTTCTGTGGTAGTTCAAGAATTCCAAGAAGGCAGATCCTGCTGTAACATTTCTTAGACTTTTTTTTTTTTTTTTTCTCCCACTAGGCTACAGATACAGATCTTTGAAGATCTTTCAACAAGCCATTTTCTCTGCCCTTTGAATTCTTTCTTTGGAACTTTTTTGGGTCTTTTCCAAGTTTTTCAAAATCTCTTGAAATATGGATTATCACAGTGAGTTTCCATTGCATCAGTGCTCTAAATGTTTCTACTACTGTTCCTACTCAGTTCTCTCCTCTTACATGCATGTGGGGATTGCATTAGATCTTTTCACCGTAGTGTTCCACTGGAAGTTTCTCTTGAGTTACCTGTCTATTGCATTCCTCAAGCTGGAGCTACAGTCCACCTTTACTAGACTTGGACAACACTAAGCAAACTATTATGAAAATATAATAGACAATCAGTATTTTGTTTCAGATTTTTGTTAGGTTTCTCTGCCTGTAGTTGTCACAGCTGTTCCAATCTCCTGGCATTCTCCTGGCATTCCAAGATTCAATAAAAATAAAAGTGATCAAGTACTTTTTTTTTTAATCAACTCTTTTAGTATATGCAGGCAGGTTAGAAATACTTCTCCCAACAGATTATTTTTAATATTCTTTTATGTTAATAATATAATGGAAAATACTTTACTATTCTTGGGTAATAAAAAATAAATCCTGCTTATATTTAAATATATAGAGAAATATTTGTTTCATTTACTGTTTCATTCTAAATTGGGGATTTTGCACTACGCTGAGATTTTTCATGTTCCTAAAACACTTTTTAGACCTGTTATTCATCCGGTTACTAATTTTTCTGGCATCTCTTTGTTTTTTATTATGTCAGTTTTATTCAGAACCAAATTTTTTATTTATATTCATTGATATCTATTTCGTCATTCTTTCTTTGGCTGTACAGACTTCTCATTCCTAACTAATAGAGTTAGTAGAGTCTGACAACATTTGGAGTTGGCTGCATGTGTTCTCTGGAACTGAAGTTCCCCACAGCCACACAGTTTTCTTTCTAAGCATGGTAAGAAATAACTCATTCTAGTGTCTAAGTTGATTTGGGTCAATCGGGGTTACCAATTACCTCTGCTAGTAATCTGTCTAAGCTTTTTTTGTTGCTGCATTCATCTTTCACATTTAAATCTTGTGGTTATTGGATTGATTGATAATTCTAAACAAAATGACAGCTTCTTTAATATGATCTTTTTCTCTCCTTTGCCCCACTATGTCTTATTTTTTCTACTGAAGATTAATGTTTAAAACATTCATATTACATATTTAAATGTTCATTAACACTGATTTTTATGAATGAAGATTTATCATCTCAGAGCCATTGCAGTATGCAACTTGTTTGTGATTTTAAGTGTTTTATGTTAAGTCTGAATTGATGATAGGCCAACACTTTCCAGTAAATCTGTTTGATCTGAACAGTTAAATCAGTATTTCATCACGTTAGCCAGTTCAATTGGGCTGAACTTTACATATTCAATTAGAGATTTTCCTTTTCCCCTTTGCTTTTTCTGTGATTGCTGTATTCTTGAATTTTAAACTCCTCCATGAAGGGAATTTTCTTCAGATCTAAAAGGACCTTACATGCTTTTTGTTGCTGTTGTTCATAATTTTGAGAGTCTGAGATTCATTGGAGTGAAACTGGGACACTTTCAAAATAATTTGAATATTGCATTCCACTGAAAGCAGTGGTTATGATGTTTTGGTCCTTCTTTTTGGTTGTTCAGCCATCTTCAGACAAATGCAAAGACTGTCTCCAAGTAGGATATACACAACTGAACCAAATAAAGCAGTTACTCACAGGCTAGCATACGTGGAAGACAATGAGGAATTAACAAGCATTGGGCTAAGCACTTGCATGCTCACCACCAAGGTGGATTGGGCCCCCAAAGAGTTGCATTTGCCCAAGCTGGCATCAACCAGGAGGGGACAAGCCAGCTGCCACAGCTTCCACAGAGACCCCACATTCCTGGGGAGCTGCTACCAACCTCTACTCCACTGTAGCACTGATGGCTCAGCCTGGGTCTCCTGGCTGCAAATGTACCACTCTGACATCCACCGGCACCCATGGTCTCTGTCCATTAGGTCTCACACCAAATTTTGGTGTGAGGATGTAGGTCATGCAGCCAGGACAAACTAAAGCTGGCCTCGGTGCCTTTGGACATGGGCAGCAATGGACCTAGCAGTGCAGGGGGGAAGCTTGCAGCAGGGGGAGTGTCATAACAGTGAAAACTATTGCCCTATGGTTTCTTCTTCCACCAGAAATGGAAACACGATGTCTTGAAAGATTTGCAAATAAGTAGGAGAAGACATCTGAATGTATTGTAGAGAGAAAATCTAATTGAGAGAGGTGTAGATAAGTCTTTGATGACTCCTGTCCCGATAATTCCAGCATTGTCTCATGTCTCACATCTCATCTCACCTCATCATATAGTAAATATTATTTGGGTAAATTAGACTCCTCAAGACAAAAGAGTTCTTTATGCTTTGGGGATTTATATGGTTGTACTGGGTGTAAGTGGCAAAGTTTTTCGGGGGGGGGGGGGGGGGGGGGTTGTGATTGCAGAGGTGGTCTCTGTGAGATGAGGAGCTGCCCCATGTTGTGCACAGCCAGTTCCAGCTGGCTCTAGAATAGAAGGGAGGGGAGGAATGGTCAAAGCGAAAAAAAAAAAAAAAAAAAAGCATGTAAAAATGTTATGTGGGAAATTCTAAGCTTTATCCTTTATTTTCTGCAAATTAATGGATTATTTGTTACCTTTTTATTTGACTTGCATGAAGGCTTTACAGACATGATCATTCTGTGCATGCTTTAAATCATAATGACTGTACAAGAAGAATGATGCAGAATTATTTCCTCGGTTAAATCAGCATGGATTTCTTACTATTCTTTGCTAAAATGAGTACAAGTATTTCTATCTCCATAAATAATTTTCCAACACCTAAATCAAGTAGAGCATTTTGCTCTTCAGTAGCTGATGTATTCTTAAATCTAATCTGTATGTTGCTAAGAAAAGAATTAACAAGGCAGATAAAATGCTCTGACAGCAGCGTATCCCATAGTAAGTTTTTGTAGACCATTGTATGCCATCTACCTGGAAGCAACATACGGGAAAGTATGTCTGCTTGTTTTCTTCCTCTTGTGTTTTGGTTTGTGGTATAGCTGTTGCTTCCCAATCCAACACAGAAGCTAAAGTAGCATCAAGTGTCTATTATTAATAGCTATCAATGTATAATATTTGATTTATGTTAAATGCATATATGTAAATTTTTAATTCCTGAATGTCAGTTGCAAAAGTGGGCTAGAACACTCTCATAATAAAACTATATTTCATTGTTACCAAGCATTTAAATTTGTGTAGGTAAGCAGACCTAAGAAATAAGGAGCAATCAATACATAATCTGGGCTATAAAAATGAACATTTATATGGCTGTAAATATGAACAGCTCCAAGATTTTGGAGCTTCCAGTATTTTTCTAGTTTAAATTAGTGACATATTTGGCTATCAGTAAAGTCTTAAGGAATTCCACTTGCTGCAGCTACAAGATTTGTCTCTCCTTTGGGCTGCTGTCAGTACTGCCTCCTGGTTTACAAAGTCAAGTTGCAGTGTTGCCTCACTGGAAGAACACAAATGAGAAAAGTAAAATTGCTGGTTTGCATCCTACAGCTCAGTGCTTTGCCAGATACTCCTATTGCTTTTTGCTTTTTCCTTTCTTCCCAGCTCCCAGATTATCTTAGTTCCTTCATTTCCACTCCCATTGCCCTACATAACTGGTGGGATAGGACAAAAGTCGATGGTATATGTAATTTGCTTCTTTTAAGCCCAGTAAACTGAACAGCTAAGGATTTATTTTATTTTATTTTTCCAGAGAAATACAAATCCGTGTTGAAAAGTGAAATGCTGGCTGGGAGACTTTTCTTACTTCTTTTTCCCATTTTACATTTCTGTACTGTCTGCATTTGCTGGCACTGTTTCCTTCTTCTAGCTTTTCACCTCAGTTTACTATTTGACATATTTTCCTTTTTCTTTTTGTCTTTTAAACAAATAACTCAAAAAATCTTTTTTTTCTTTCTTTTTTTTTTTTTTTTCCCCCTAAAATCAATTTTACCATCTAGACTCTGTATTTGAACAATGTTCTAGGGTTTCTTTGGCCTTTCCCTCACTTGCCATTACCACTTCTTCCACTATGATTTCACAGGCTATTTCTGTCCACTTATGGACACTTCTATGTTTTGTTTTCTAGTCCCTCTTTCCTTTTTGTCCTTTCATTTCACCCTCATTCCCCGCTTGTTATTAATCATCATTTGATAGCTGTCCTTTCTACTATATTTTTCTTCTGCTTGTCCACCTTCCCTCTCATTCAGGCTTCTTGTCTCAATTTGGGAATTGAAGTCTGTCTGTGCCCACCTAGTAGCTGTCTCCTACTTCTTCTTCAGAGGCCTTCCTTGGTGTCATACAATTTGAAGGATACTCTGGAGGATGCTCTGGTCTCTTCCTCCTCCCTGCTTCTTCCTCAGTATTTCATTGTAGGAGTGAAAGTGGCAAACTTTTTAAACTTCTGAGCTGAGGTAGGGGTATGTGTAGAAGAGATGCAGAAGAGAAACAGGATTTTGTTAGGGTGGTAAGAGCAACTATTTGTCGGGTCCCTGGGTTTAGGCATAGCCAGTTTTAGAAACTGCACGAGAGCCTGGTGGAATGATCTACATCCTCTATCAGATTTCTGCATGAGTTAATCTATAGTCATTGCAGAGTATGCTGAGTCCAGACTCTGCACATCAGCTGCTCCATGCACTGCAGTAGTTGACCAGCAGTGATGGGCTGCTGGAGGAGATTGCACCTTTTAGCATCCTTGCCTGCTCTGCCGTGTTCTGCATTTCAGTCAGTCCTGAGCTGGGGTCTGCTTCTTCAGGTGATACTATGGGATATGCAGGTGAGACTTGAGCATGGGGCTGCAGAATAAAAGACATGGGAGGGAAGGGATTGTGTCTGTCTTCAGTAGGCTGTGGTGAGTTGACGCTTAGCTTTCAGGATGAGGGAAGACTTTCAGCATGAAGGAAAGAAATGGGAAAAGATCTGGAGGTGGTGAGCCATACTTATGCTA